>NC_067491.1:49821413-50121413 GCF_947179515.1 Apodemus sylvaticus | reverse complement strand
CAGGGCCATGTCTACCTGCATGCTGCCATGTTTCCCATGTGGTGATAAAGGACTGAGCCTCTGAAACTATAAGGCAGCCTCAATTGACTCTGTGTAGCATGTTCACTTCACTTAGGCATGAGGAGATGATTTTTGCTGAAGTTCTTCTAAAATATTTGCATGGGTGCATCCTGTTCCTTGATGCCTAGTCATCCCCAATGAATTTAATCTAGCCTTTAGTCTCTACATGCACCCAAAAGGCTTTCTCTAAGATCTCTGATGCACTGAACCTCAGTTAATCCAATAGCAAGTCCCCATTTGACTGGACCTCCTAGCAATATGCAAATATATTCTTTGTGCTTTGGTGGCAATTTATTCCACCTATGTAATCTTACTTAATTATATTTTGTGGTTCTGGGGATTGAACCTAGGGCTTTACAAGTGCTTTGCCACTAAACTACCCCTCCATCCTCTAAAAATCTTAATTTTCTAATACATAAAATACAACTGAGAGGCTCTCTTTCCTAAGATTGTGGTAGGAATTATAGAAAGTGTGTAGCAGAGTGATCAGCACATGGTACATGCTGCACAATGGCGAGCTACTGTTCCTGGTAGAAATTCTTCTATCTTTGGATACAAGTGTGGTGGTTTGAATATACTTGACCCAGGGAGAGGCACTATTTGGAGGTGTGGCCTTGTTAGAGTGGGCGTGGCCTTGTTGGAGGAAGTGAGTCACTGTGGGCATGGGCTTTAAGACCCTCCTCCTAGCTGCCTGGATCTGGAATTTGCTTTGTTCTAGGCTGACCTTGAACTCAGAAATTAGCTTGCCTCAATCTCCTGGGATTAAAGGTGTGTACTACCTTGCCTGGACCTAAACTTTTCATGGCCACTATGTCTCAGGATCTCCATTTCAAGATCTGGGTCAGAAGCCTGTGTCCTCCAGACTTAAGATCTGGACCACAGTTGTACCCTCCATCTCTGGATTGTACTTCATTCCAGATGTATTCAAGTTGCTTTAATCAATCCAGTCCCTTTCCTGGTCTAGTGATACAGACACCTGCTTGTGAAAGAGGTGAATGAATGACTAAGTAAAAAGTGAAGTGATGTTATAAAGAGGAAAAGAAAATGGAACTTTGTTATCCCTCGAACATCAAATGTCCAGTTTACCACTTATAGGCCTCCATATTTCCCAGGTTGCTTCCCAGGTCCATTCGGATGTTTCTCTATTCTCAGAGACTCTATAGGGCTCTGCCAGTCGTTTCTAGCTTCACTTTCCCATCGCAGAGCGAGTTCCTTGAACACAGGGGTCTCTGCCTTACTCATCTTTGGCCTCAGCCCCTAACACAGACACTGACATTCAGTATGTGTGCATCTAATGCCTAAATAAGCATAGTCGAGTGGAGATGAATTTCTTCTTGCTTAATGGAAAAGTTTATTCCCGTAGCAGTGGGAATGGAATCCCGGCAGGAGTCTGGAAGTCAATCTGTCTCTATAAATTCCAATGCACATGCCCAGGACTTCCACCCGACAGATGCTTTTTGAATTGTGAAACACCCAAGCATGTGGGCCGCCTGGATTCACGTGTTTGCTTCATCTCTCCTCACTCCATTTCCTGGGAAGGAGCAGAGCCTGTGGGGCCCCAGTGCTCACGGCATGTTTTCCGTTTCATGTTTCAGCCAATAAATGAGCAGGCTCTCTCGCAGGCCACTTAACGTGTATTACAGACATTTCCTTGGACAAGTGGACTCTTTTCTCTCTGGGAGCCTAAAGCGGGATGATCTGCAGACCCAACAGAGCCACATTCAGAACACCCAGCAGCTGAGGAAAGATTGCTTTGGGTTCTAAAGTGTGACTTGAAGGCAAGCTGCTTGACCTCAGAATACGTCTGGGTCTCCATAGCACAGGTGGGTCTGCCTTGAGCTGGGAAAGCCTGCACATCTGGAGGAGTGAACATCTGGATGACCACACCCATGGATGACACAGTCATCAGTGGGACTGGGGCATTGGGTCATTCCTTTCCTCACAACTCCTTTCTTCTTACTTTAACTTTAGCTCTATTTTTTTTTTTTTTGAGACTGAACAAGGGGAACTTTTTGCAGGGATAAAAGAAAGAATTGCTTCTGAATCTAGTTTCCAATTCCAGACTCATCATTACTAGCCAAAGCAAGATGAAATTAAAAACTAGGGTTTGGCTATCCAGTGCAACAAGCTGAAATCTAAGGCTATAATACATAAAACATAGCCTCTTGCAAAGCTAAAAGTCCCTGCGAAGCCACAGAGCACAAAAATAGCATCTGGTTCTTCTGTAAAAGTAACCACTTTCCTCCACACCAGAGCTCACCCAAGAAAACCGAGTGCTGCTTGCTACCGTCCATCTAATCGGAGAAAGAAGGGAACAATAAAACAAGAAAGTGGGAATGATGCTCTGAGAATGGAAACCGCAAAGGTTAGAACGGGGTGGGGGAGACAGGAATGTTCTATTTCGAAGAGAGGAATCTGGGAGGGGGAACAGTGTCAAAACCACCAAGGCGCCAGGTTCGTCTGGCAGTACAGCCTCTCCCAGGGGACACGTGCTTCGAGACCATAACACTGACCACGCTCTACCCCCAAAATTCTTCTTTCTATTCTAAAATGGAAATTATAAAGGGACTTTTATGTTTGTTTTCTCAAACCCTCTTTTTCTCTGAGTGATGAATCTCGAACATTTCGCTCTAAGCAACACAATGCCCAAGTGTTACCGGTCTGTTTATAGTATCCAATGACCTTCCAAGCCCCTAATGTTTATGATATGTGAATTGAGAATATCCGAGAACAGTTTGTCTATCTAGTGGAATTTTAACTTTTCCATTTTTGCTTGACACTTGAAGCATCAATAAAATGAGATCATGTCAACTCACATCTCACTGGATGAAAGTCAAGACTTGTGCTGGGGCTGGGCACCAGAAACAGGATTCAGATGTTGGGGATTGGTTCTAATGCTTTGTCTTATTTCAGCTTCAAAAACATCTGTGCTTGCAGACCCAAGGGTCCCTGTCCCCAGCTGGCTTCAACTGGTAATAGAGAAGTACCGTACAGCCATTGGCAGCGAGACAGGGAGGGACTTTTAGGTTTTGTAGGGAAGAGAGAGGGGGAGGGGGAGGGGTAAAGGGAAAGGGAGGAGAGGGAGGGAGAGGGGGGTGGGAGAGAAGTAGAGGGGGAAGAGAGAGAAAGAGAGAGAGAAGAGAGAAAAAGAAGTGTCATGAGGGGAACCAGATGTATTAGAGACATGAATGATGTAAAAATTTTGAAAAATGGTCCTAGTGGCCACTCCCCCACTGGGTCTGGGGTAGGAGAGATGAAATGTTTATTTAGCAAGTTGACTCAAGAAAGTTGAAGGGGAGAATGTACGCTAGTCACCGGGAGGATTAGAAATGCTTAGCCACTGAGCTAGTCAAGGCATATCAGAATTAGTTGGTGTGTGTGTGTGTGTGTGTGTGTGTGTGTGTGTGTGTGTGTGTGTGTGTGTGTGTGTGAGAGAGAGAGAGAGAGAGATTCCAGAATCCAGAGAACTCTTGGGTGGGTACAACACACACATGATCTACCAGGAGCCAAAACAGTTTATCTAATTTACCACTACAGATGGTGTGCAATGCAGCAGGCAAAAATTCACTATTAAAAATTATTTATAGATTCTCAGATGGATTATACACATACCACGATATAAGATCAGGAGGCAGGAAGAATCCGCTTCTTAACAGACTACAGATTTTGATGTAGTCAAGTGGAGATTTCTTCCCACAGTTCGCTTGTACCAAGAGTTTGGGCTCAGTGAGCCCCTGCTGTGCAAAGAGACAGTTGAGCCACTGCTCAGAGGAAGGCAGAGAGGGAGACATGGAAGCTGCCTGCCTCCTACACTCAGATAAAGAAAGGATAGAGATATATAAAATTTGATTTAACTGTTTTTAAGAATAGAAGGGAGTATACAGTTAATTGTTCAAATATTCTTAAGTATACATAGATGAATAAATACTCATTTGGGGGCGTTTGATCTTAAATTATATGTTGAAGAGCAGGGTTAAGTAGAAAAAAACTTACCTTAGACAGATAGTAGAAGCTTATGTTAATTTAAGTTAAAGAGAAGGCACATTTGTACCCACAGATATATTAAACTCCATAGAAGGGAGGATTTAAGTATACTTAGATGAATAAATAATTGAGGCTTTTGATGGGACATTAAGGATCGAAGTAATTTTTCTGAATCTCAAGCTGACATGGGTAGATTTGATGCAGTTTAATCTCCATCACCAACCTGGTTGAATTTAGAGCTACCTAGGGCATCAGTTAGGCACATGACGGGTGTGTTGGGAGGATAGAAGTGATGCCAGGCATTTCCAGAGAGGGAAGTAAGACCTTCCCTGAATGTGGGTAGTGAATGAGGAAGGTAACTATGATCTGCTAGCCTGCTCTTTTATTTGTCTTCTGATCTGCTGAGATGGGAGCAAGTAACCTCTCACTGCTACAGACAGTATCTGGTCCTGCGCTCAGGCCTTCTCTGCTGCCACGTTGTTTCTCCTGAACCATGGATCAAATTACAGCTGTTCTTCCTGACATTGTTTACACCAGGCACTCTGGAAAGCAAATAATGCACCGTCCATAAGGAGTGTCAGCAGCCTCATGCCTGGACTTGGGTCTCATCTCCAAGATATCTCACTATGTATCTGTGAATATTCCAGATTCCAAATGCATAAAAACCAACACACACACACACACACACACACACACAAATAAAAATAAAAAACAAAACCACTTCCGGTCCCAGACCTGAAATTAAGCATGGTCATCCATAAAAGAGAAACTAGAATATAGAACATATAAAACACTCCTGCTTACTAGTAATCATTAGTATGCAAACTAAAATACAGTATGTATCTTGCTTACCTGCATTTCAAATATATGAAAAAATGTTATTTTGTGACTGTGTGTGTATAGGGTATGTCCATGTTTCTATGTGTGTGTGTCCGTGTTTCCACATGTGCCTGTTTCTATGTGTGTCCATGTTTATAGGTAGGTCTGCGTGTGTGAAGCTGTCTGAGTATGCACATACACATGGAAGCCAGGGTTTGATTTTGGGTGTCCTTTTCAATCTTTTAGAAGATAGCTTCCCATTGAACCTGGATAGAAACATACACATGTTTCTATCTGCTCCTATACCCTTAAGAGTCATCTGGAATCTCCAAGGAGAAACCAATCAACTATTCTAACTGACTGGCAATCTCTGCGTATCCTCCTGTCTCCCTTCTCCAACGCCACAATAATAGGCATTCAAGGAGCACCTTACATGGGTCCTGGGGATCTGAACTCAGGTTCTCATGCTCTTATGGATAACTTCCAATGAGGCAAATAACCATCATCTTGGGAAGTTCTGAGCTGTGCCCCTTGCAAAAGAACATGACAGATTTAGGCTGGGGAAGACTGGTGGAGGAGCTCCAACTCTGGGGCTGTGGAGAAGCCCTCATGTCTCCTGGATAAAGGCAAAAGTGCAGTCTGTGGAGGAAGGAGGCATACCCAAACTCCTGTAGGTAACCCCTTATTTACGTTCTGTAAGGAAGTCCAAAGTACTCTTTGGTTTCCCAACGTGAACTTTGGTAGAACAATGCCTCAAGTTGTCGGAACAAGGGGCAGACATTGTTTACAGCTCTTCCTGGGGTGGGGGGGGGAATTATAGCACTCTATGCTTGCACATTTTACCATTTAAGCAAAAAAGAAGCAGGTGTTAATGTCCTCAAGCCCTCCTAGGAGGAAGCACCGGTCTCCATCAGTGATCTTTGGAAGAGAATGTGTCCATATAAATTAAGTGTCATACACATGTTTCTATCTGCTCATCTACTCTTAAGAGTTATCTGGAATCTTGAAGGAGAAATTGCATAGGATCAGGCACAAATTCTCAGGACACACTCTCTGATGGACAAGGATACTGTACAAAGTCATCTGAGGGCAATCTCAGAAGGCAAAATGTTGACTTACCAAGAGCAAGCTTACGGTGGGGAGGGGGCACAGAGGCAATAGACTTAGATTAGCAGCAGAGAGGAGCCAGTACTCAAGGCCTGCAAGGGCAAGGAGTAATTGTTTCTAGAACCCGCTGCTTACATAGGGCTTCTCCAAGTCTCTGATTCCCCGTGTGCCCAGCGCATGGGAAGAAATGACCCAGTCCCATTCCTCCAACTCTGCTTTCATTGGCTTCTCCCAGTCTTTGACTCCACCCAAATCCAGAGGCAAAGGAGCTTCTGACAAAATCCAGATGGGGGACAGGGAGGGTAGAGGCTCTGGAGAGACAAAGGAAAACTTTCCAGCACACTTCATTATTTTTTAAGAGCAAAAGTAAAAAATAGAAGATTATACAAATGTTCAAATGCTGGGAAATAAGCCAATAAAGTATGGTACATTTTGTGGAAGGATGTTACACAGCCATTACAATCCTGCTTTTGAAGAAGCAATAACACAGAAACATGTTTTCTATATAATTTCAGCTGAAGACAAGTAGGGTAGAAAATTATATATGACCTCAATTATGAAACACATACACACACACACACACACACACACACACACACATGCACGCACGCACGCATGCCCGCACACGCAAGCGCAAGCACACGTGCACGCGCACACGCACACGACCTATTGAGGAAATAGATGAGAAGAAATATGCTCAAAATTAGTTTGGTAATTATTTTGATAATTTATCAAAATTAATTTGGTAAATAGATTTGGTAATAGAACTTTATTTCCTCTCATTCCTGCTTCCTCCTTCCTCTCTTTTCCTCTCCTATCTCCCTCTTCCTTTTCTCTTCTTCCTCCTTCTTCTCTTATTTCACATAAACCATAAACAAAGTAGCTAACACAGCACTACTGTAAATAATAAGGCTTTTACTTTCAGTAGTTTATAGTCTGCTGGATAAGAAAGATTAATTTCTACTAATTACAACAAAATTTAACAGAAGAAAAGTATTTTATCAATGTCAACTGGTAGGTATATTCAGGGAAACCTTCTAGAATGTGTAGATCTGACAGTGTGCCCTGAGGGATGAGAAATTGTTTCTTTAGGTAGGTGTGGCAGAGAACTCTGGGAAGAAGTCACCAGAAGGTAAAACACTGTGCTCTAAGTGGACAAAGCCCAGCATGGTAATAGTTGACTGGTTCTAGAGCAGTCACTGGCCAAAGTGGAAGAGCTTTTTACAGTACACAGCATCGTTGTCCCACTTTGCTATGAAGCCCAAGACAAAAGCTTCCAGGCATTTCCAGAATTCTAAGTCATGGTCCTCAGCTCTAAACCTAAACCATCTAACTATCTAAGATTATGTCAGACCCTGTGACACGCATGCCCAGCAATCCGTAGTCACCTCCCCGTGAGATGCTGCCTAGTGACTATTGATAACTTGGCCACTATGGGTGAAAGAGAATCTCTGGTACTGAGGTGGAGATGGATGTGGGCATGTTGTAGACAAGTTAAAGACCTACTCTGTGGTCTTCTAAGGACCCCAGCAGGCCTGCCACTAACTCATAATCTAATGTAGTATTTCCAAACTCAGTTTCTCAGAACCATGCTCTGTACAGAATCTGTGGGTACTGTAGTACGGACAAGCCAACAAATACAGACACATACTGTCCTTGCTTAGACTCATCTACCTTAAAAATTAGAGTGATTCTTTACTAGAAGATATCCCAGAGCCTTTCAATATTTTCTTCACAGTGAGTTTTCTCTGAAGATTATGCAATGCAGGGCTCCCAGACATATCTAACCAGAATACCCTTCCTCCTCCCTCTCTGTCCTTCTCCCTTCCACTTCCTTCCTCCTCATCCTGTTTTTCTCCTCTTCCTCTTCTTTCTTCTCCTCCACTACCTCATCTGTTTCTCTTCTTCCTCTGCCTCTTTCTTCTCCTCCTCCTCCAACACCCACCCCCTCTTCCTACCCTCCTCTGCCATTTTCTAGCAAAAAATCACGTTTTAGGGCTGACTCTTGGCTCATAAGAAAGGTAGTTCCTCCTTCCATTTATGTATCTCTTCATTCAGCAAACATTTATTAGGCCAGCAAAAATAAGTACTATTTGTCTAATGACATACAATCGTGATCTTTATAGAAACCAGAGAAGCTCCCAGGCACTGTGTGTGTTGGTGCATGCCACATGTGTGACGGCTGTGTGCATCTATATGAGGGTATGCATGTGTGAGTGTAGGAGAGACTCACAAAGAAGGGGAAGATTGGAAGAATGACAATGACACTGTGCTATGGTGGTTTGGATGAAAACGGCCCCCATAGGCTTACAGGGAGTGGCATTAGAAGGTGTGACCTTGCTTCCTGCCACCATTTGCACCTGGGAGCCAGGTGACTACACAGTCTTCTGCAGCGATTTCGCTTTCACTTCTAAGCACAGAGGTGAGATCTCCACCTTCTCTCTGGAGGGGAACAGCTAGGAGCGCACAGGGCATAAGATCAGTGGAGCAGCTGGGACAGAGGTCTTCAGGCTGCCATTTGCACCAGGGAGCCAGGTGGCTCCACAGCCTTCTGTGCACAGACCCTGCCAGAAGAGAGTTGGTCTCCCAGGAGTACAGACACAGGCTTACAGGCCCACAGGAGGGACAAGCTCCAGCCAGAGACAGCAAGACCAACTAGCACCAGAGATAACCAGATAGTGAAAGGAAAACACAAGAACCCTACCAACAGAAACCAAGGCTACTTGGCAACAACAGAACACAGTTCTCCCACCACAGCAAGTCCTAGATACCCCAACACACCAGAAAAGCAAGAATTGGATAGAAAATCATATCTTATGAAGCTGATAGAGGGCTTCAAGAAGGACTTAAATGACTCCCTTAAAGAACTACAGGAGAACATCGGTCAACAGGTAAAAGCCCTTAAAGAGGAAACACAAAAATCCCTTAAAGAAATACAGGAGAACATGGGCCAACAGGTAGAAGCCTTTAAAGAGGAAACACAAAAATCCCTTAAAGAATTACAGGGAAACACAAACAATCAAGTGAAGGAACTGAACAAAACCATACAGGATCTAAAAGTGGAAGTAGAAACAATAAAGAAATCACAAAGTGAGACATCTCCGAAGATAGAAAACCTTGGAAAGAATTCAGGAGTCATAGATACAAGCATCAACAACAGAAGACAAGAGATAGAAGAAAGAGCCGGGTGGTGGTGGCTCACGCCTTTTGGGAGGCAGAGGCAGGCAGATTTCTTAGTTCGAGGCCAGCTGATCAACAGTGTGAGTTCCAGGACATCCAGGGCTATACAGAGAAACCCTCTCTCAAACAAACAAACAATTAACAAAAACAAAGAGATAGAAAGAAGAATCTCAGGTGCTGAAGATATCATAGAAAACATTGACTCAGCAGTCAAAGAAAATGCAAAATGCATAAAGCTTGTAACCCAAAACATCCAGGAAATCCAGGACACAAAGAGAAGACCAAACCTAAGGATTATAGGTATAGATGACAGCAAAGATTTCCAACTTAAAGAGCCAGTGAATATCTTCAACAAAATTATAAAAGAAAACTTCCCTAACCTAGAGAAAGAGATGCCCATGAACATACAAGAAGCCTTCAGAGCTCCAAACAGACTGGACCAGAACAGAAAGTCCTCCCAGCACATAATAATCAAAACACCAAATTCACTAAACAAAGAAAGAATACTAAAAGCAGTAAGGGAAAAGGGCAAGTAACTTATAAAGGCAGGTCTATCAGAATTACACCAGACTTCTTATCTGATGAAAGCTAGAAGATCCTAGGCAGATCTCATACAGACCCTAAGAGAACACAAATGCCAACCCTGATGATGATACTCAGCAACACTCCCAATCACTATAAATGGGGAAACCACGATATTCCACAATAAAACCAAATTTACACAATATCTGTCCACAAATCCAGCCCTACAAAAGATAATAGATGGAAAACGCCAACACAAGGAAGAAACTACACCCTAGAAAACACAAGAAAGTAATCTTCCAACAAACCCAAAAGAAGATATCCACACAAATATAAAAATAACAGTAAGCAACAATCACTATTCCTTAATATCTCTTAACATCAATGGACTCAATTCCCCAATAAAAAGACATAGACTAACAGAAATATTTTTTCATGTAACTCTTCAATTTTATCAGAAAATGTTTGTACTTCCTCTTTCAATTAATTTAGTAATGTTTTTATATCTACCATTTTATCTGCATTATTTTTCATAATAATCTTCAATTTTAACACGTTTTCTATATATTTCTTCTATTTTATCAGAAATGTTTTCCATGTTAACTCTAATTTTATCACAAAATGTTTTTAATTCCACCTTCAATTAATTTAGCAAGGTTTTTATCTACCATTTTATCTGTATAATTTTCCATGAAATAATCAATTATAATGTGTTTTTCTATATATTTCTTGAATTTTATCAGAAATATTTTCCATGTAAATCTTCAATTTTACCTCAAACTATTTATAATTTTGCTTTCAATCAACTTACAATTATTTTTATGCCTACCACTTTATCTGTATAATTTTCCATGATAATCTTCAATTTTAACATGTTTTTCTATATATTTCTTGAATTTTATTAGACATATTTTCCATGTAAATCTTCAACTTTATCATAAAATGTTTATAATTCCACTTTCAATCAACTTAGGAACACTTTTAACCCTATCATTATTATATCTATATAAAATTATCAAGGATAATCTTCAATTTTAACATGTTTCTCTACATTTTTCTACAATTTTATCAGAAATATTTTCCATGTAAATTTTCAATTCTATCATAAAATATTCTACTTCCTTTTCCAATTAATTTAGCAATGTTTTTATGTCTACCACTTTACTCTTTAATTTTCCATGAAAATTGTCAATTTTAGCGTGTTTTTCCATATATCTCTTCTATTTTATCATAAATATTTTCCATGTAAGTCTTCAATTTTAATCATAAAATGTTTTTACTTCTTTTTTTCAACAAAAGAACATGCTTTCCAAAAAAAAAAAAGTGTGGCCTTATTAGATTAGGTGTGGCTTTATTGGAGGAAGTACATCCTTCCTCCAATAATTAGGTGTGGGCTTACCAGGTCTAATGGTATTATCTTCCTGCTGCCCACACATCCAGATGTAGAACTCTCTGGATGCATTCTCTAGCACCATGTCTGCCTGCATGCTGCCATGTTTCCCACCATGATGATAATGGACTGAACCTCTGAAACTGTAAGCCAGCCCCAATGAAATTTTTTCCTTTATAAGAGTTGTTATGGCCATGGTGTCTCTTCACAGCAATGGAACCCTAAGATGGAAGTTTCCTTGTCTTGGGTACTTCATACATGGTATCCATTGGTAATAACATCATCTCAACACTCAAGCAGAATTACAGTTCTTTAAGTGGGCTTGGGTTAGGTGGTCAAATTAGATGGACTGATTTATTTTGATTTTGGTGAAATCTGTCTCACGTGTTCTCCAGCCAACTCTCTGGGACAACTGACACAGCTCACAATGCTTATGCCCAACCCAGTTTTGAATTTCTGAAGGTAACTGGCTTTTCTCTGTAAACATTTCAATTTTTTTCTTCAAAGTCCTTGATAAGGGATTTCTCCATGTGATCAATGATCATTTTGGTCAGGGAAAGGGTAATTAACAGTTACTGAGTGAGGCCATTATTAGACTTAGCATGGTAAATGTTTAACCTCCTTTTATTCTTCCGGAAAGCCTGATAGATTGCTTTCCTTTCCATAGATGATGGCATCTGGTGACAGCATTTGCACACCAGGCTGTAGCTGGCTCAGTCATTTGCACATTGGCCTCCAGTAACTGGCTCAGTCTGGCCTTTGTAGCATTTACTGAATGGAAGAGACAGATGAGGAAAGTGAGGCTAAGATACTGAGTCAGCACCACTCAGCTGGACTTTCAAGCCTCTCTCTCTCTGCCTCTCTGTCTCTCTCTGTCTCTGGCTCAGCATCACCCAACTCGATTCTCATGTCTCCCCTCTCCTTACCTCCCTCTATCCTTCTATCCCTCCTTCTCTCTCTATCTCTTCCTTCCTCTTCCTTACCTCCCTCTCTCTCCATTTCCTTCCCTGCCTCCCTTCTCACTCTTGTTCTTACCATTCCTGTATCATTATCCCTTTCCCTTCTTATCTTCTCACTCTATTTCCTCCTCCACTTTTCCCTCCTTCCTCTCTTCCTTTCCTGCAGTATGAGGGCATCTAACACAGGCTTCATACTGTTAGGTAACCTCTACCACTATCATGCAACCATAGCCCATGGATCACACTCACTGGAACCCCCAAGGTCCAAGTGGTCTAATCCCATGCCCCTAGAAGCTAACAGCATGTATGGTCCATCCTGTGACTTAGTGCCATGACCTTGAGAAGTATGGTGGTCATTCACTCAAAGGCTCTCATTTTCTAATGACGACAGTGACTTTCAAGGAAGAGATGTAACCCAAACTACTGAGGCAGTAGAAGGCAAACATCAGACCACTACTAGCTGTCCCACACTAGTGACCTTCCAGCTACTCAGAATGTTTGAAAATAGCTAAAGATTTCCTTTAGAGTGGTATCCTCATTGGTGATGGTCACATGGCAGACAGATGTTAGGTTGCAATGCTCTGTCTCCAGACTCAAGAACCCTATGTTGGTCGAATGGTTCCCTTGTCCATGTATGAAGTCCCCAAAGAAAGCTCTGCTTTGAGGAGACAAACTATACGGCTTTGAATTCCTCTTTCTCCTTACCCCCAAATTTTGGGAGCCCCAGAATAGTGTCATCTTTTTTTTCACTAACAGCATAAAGGCCTTGAACTTCAAAGCAACCCTCATTCCATTGAAGGGAATCTCAAAGTCATTAAGACATACTGTATTCTCAGGAAAAGGTTCCCTGGGAAAGGGTCCAGAAGTCTCCACCATAAATACAAACATCCATCTCTCCAAATCCTCTCTGCTCTCATTTGCGGTGATACTAAGGGGCCTAGGCCTTCTACCCCTGCATGAGGAACTCCAGGCCTAGGCGCTAACTTCTTGAACCCCTCGGCTGCTCTCCGACTGCAACTGTAGTATATTTTTCCTTCTGTCTCTGTTTTACTTTTTCCTTTTGCTCCTAATCAATGATCCTCGTAGCCTCTGACTCCATGATGTCTTCAGTAGTGAGTAAAACTGAAAACCCCTCAGAAACAATGCAGGATTTTTATTTTTGGACATAGAGCCTGCAGACTGGTCCGATTGAACCTTTTTCCTCCACAAAGGCAAAGCATTTAGGCCCCGCAGAAAGGCTGGTTTCGATATTGACTGAGAATGTTCAGCAAAGGATGACCTCTAGGCTAGTGCACCGCTTCGTTCTTTTGTCTGGACTTAGGGTCGCATACTCCTCCTAAGTGATTCAGATAGGAACTGGTTAAGGCAAAACTGTGCACCCTCTTCCCTTCATATGCTGAAGTTCTAACTCCAGATACCTGATCCCTAATACCGTGACTGTATTTAGAAAGGGACATTAAAATTGTTACATGGATGAGTAACAAAATGGAACTCTGTCCCTCATCCACCGTGACTAATGTCTTCACAAGCTCAGAAGACAAGAACACGGGCAGACATGAGAGAGGTCTATGAGAGACATGGAGAGATCACGGTCATCTACAAACAAGGGGTGAGGGACTTCATTAGAAACTGACCCTGTCTACTGAGGACTCCCAGCTTCCAAAGCTGTTAGAAAATACATGTATTTCGTGTAAGTAATCCAGCCTGTAGTACCGGTCCCAGCACCACCTGAAAACCGATGCAGGCTTTGTGTTTTGCAGTGGGTATCACTGTTTTCAAGTACCTAAAATGTGTGTATGGCTTGGAGCTGGGAATTGGGTCCTGACTGGAAGTTTTGAGTGTCAGGTTAAGAAAACCTTGGATAATTTTGAAGAGACTTAGTAATCCTCCAAACCAATACAGACATTTAAAAAAGAGAAAGAGAGAAAAAGAAAGAGAAGAAGCAATGTTAAAATGTTCCTGAAGTCACAGGCATTAGATTATAAGATGCTAAATCCCTCATATATATTGCAGGCATTAGATTATAAGATACTAAATCTCTCATATATGTCGACTAAGGCATACTTCACAGTAGTCCTGGATATTAATTGTATCCACAATATGAAAATGGAGCAAAGAAATACTACTGTTCATGTAAGGATTTATATAAATGTGTGAAACATTCATAATTAAGCCTTTTAGAGAAATGTCAAGCAAACTCTTATTATATGTCAGATACTGTTTTATACGTTTTGTGATTGGGCTTACCTTGTGCTAATGCTCTTTAAACGCCTGTACCACTAACAGCAAAGGGCAAAATAACATGTTTTGTAAAACCAATGATGTGTTTTGTAGATCGTGGTATGATGTGGTAGAAGGGTGCCTCAGTGGGCCCATGCTGAAGCATACCCCCACCCTACCCCCGAGGTACCAGCATATAGTGGGTCTAGTATAGAGTTTATTTGGGGGCATGGGAAAGGGGGTGGAGAAGGGAGCAGAGGCAGGGGGTGGGGATAGAGGGACAGAGAGAGAAGAAAGTGAAGAAAAGAGGCTGCCTCAAACGTGTGGAGGGGGGAAGAGAGAGAGGGAGAAAAGGGTCAGAGAGAGAAAGAGAGGGGAGGGGAGGGGGAGAGCGACAGAGAGACAGAGAGAGAAAGAGAGACAGAGAAAGACACAGAGAGAGACAGAGAGAGAGAGGGCGGAAGGGAGGGAGGGAGGAAAGGAGGGAGGGAGGGAGAGGAGAGGGGAGGGGAGGGGAGGAAGGGAGGGGAGGGCAGGAGAAGAGGAGAAAAGGAGAGGAGGAGAGGAGAGGAGAAGAGAGGGGTAGGGAGGAGAAGGGAAGGGAGGGGAGGGGAGGGGAGAGAAAGAAGAGAGACCAGTCGCTTTTATAGCAAGCAAGGCCTACCTGGGTGTTGCTAGGTAACTCTTGGGAGTAGCCTAGAAGGAAGGAACGCTAACATGCCAATAATTCCAAACCTAGACTCTGGAATGAAGGTTTGCTTAGAATCTAAGTCTTGCCAATCACTTGCTGTACGGCCTCAGATAATTTTATCAATTTCTCTTAGAATCAGTTGCTTCAACATGCATGACACTGAAGATACTTGTTTCCCCATGAAAGGACTGTGGGGAAGGATAAAATATCAAATGATTGCTTCTTATCTTTCCATAACAACAACAACAACAACAACAACAACAACAGAACAACTGACAGAAACCATTTTAGAAACAAAGGGTTTATTTTGGTTCCCAGTGGGAAGATTTGGTCCATCACGACAGGGAAGGCATGGTTCAGGGCTTGAGTCATCTGGTCCAGGGAGCAGAGACAGAGAAGCTCAGCTCTCTCTTCTTTTTAATCTGTCTGGGACGCTCCTAGAATACTGCTGCCCATATTTGGGGTGGGCCTTTCTTCCTCAGTTAAACCTTTCTGGAAATGTCTTCATAGCCACACCCAGAGATCCATTTCCATGGAAATTCTAAATCCAATCAAGTTGACTTTTAAGATTACCCATCATAACACTTGTGGAGTTCGTTATTTAGACTAGAGCCTGAAATCCACTGCTAGCCAAATGTATGCTATCATTATACCATGGGAGATTTAAAACCCAGAGGTATCCATTTAATCTTCCTAACTTTGTTCTTTAAGGGCTATTTTTATTAAAGGAAAAATCATTGCTTACAAGGAGCAGGCAGAGTCACAGGGCAACTCAAAGCACTCAATACCAAAGGGCGAAAGAAGGCTCAAGTTGTCTGCGAATGTCCACACCATACTCATGAACTCTTCCGGAATTTCTGCCCATGGTGAAATCCAAGTTACTGGTTTCTCTGTGAGTTAGGATGGGAAAGCGAAACCACTGGATTACCAGTTCAGTGTAGAGCTCCTGGCTGCTGTCAATCCTCCCTCCTTATGCTTCAAGTCTTTATATTTCCTGTCGCCAAGCCTGGGTTCTTCATATACTTCCTCTAAAGGACAGCACATATCACCATGCCTGCTAGCAGGACATTGTGGGCTACGGTTGCCTCTGTCTTAGCTTCATCCGCCATCACGCCTCTGGATCCCAGTGACTCCACATTGGGCACGTGTTCACTTGGTGAGTGTTAGTAAATCTCCTTCTACCTTGTCAGCTGAGAAACCATTTTTGTTGTCGAAATGGGTCAGTTAGTTATTTTGTCAACTTGACATAAGCTCTAGTCAAGAGGAAATGGATTGTAAAGGCCTCTGTCAGATTGGCCTGTGGGCAATCTGTGTGACATTTTCTTTTGATTAATGACTGGTAGGACCCAAGGCCAGCAGATGGTCTTGGGTTTTGTAAGAAAGGTAACAAGCCATAGACTGCAAGACCAGAGTAAGCAGCATTCCTCCATGACCTTAAGTTTCTGTCTCTAGGTTCCAGCCTTGTCCTTCCCTTTATAATGAACTGAGGCTTTAAGATGAAACAGACCCTTACCTCCACAACTTGCTTTTGGTGATGATGTTTATCACAATCGAAAGCAAGCTAGGACAGAGGCATGCTGGCCAGGGTTCCCTGTCCACACCTAGTCTCTTCACGGTGACTCACAATTCAGTCAACCAAATTTTCCAGCCATCTACTGCCAACCCCACATGACAGTTGTCAGTTTTGAAATACTTTCCCCAGTTGAGTGTCATGGACTGTCGGTGTCTCTGGGGGTAATATGAGTGGATAATAGGGGTGGGGGGAGGGGGAAGGAAACAGAAGGGGGGCACATAGTTAGAGGGGCAGGGGCATCTGGGAGAGGCCAGAGTAGACATGTCCAGACTGAGTGGGGTCATGTGAGGAGGGGGAGAGGGAAAAAAAGGGGAGAGAGGGAAACCAGCTACATCAGCCAGGGGCCCAAAGGTACTAAGAGAGTGGGGGACCAAAACGGTTAGATTACATAGGGAAAGGCAGCCCTGCCCTTTGGGCTGGAAGATTAGGATAGAGGTGGGATATGTCAGCCCCTTTAAGGCCCTTAACACTTGGGACTGAAGGATGCAGGGGGAACCTGGCAACCAGTGTCTGCTTTGATATGTTAAATAGGCACCTCAGCTCTCTGTCCTGATTTGAAACCTAACAACCAGTACCATAAATTCATAATGACCACCTTTACCTTAGTTCCTCTTGGTGACACAGGTGCTGCAGTTCCTTCCACAGATGTAATCCCTGTCTACCATCCCCCTTTCTGGAAGGGATAGCCTCTCATCTCCCCTTCCTATGGGAGGAGAAGGCTGGATTAGACCATGCCAGTATAGTGCATCCAGCACATCACGGATGGGAAGCAGAAACTAGACTGCCTTACTTTGAGTTCATTGTTCTTCCTGCTATCAAATGGTTAACCCTCCTCCCCTTCTCAGTGCTGACTTAACAGTGCATAGTCTTCCTGGCCTATAAGTACAGTCAGGGATGAAACTGTTAATTAAAATGTTATGGTAGGGCTCTGGAGAGATGACTCAGTGGTTAAGAGCACTGGCTGCTCTTCTAAAGTTCTTGAGTTCAATTCCCAGGAAACACAACTACATGGTGACTCACAACCATCTGTAATGCAGATCCAATGCCCTCTTCAGGTGTGTGTGAAGAGAGCAGTATACTCACATACATAAAATCAATCAATCAATCTTTAAAGAAAATTTATTGTAACATTTATGGTACTTCACTTATAAAGCAACACTATCTAGTAGTAATTGCTAATATTTATTGATCATTGGTTAGGTACTGGTTGGTGTTATCTATTGTGCACATAATTTAAGAGTTGCTATCCTTGAATTCCTGTTCTCTCCAAGACTTTAAGCATGAAAGGATGCTGAATTTTGTCAAATGCTTTTTCAGCATCCAATGAAATGACCATGTGGTTTTTTTATTTGAGTTTGTTTATGTAGTGGATTGCATTGATGGATTTCCGTATATTGAACCAACCCTGCATTCCCGGGATAAAGCCTACTTGATCATGGTAGATGATCGTTTTGATGTGTTCTTGGATTCGGTTGGCAAGAATTTTATTGAGTATTTTTGCATCGATGTTCATAAGGGAAATTGGTCTGAAGTTCTCTTTCTTTGTTGGATCTTTGTGTGGTTTTGGTATCAGCGTAATTGTGGCTTCGTAGAAGGAATTGGGTAGTGTTCCTTCTGTTTCTATTTTGTGGAATAGTTTGAAGAGTATTGGTGTTAACTCTTCTTTGAAGGTCTGATAGAATTCTGCACTGAAACCATCTGGTCCTGTGCTTTTTTTGGTTGGAAGACTTTCTATGACTCCTTCTGTTTCTTTAGGCATTATGGGACTGTTTAGATGGTCTAGTTGGTCCTGATTTAATTTTGGTATTTGGTATCTGTCAAGGAAATTGTCCATTTCCTCCAGATTCTCCAGTTGTGTTGAGAATGAATTCATGAAATTCTTAGGCAAATGGATGGAGCTAGAGAACATCATACTAAGTGAGGTAACCCAGACTCAAAAGGTGAATCATGGTATGCACTCACTAATAAGTGGATATTAACCTAGAAAATTGGAATACCCAAAACATAATCCACACATCAAATGAGGTACAAGAAGAAAGGAGGAGTGGCCCCTTGTTCTGGAAAGACTCAGTGAAGCAGTATTCGGTAAAACCAGAACGGGGAAGTGGGAAGGGGTGGGTGGGAGGACAGGGGAAGAGAAGGGGGCTTGTGGGATTTTCGGGGAGTGGGGGGCTAGAAAAGGGGAAATCATTTGAAATGTAAATAAAAAATTATATCGAATGAAAAATAAAAAAAAAAGAGTTGCTATCCAATTGTCATCTTCATAAAGTAGATGAAACATTGGAGGTCAGAGAGGTTAAGTAACTTCCCCTAGGTCACCCAGCCACTGTACAACGGGGCTTTGAGAAGAAACTGTCTACCTTCTCAGTTCATCTTCTTTTTACAGGACAGGATTAGTTAGTTGGTCTCTCAGTCAATTACCAAACAGAGGCCTCTGGTAAACAAAGCTCAGATAAGGTAAGTCACTAACAGCATCGGTGCATGATTCAGAGATAGCAGAAATCAGCCAGAAGCAGTATAACTTCAAAGGTCAGAGGCAAGGACATAGACATTCAGCAGTGCCGGCATCATGTTTTGACCACAGGATAAAGTTTACCTTGGAGTTAGTCGAATGCTGATTTCTCTATACCCATGTCTTATTTCACTCCAGAGTCTAGATTCTGACCGATTGACAATGGTAGTAAACTTCTTGTCTCTCTCCAGGGTGTTATTTACAGAGGGCTCTGCCCTCTCAGCTGTCTGCCAGCCTCCAGTACAATAGTGGATTCAGGAAGCATTCTCTCCTTGTTACAACGAGGTTGAGGAGCTCTGGAGCTTCCCACGGCTTTCTTCAGCCGGTGCTCATCTTAAATATAATCAAGACACATTTTTGGAGGCTTCAGGGTTTATCCTTGGCTTCGAAATGAACTGTCTCAGGTCGGCAAGTTGCCCTGCAGGAAGCTTCCATGACTCTGAAATGAGAAGTAGGTGGGCTATCTCGAATGTCCCATTCAGCCTATTGTCGTTTATAACTGGCAAATATTCTTTGCACACAGCACTGGGTTTAATAAGAACATTTTCATACAGGTGTATAGTACTCTTTGGCCATTTCCCCTTCTTATACGCTGCCTCCTGTGAGTCCACAGTGTTCCCCCAGAAAGTCTCCACCCTCCACTCAGATCAGACCTCAGACACGACCTAGTGTATCTTTATACAATCTAGGACCCCCATAACGAGAGAAAACAGGACACATTCGTCATCCTGAGTCAATTTTAATTCGCTTTGTGCCAGAAATGACAAAGTGAATCTGTTCCTTATGGCTGAATAAAAATTCACAAGTCTCAAGTACATCTTGGACCTAGGACAGTAACTGAAGGTGCTACTTTAACATCCTCATGCTCACTCTGTTGTTATAGCCTTAGCATCCGGGAGACTTGGGTTGGAGTCAGTCAAGGTGAAAATGGTCAGCTGGGAGCGTTCCATCTTCTGCTATGAAGAGACTCTCCGCCACTTGCTACGTCACCAGCCACAGTAGAGAGGTGGCAGGCAGCAATGGTGGAAAACCAGGCTGCTTCTGCAGCCAACCACTGCGGCCCTCTCCCTGGCTTACAGGGATTTACAAGGCATTCTTGCCTCAGAGACAGGGCAAAGCCTGGCTCCTGTATGGTGTAATCTACACTGTGTCCTCATCTGTCTGCCCTCCCAGGGACTTTTTGAGGGGTGTCTGTCTCCTGCAGGAGGTCTTGTGAGCTTTAACGGAGGACAGGGGTGGGATAGGGGTTCAGAAGTGTGACAGTTGTGCCCTGAGGTAAAAATCAGACTTTTCATCTCCTTTGTGCCATTTTTAAGATGTGAGTGTTCAGGAGATTATTTATTTATTCAACTTAGTCACCACGTGTCTGTTACATGTCAGACACACTGTCAGGTGCCTGGGATACTAGGGAGCAAAACCAAAGATGTGGCTCTCAGGAAAACCATGGCCTAGTTAGGAAGAAAGATGTTAGACTGATGTTTTTATAAAGCAATCATTAGAGTTAGGATTGAGTTACATTTAAAGATTGAAGGATAGGTTACTGCAACAATCTATCACAAGGGCTCAAAACCAAACCTGGGGATATAGAAAACATCCCTAACAAAAGTACATTTCAGCTTAAACTTGAAATGGGAGTTGGCACTAAATAGATGGTGAAAGGGGAGAGTTTAGAAAGAAAAAAATAGACCTGGTGGCACACAACTTTAGTCCCTGCACTCAGGAGGCAGAGGCAGATAAATCTCTGTGAGTTCAAGGCTAGCTCCATCTACATCGTGAGTCCCAGGCCAGTCAAGGCTACAAAGTGAGACCTTGTTTCAAGTATAAAATAAAATAGCATGTGTGAAAGCCCAGGCACATAAATGAATTTGGTGAAATCAATATGTACAATACAGTTCTGTGTTTATTGGCCTTTGGGATGTCTCTTCAATTTATTGGACATGCTAGTTCTATATAATCCTGCTATAAATCCTACAACAGAGGGTCTTGTCCAAGTGCTTGCAGTGAGTGTTACAAGAACCCCTTCTATATATGAACAGACTACTAAGGTACATGAAACTTTTAAGAAGAACAAGAGAGAGAGAGGGAGGGAGGGAGGGAGGGAGGGAGAGAGAGAGAGAGAGAGAGAGAGAGAGAGGGAGAGAGAGGGAGAGACAGAGACAGACAGAGAGACAGAGATAGAGACAGACAGACAGAGACAGACACATACACATGCACACACAGAGAGATAGATACATACCTATTTGTGTATGTGTGTACACACATGTGTACATGAGAATTTGAAAAACAGAGGCCAACATGCAATATCCTCCTAAGTAACTGTCTTAGTTTTTGAGACAAGGCCTCTCAGTGCACTTGGACTTTACCCATGGTGCTAGACTAGAAAGTTCCTGGTATCATCCTGTGGCTGCCACCTCCCATCCCAGCACCAAAGTTACAGATATGCACCCTCACACCTGGCTTTGGGTAGGTATTGGAGAATCCGAGCTGAGGGCTCTTCTGCTTGCAGGGCAGGCCCTTTAGCAACGGAGCCAGATCCCCAGCCCCACCTTTAGGAAGAGTCTACATGGGATCCAGAACCACAAACAGAAAAATAAAGAAGTGCCTCAAGGATAATTATCATTTTCCAGGAGCAGAAAATAATTTTAAAATGGAACAGCCCTACACCGAACCCCCAGCTCAACGAATCACCTCATCTTTCAGAAGAAGTTAGTGCAGAGAAGTAACATTCAGAACAAGAGAGGAAAGCTCCCAGAGATCAGGATGGCCAAGAAGAAAGATAAAAGCTATTGAAGGGCTGGAGGCAAAAGGTTAGGATACCTTTCCAATGTACGTACAGGCAAGATCCTTGCTAGTCATCTGAAAGAAAAAGATAGAAAATAGGAGGAGATATAAGGAACCAAGAAGTTTGATGGTTTGGATGAAGATCCAGAAATAAGCAGCAGAGATGAGACAGAAAAAAGAAAAAGAAAAAAGGTATGAAAGAAATTGAAGAGGAAGGGGGGAATGGAGATAATGATGAAGTTAGGAAGGGACGTGTGTGTGAGGAATCTAGGAAAGTTAGAGGGAGTAGGAAGTGAATGTGATCAAAATACACCAAACATTTGTATGAAATTCCCCAATATATATATATATTAAATATATATTTATATTATACATATAATATGTGAGGATAATAACTATAAATATATTTAGAAGATAGATTGTCAAGGTGGTTATAAAGTAAGACCCAACCCTTTATGTAGTCACTATTAAAACTTCCACTTGAAACATAAAGAGCTTGGGAGTTAGAAGAGGACAGAGAAAGACGTGCCGCATCTTTCTATTCACCAGAGAGGCTGAAGCAGCTGTGAGTGACATCGCAGGGAACCGGCTTGAGATGGTGAGAAATGGTGCTGAGATGTATGGGCTTCTGTGAGTGGTAAGCCAGATGGTCCTGCAAAAGACACAGTGGTTATGAATGTTTGAGCGTGCATGCTTTGATGGGCAGTTATTAATGTGCATGCTTTGATGGGCAGTTATGAATGTGTGTGTTCTGATGGTCAGTTATAAATGTGCATGGTCAGTTATAAATGTGCATGTTCTGATGGTCAGTTATAAATGTGCATGTTCTGATGGTCAGTTATAAATGTGCATGTTCTGATGGTCAGTTATAAATGTGCATGTTCTGATGGGCAGTTATAAATGTGCATGTTCTGATGGGCAGTTATAAATGTGCATGTTCTGATGGTCAGTTATGAATGTGCATGTTCTGATGGGCAGTTATGAATGTGCATGTTCTGATGGGCAGTTATGAATGTGCATGTTCTGATGGGCAGTTATGAATGTGCATGTTCTGATGGGCAGTTATGAATGTGCATGTTCTGATGGGCAGTTATGAATGTGCGTGCTCTGATGATGGGTTCCCCGAATATTTGGGTCAGAAGCTAGAACTGAAGGAGAAATAGAAAGAGCCCTGGAGGGTG
Source organism: Apodemus sylvaticus (assembly GCF_947179515.1). Taxonomy (NCBI): domain Eukaryota; kingdom Metazoa; phylum Chordata; class Mammalia; order Rodentia; family Muridae; genus Apodemus; species Apodemus sylvaticus. Next base: position 50,098,434 of record NC_067491.1, on the reverse strand, counting down.
GAGATATTAGGACCCCACTACAATAAGAGAACAAGTAAGCCACCAGAGAAGATACGGTTGACTAAGTCCCATTACTAATCTACCTTCTCTTCTTCCGCTTAAATAGTCCCTTCTCTACTTCAGTATCTTTAAAAAAGAATCTGGACTCTGCATATATGAGAAAACATGCCATATTTGTCTTTCCAAGTCTGGCTTCTTTTGTTTAGCATGATCTTCACATCTATCCCTTTATTTTCCCACAAATTATTTGTGCTTGTTCTTCTTTATGATTGCACAATATCCCATTGTGTGCCTCCAACACACTTTCTTTATTCATTTATCTGTTAATGGACATTTAGACTGATTCCATAGCCTGGCCACTACATTATGAAGAGTGCCATGGTAATCAAACATGCTGTTTTGCATGTATCCCGGGCTGGTCTTGAACTCACTACACAACTGAGGATGACCTTAGATAGCTGACCCCCCTCTTGCCTTTACCTTTCAAGCTGTAGGACTATAGACATGCACCACAGCACCCAGCTGCCTATGGCAATTCTAGCTTTAGTTGGTACCTCTCCTTGGTTGTTATGATAACCAAGGGTATCAGATATTCATTCTCCCTTTGTTTCACAATGGTGAAGCAGAAGTTCTAATACGTTAGGTGCCTGAGCCCACATCACACCCATGAAGCTATGACAGAAGTAAGATTCTAACCCATGTGCAGCTTCAAAGCTCATGTTCTCCTACCACATCACCTGCCTCTTTAAAGACTCTTCACTGATTCTTCCCTTTCTCATTTCTCCTCCCATCCCTACTTCTCTCTGCGTCCTGTATCCCTGGAGTATGTGACAGCTGGGACGACATGAACCCTAAGGGAGCAGGAGTGCGGGGTCGGGGTGGGGGTGGCACACCAGAGCTGTAGTTTTTCTCCCTCCACAGAGGGCTCAGGGCACAGAGCCTGCAGCAAGCTAAGGGGAGGCAGTGACCATGTGTTTGGTCCATGGGATGTCCTTGTGTTCTGCAGACATCTCAGCTTCTTCGGTGTCTGGACTCGTCTGATGGATTCTTCCTTCCCGCTCAGGAGAATCAGCACGTGATTCTGTGGCTACGGTCTTAGTGCTCTAGACCATCTGCGGTCCTAAGGCTTCCTTTTGAACGGACCTTTTTTTTACCTTCTAAAAACCACTCCTCAAAGTCTGCTAGACTAACCAAGAACAGAAGAGGTCATGGCCCAGAAAAGAACAAAAGCAAGACTTGCCTTTCTTGATAACAGTGTATATAATCCTTGCATTCCATTCTGCAAAGACCTCTGAGCACACTTTATGTGTGTTTGTGACTAAAATATGATGTACCTTAAAAGCCATTCCAGGCTTTTGTGATGTGGTCACAGAAATTATTTCTGCATTAAATACCTTATTCCCATCCTGCCGAGTGTGAGGCCTCTGTTGGATGAATCACCCGAAGAAACTAAACGTTTTCCCTTCTGATTGCAGGACTAAGTCTTATTCGATTAAGAGATAAAAGCAAATTGATCAAATATGTGGACACTTGGAGTGCATTTTTATGGCTAGTGAGCAAATTCTGAAGTGCAGCCATCAGATTCGGTCTTACTCCCTGCGGCTGCTCCCTGCAGGAGGAGTAGATGGAGAAGGCCCTCTGCTGGCCCAGCCGTGGGCATCAGCGATCGGCCAGTTTCTAACTTGGGCTTCCTGAACCTTCTGTGGTCTGGAGAACTCAACCAGCATCAGGAAGGCCTCCTTCTAATCCAGCAGCCTGAGGGTGAAGCATTCATGGAGTTAAACAAAAACAGGTTCGCAGCTGGGCCTCATCTTCATCTGACCTCTGTCTTCTTAACCTGTCAAGGTATCGGGGAAAATGAGAAGAGACCAAGAGACAGGGGCAGGACATGGGGACACCAAGGACGATTGGTTTTCATTTCAGCTGCGTTTGTAATCCCATCCCAGCCTACTTCTAGGTACTTCAATGATTGGGGCTGTGACCAGTGCCTTCCTGCCTTGAAATTCTACACTAGTCTTAGTTTATGGTTTGAAAGTATCGTCAAGGACAGCAGCTAAACAGTAGAACTGGTTACGTGTCTTTCATACATGCCCTAAAATACCGAGGCCCAACATCCTTTACCTTGGTTAATTGTCGCAACGACCTGCAAAGAGTGGCTGTGACAGCGTTGGCACAAGACTAGTGAGATATTGCAAGTTTACTAAGGGCAAAGAGTCCTGGAGCTTAGATTTGAAGTCAGGCATCCTTAGTATAAGCCTTGGGGGTATGGCCTCTGGGGCTGATTCAGTGAGAAAAGCACAGGCTACTAAATTTCATTGTCTCCAGGTCTGCTATTTCTACATTCTTTCACTCACTGCGCATGTATGTGTACACAGGCATGTATATATACACTTGCTTGTGCACACACATACACACACACACACACATACACACACATGCGCACGCAGAGAGAGACTTCAGAATCCACTCATCACCCTTTCCCTCCCCTGGTTCACCTGAATTCCACTCTGGCTCTGTTTCTAACTTCCTGTATGATTTTGGTCATATTTCTCACCTTATCAGTCCCAATTGGTCCTCTTGGTAATTTTGAAACCACAAGGATGCTGGCTGCTTGAGATTTCTACGTGTGAGGCCCAGAGTCAATCAAGGTACGCTCACAGGAGGGGCACGGGATCTACAGGAGGAATGTGGGAAGTGCTTTTGTGTGGTCAGTGTTTTAATCCACAGAACCTAGAATTTCCCTTCATACCCTTCCACCTAAGATACCTGACACGCGTGCTCTGCCCATGAAGGGCCTCTCTGGAGTGTTTGTTGATTTATTTTATGAATAAGACCAGGTGGTGTACTAGACATAGCTATGTTCCATAGCAAATTAAGGAAAATACTGCAAAGTGTCCTGAATATATCTAGAGGTAGAACTGACAAACAACCAGAGGAAAGATGGATGTTCCATTACAAATACCTTTCAAAGAAAAAAAAATCGATTGATGGACATGGTGGAATCATGGGGAAGAAATACCAGGTTTATGACTGAGGCCAAACCTCTCACAGATATAGCAAGATTTACAAAATAAGCCCGAACTTCACCAGCAAGACAGGCTGCTCTAACAACCATGGCATGCCACCAGAACTGCTCATCCTGTTAGGTGCTTCGGTGCTGTCAAGGCCAACACAAAGAAAGCATCTCACTGCTGGTCAGGCTGAGACGCAGCCCAAAGTGGTTGAAACCTCGGCCAGTTCCTCAGCAGAAGGATGCAGCCGGCCCCAGGCCAAGAGGTATTATTAGACTGGAGTTTTGTCAGACCTTAAATTTAACCAGCTGTAGTTCTTTTTAAAGTACCATCCTATTCAATCTTTTGAATTAAAGAATTCGCCATGTAGTGGGATTTGATTATAGATGGAACACAATGTCCTTGGCGTGATTCCTCCTTTCTTATAGTGCGATGTCCACCACAGCCCAGGACATCTGCAGCCTGTGTCAGCCCAAGGCCCGTGGGCGGATGTGCTTGCTCAGCAAAGATCTCCCAAACGGACTTCTCGTGAGGTGACACCGCTAAGCTCTGCATAGCTCAGAGGGGTCCAAAGGGAAGAAAGAGCTACAAGTGGGAGTGAGAGGAATTCAAACCAGTGGGAAGGAGCTAGGGTGTAAGAACAACGGCTGGGCTTAAAGTGAACACATACCTCCCGCTCCTACATAAGCCTGTGATAATTAACACTTGCTAACACAGGCTTCAGGAAAGAATTCAAGTCCCACAGACAGCCATCCTTGACTCCAGTTTCCTGCACTTTTTTCTTCTATTGAGGAATTAACAAAAGGAAATTGATGGACTCTAAAGTAGACCTTAAAATGACAGAAAACAGACGGATCAGAACCTGCCACACCCCTTTATATATGTTATATAAACTCTAGAAAGGTGTCTATGATCAAGATGTTAGCTGCGAGTACACTACAGGGCAGAGAGAGCAATATTCTAAATGCACTGTGCCCTGATTTTTCTGTTTTGTTTTTGTTTTTTCTTTTTAATGTAACCTTCACAAGGGGACGTGGGTTAAATGCTGTTACTGGTGAAAAATAGTTTTCAAGTGAACACTCTGATCAGTTGATAGATGAAATGGATTGAATTATTTACTCCTTAAAAACTGTGAGAGGGCAAGGAAGGCTGATGTCAGGGCAGAGGTTAGGGCTGTATGTTCAATAACCTATTGGAGGAATGGAGAACCCATAGGGGAATGAATGCTTTGAACTGCTCTGTGAGCAGATTCAGAGTTTCACAGTGTCAAAAGCTCAGGGACCTTTCCCAGGCAACACTCTTCTGATATGCAAATGGACTGTGACATAGCCTCAGGCACTGAGGAACTCAAGGTCCTTCAAAGTCAATAGTCATTTGCTATTCATTATTTTTACTAAGTCCTCAACTCCACAATATCAGCTGTGGGGCAAACTGTGTGATGAAAGGATGAATGAATGATTGAATGAATGAAGAAATTAAATCAATAGGAGACATAGCCTTCCCTGATAAGATTGATAACTTAGAGATATAGACTCTATTATATAAAACTACTGAAAGATAGAATTATCAAAGAAATTAAAGAGAGAAGCCAAGTCTCTAGCATGATAACAAAATGTCTGAGTCATTTATAATAAATGAAAGGGTTTCTTTTGGCTCAGAGTTTGAAAGACTTCGGTTCATGATCTATGAGCCCCATGTTTTAAGCCTGCACATCATGATGGAAACATGTATTAAAACAAATGCAGTTGTCTCAGCTGCAGAAAGCAAAGGAGTTGAAGAGGAAGAGGCCATGGTCCCATAATACATTTTGAAGGCATGGCTCCAATGACCTAAAGATCTCCCATTAAACTCCTCCCACTTAAAGTTCCACCATCTCTCAACAGGGATTCCCTGAGGACCAAGTCTAACTCATGGGTCTCAGAAAACTCAGAAATTTTAATTTAATATTAAAATTAAGGCAGATGAAGTAAAATGAATAGTTATCAAACACCTACCATATGCACTTTGTGCTTCATATTTTCTCTACAGAATCCCATTTAGTACCCTCAGTAACCTCTAGAGTAGGTATCATTTTCTCTACTGATAATTGAACTCAGTTCAGAGAAATCAACTTGGTACCATGGAATGTCAGAGCTGGTAGCCCTCCAAACCCCAGATCACGCTGGGGCCTGTTCTGACCAACGCTTCCTCCGTCTATCACATTGGTGTAAAACTCACAGTGAAGACATGGAATATCCACCAATCTCCAGAGAGATGGCGCATCTTGACCCTTGGAGCTCAGCTATACTTTCCCAATAACACATGAAGGTGTGTTCCACATCCCAGGAATCTTCGCGTTCCTCATCCCAACCATCAACTCTTTTTCCTTCTGGGACACCTACCCAAACCTACTCCATGACCCTTCAGCCTCTGATCCTGCACTGGTCCAAGGTATCATGAACACATCCCCATTTCTCAAGCATCCTTTTAGGCTGCCTCCCACACCAAAGTTCAGCTTCTCCCTCTAGTTGTTGTCCCTGGAGGGGCAGACCAGAGGAACAGTGTTAACCAGCAGGCATAGGTAAGCTGGTTAAGCATAGTAGAGTGAACAGGAAGCAGGTGTTAGCACACATGACATGGAAGGAGACAGTCAGGCCAATTCCAATGCAAGAGCCCCCTGGATTTAAATTCAGATTTGTACTTTATCATTTGTCTAGTTGCTCCCCACTCCATACCCATTTTTAAAGTCATTTGAACTTGGGCAAAATATCAAATCCATCAGTGCCTTAGTTTCTTTATCTGGAAAATGATCTAATGCTCTGTCTCTAGGGCAGGAGAGGCACCTTGCATAATAATAGCAAGTTTAGTGGAGTCAGCAAACAAGGCGATGGTTATTAATCATTTTAGGAAACACAGACTGTATCCGACAATGTAGCAAAGGTCCTTGTTAGTAGCTCTCTAGGCTCACCTGACAGGGCAAGCAAGAGCTACAGATTAGAATTCAGGACTGAAAATATAAGTCAATCTAGCCTATTGGACCAGAAGGGAATAGTCAACAGCAAATATGGACATGAGGCATTTACATAGCAGCGTATACAACGGACATTGATGAATTTTCAGATAGAGGAATTTAAAAGGAAAACTGTTTTGTTCATTTGACCATCCAACATAGACAGGCAACTGGTGGGAATGCAGAGATAAATATGACAGTTCTAGGGTTGAGATGATGTTTCCATGGTTATAAAGTGCTTGCTATGCAAGCATGAGAACATGAGTTGAGATCCCCAGCATCTATATTTAAAAAAAAGGGGGGGGGGCATAGTGGTGTACCAAGGGGCTGACTGACTGGCCAACCTGGTCAAAAACAGTAAGTTCTAGGTTGAGTGACAGAGACTATCTCAAAAAATAAGACAGGAAGTCACAAAAAAGGTCACCCAAGATTAATCTCTAGCTTCTGCATGTGCCTCTGCACAGGAAGGAAAATCTCAACACAACAACACAAATGTATACATATGAATTCAAGAGAGAAAGCAATGGATAGATGATAGCTAGCTAGCTAGCTAGATAGATAGATAGATAGATAGATGATAGATAGAGATAGATAGATAGATAGATAGATAGATAGATAGATAGATAGATGATAGATAGAGATAGATAGATAGATAGATAGATAGATAGATAGATAGATAGATAGATAGATAGATAGATAGATAGATAGATATTTCTAGTTGAATGGGAGGGATGTTTTTCTAACATGATCAACTATTACAATATGGTTGGAGAATAGAGCAAAGGGGTTTGATGTGTGTTGGAACACTACTTTTTAATAATGTTCTTCAGGATAAAAGAGATTTTTGAGGTGTACAAGGGGACCTTTGTAGGGTATGTGTATCAGAGCCACACAGAAAAGGACCCAAGAATGCTGAGTCAAAGGACAGTTTATAGCATTAGATACTGAAGATCCTCCAATGTTAAGTATAAGTTTAACTTTCAGACCATAATATTCTGATTGAAAATTTGGTCATCACATTCCTAGATGTCTGTTAGGTTGTGTTCCTCAGACTCCTTTGGTCTTTTCCACAGAATTGTTGACAATGTCCAGTTAATTGCATGATAAACTCTGAACTCTATAATCCATGTCTCCTGCTCCCAGCATTCCTCATTCCCAAGGCACCCTAGTCTCTCTTACTCTGAACACTCACACCCATGAATCTCCTTCATTCATGATGGGTTGACCAGAGCACTTTTGTCTGCCTTCTCCTTTACATCAATTATACTGTTGTTGGCGGATCTCAGCTGAGATAACCAGAAGAAGAAATAACTAGATAGATAATATACACAGCTAGAAAATTCTACTACTTCACCAGGTTGTCCTTACTGCTTGAAAATCATTGGAAATGGTATCTCTTCTTTACATTAAGCCTTTGAGATGACCATTGTGTTCCTGGTGGGATAGTCATAGCCTCAAAGAGGGCAGCCTTCAGGAAGTGCTGCACTAGCCTCAAGGATAATTGAGGATGCTCAGTGAACTAAAGGCCACATCCTTCTGACCAAGGTCTGTCTGTGGCCAGCAGAGTCCACATCTCCCCCTGTGTAACTATGTAACATTGCATGGGTATGCAGACCCAAGGTTGCTCATGCCTGGCTCCTGGTGAATTGATTCAGTGTCTTAGGAAACAGTCAGAAAATGACACAGAGACAACAGAGCAAGTCCAGTCCTGAATGTAGTCTTAATGGGGGGGGGGGGGATTAGCAATGTGTAGGCAACAGGAGAGATGAGAGTATGGCTCTAGACTAGAGTTCTAAAGCTGACGTCCTCCCAGGTCTTCCTTCATACCATGACTGTTCCCTTCTTTGAGGAATGGACACCAGCAAGACCATAGAAAGCCACCGGCAACTAAGGTATGGACCAGAGACTACTGGCCATCTGTAAGCACTGCTTCTGAGCTCTCTGGGGACCTAGCAGACCTCACTCTCCAGTCATGTTCTCCCTTAGTTCTGTCTCATTCCCTACACTGCCAGCTTCACTCCTCCTTAAAGCAATCCTCAAAAAAAAAAAAAAAAAAAAAAAAAAAAAGTCAGGTCTGGAAGAATTCTCACCCAGGACACCAAATCCAGGTACAAGATATAAGATCAGCTTAGAGGTAAATAATGTTAATAGTGGACGCCAGCACTGTCTGAAGGGCATCTCTCTAGTACTTTTGCCCCTGGCCTCTCCTAACCCCTCACCCATCTTCCCTAGAGCATGAACAGAGTGCCAACATGAAGTCTACCTACACTCAATGGTTTTAAGAAAGCCCTGACTTGGAACTTCCCACCTGGCCCTAGGAAAGGTCCCTCAGATCTCCTCCCTACCCAGCCAATTAATGTAAAGGTTACCAGAACCACCAATCATTATGTGCTTAGCTGTTGTTGCTATAATTTGCCCTCAAAAATTGTATTAAAAGCTTATGAAAGAAAGAGAAAGAGTCATCTCTCCTTCTGGGTGCAAGATGACCTCAGTGCACTGGATAAATAAACCTTTTGCCTTTGCATCAAAGTCCGGTCTCAAGTCTCAGTTGGCGGTCTTCCAGTAGCTAAGGGTCACGGTGAGTCTTATGGTTTCAAAGAGAAATTTTTTCAAATGGACTTCTTTCTAAACGAACTTTGGCCTGAACAATCAAATTATAAAGCAGTTTGTACTCACATTACACAAAGCAAAATAAACTTCTATGTAGAGAGAATCTCTTATAAGTATCACCTGTCAATACAAGGGCCAATGGCCAAGGAGCTGAAGCAGGAAATAGGAGGCGGGACATTGGCAGGAAGAGAGAGGATTCTGGGAAATAGTGAGTCTATAAAGGAGAGATTTAAGAGATATCAGGAGAGATGAGACAGACACAAAACAGCAGGTAGAGGAACTCAGGGGAAGCAGAGGAAATGTGAAGGAAGAAGAGGGCTGGGACTGCAGGAGAGGTAAATAACCAACTGGTAGACATAGAATAGTTTAAATATGTAACGACCTAGTCAGGTAATGAGCAGAAGCTTGTGGCCAAGGCATTTAATAATAAATAATTATTCTTGTGGGAAGACATCCTGAGCTATTCAGATTTAATGCTTACTCACGGCCCTAAGGTGGTGGCTGCTAAAATATAAGAACAATTAACTAGAGCCTTCCCCATGAGCTATCAGTGTGAGAAGATTCCGAGAATACCACAAGATGTTCCTGCCCTAACCATGGAACGTTCCTGCCTGCGTTAACTCAGGTGTCCCCACTGGATGACCTCCTTGCTTCCTGCTTCTGATCGCTAGGGGTGTCTCCGCCCTTCCCTCCTTTGCTCTTGTGTGAAGGTCAATTCCTTCTCTGTAAGCCTTAAAACCCACTTACCTCCCCGACATTAAATGAGGCCTTGACACAACCCAGACTGACTCTGACTTTCTTAGCGTGCTTGGCCCTCTTTCTCTCTTCCCCCCATTTTTGACCCTCGGGTAGTGCCTCTTCGAGATCCTGGAATAACTGGACCTGCTGGACGGGTCATATTCTCAGAGTCATCATTTCCGGGAGCTGGGGCTAGGGAAGGAAAAAGTAGAATCTAAAAATTATTTTAATACTTCTACATTCATTTTGGTGTTGCTTAAAGTTTTATTACTGTACATAATTGCATAGACAATGTGGTGATATTTTTCACTTAATACTCAGGGTAGGTATTTTTCTTTATTTATATCCTTCACAGTTTCTATATAATAGCTGCATACTCTTGTATTATATGTGCATTTCATAATTTTCTTGAAGTCCGACTTGCTGTTGATCAGATCTACAGAGCTTTTTGTCACCCTGATTGTGAAGTACCCCTTTCAGATGCCACCTGCACATATAAAATCACTAGATCAGAAGTAAATGTATGCAAAAGCCCATAAGCTGGACAGTCATATTTATTTACCTAAGGAAATATTTACCATTTCAACAATGATGTGTACATTTTTCAGATCCCATGACTGTTGGTGTTCTGTCTAAGCTCCACCCCACACCTACCTGGCAATAGCCAGGCATGCTGTGCCTCAGAGATCTGCCCCACTATAAGAGGGGCTACTTGCCCCTCCTCTCCCTCCTTTGCTCTCTGCTCTCCCACATTCTCTCACCTCTCTGCCCCTTGGGCTCTCCCCCTCTCTCCACGTGGTGATGGCCGGCCTCTACTCCACTTCTCTGCTCTCTCTCTCTCTCTCTCTCTCTCTCTCTGCTTTTCTCTACCACTAACTCCCATCCCCTACTCTGAATAAACTCTATTCTATACCATTCCTGTGTGTGTGTGGTCCCTCAGGGAGAAGAGGTGCCTGGACAGGGGCCTGCCTGGGCACTCCCTTCCCCACTCCACCATGCCACACTCCCTTAACCCCCAATCCTCTCCTTTTTAAGCCCCCTCAATGACCTTCTAATAGTCTAATGACTTATGACCTAAGAATGGTTGAAATTTTGTTTTCTGGGGTCAACAATTCAATGTCAGTTTAATTTGCTTTTTCCTGCTGAATTACAAAGTTGGGCATTTTCTTGCTCTGTGTATGTCCCCCATTGACTCTTATGCCACTGCCTGACTCTGTTTCATGTGCACCTTTCAGCCCCAGCCTCAGGATCACGAGATCTTTTGCTGCATTGGGAACCTTTCATGTTTCGTACTTGTGTATCTTCTAGGTATTTCCCTCCATTTTTTTCTCTGTGTTTTCTGATATTCTCTTTAAGTACAGTGGTTTGTTTATTTATGTCTACTGATAGTTTCCCTGAATGTTCATGTCTCATGCTCTTAATCTTATCAACTGTGGAGCTATTTGATTTTTTAAGACTATAAACACCTAAATGTCTATGGATGTTAATGTTCTCAGGAAATAGCTAATGACTTTTTTTCCCCTCATCCCTACCTCTTTTGAGTGAGACCAGGACTGTCTATATTCTAAGAAAACACTGGATTGTGTACATAACCCCAAAACCTTTCTTATTTTTCAGGATTTTGAAATTAATTTTCTATGATAAAGAAAACTCAAATGTATTTCTTGACATCCCTTCTTTCCGGCCAGTGAGCTGGCTCAACTGTAAACACGCCTCTAGGCTTAAGGACCTGAGTTCACATCCCAGAATCCACATGATGGAAGAACTCCACACCCTACCCAACCCCAGGCCCGCCATAAATAAATCGACACCAATAACCCTTTGCTTTTGTTACATAAAGTTTATAACAAAGAGATCTGGCTCCTTCGATCACGAGTCATTGGCAATGTCTTCATCATTCCAAAGTCCAATGCCTGAAGCCAACAGCTACGTATCTTTCCAGCTCTTGTGTCATCTGGAGGTTAGCTGGGCTTTCTTGGTGTCTGTAGGTGGACAGAGCTTGCTTTGGGGATAGTTAGTGACAACAATTCTACTGGTCCTGACCCACCAATCGGCTCAGAGAGGCCCAGTTCCATCAGAAGCCCCAAAATCGAAGAGTCTCCACATACATACTCAAGTTGTTTGAGTATCAATGCGGCATCATGGGGATGGGAGGTGGGAGTTACGTCTGACCTCACATGAGGTCACACTCAGAAGGTGGACGCACTAACAGTACTGCATAAAATGACCCGAGTGCAGGCTATATGCATAAGACCTATGAGAAATATGTATTTACTTGAACATATCCCTCCTCCCCAGAGCTCACTGTACATCTGAGAGTTTTCAAAAGTCAAGAGAATTAAGGATTTGGAGCACTTCTGATTTCAAGTATTTTGAATAAGAGGGATCAGGCTTAATTAAACATTTCACAAAAGGGAACACCCAGCTGGTTCCAGAGCAAGCAACTAAATAAAACAGTGACAATAAGTCAGTCAGCCTGGCTTGGATATTAGATCCTGGGGAACCCCAAGAGAGTGTGAGAAACAGCGTGGGACAAGCTGGGTTCCAAGCCCGCCTGTTTCTGCATCTGCAGTCCCTAGGGTCCACCAGGGCAGATGGCAAATGGTCCCCCAGAGACAGGCCTGCTTTTGTGCCACAGGCTCTGATCACAGTAAGTGGGACCCTGCAGGTGCAATGATAAAGAGATTCCCCTTGAGAGGTTTGTTTACACTGAAGTCTGAAGCCTCACAGGGCAGGTGTGAGGGAACAAAAGGGTGAAGGCAGAAGGCTCTCCTGGGCCTCTCTGGCAGACAGCCCTGCCAGCAGGGGGGGGGGGCTGGTGTGAAGCACTTTAACTGAGACTATCTCTTTCTTCATCTTGAGCACCTGCAGGGCTGGATAATGCACCCTAAGAGTGACTACTGGGTGTAATGTTTGTAATGTTAATATTCTGGTCCATTGGAAAACATATCACCGGCTATAAAGCCTTTTCTGAACTTTGTGTGATTTTGTACAGAGACCATGAAATGCATAGCAATGTCCATTCCCTTTTATGGGAGAAACAGAAATTTGGGAAGAAAACAGTTAACTGAAATGTATGCTGGTGATACATGTGCATGGATGTGTGCAAGTACGCATGTCCGTGCACAGAGGGCAGAGGAAGACACGCGGTGTCCTTTCCTATCACCATCTCGTTCACCTCAGAGGCAGGGACACTCTCCCTGAACCTGGGGCTAGCCTGGCATTCAGGAAGCCCCAGCACTTCTTCCCAGGGATGTGAACAGAAGTCCTCATGTTTGCCCAGCAAACGCTCTTACTCACTGAGCTGTCTCTCCAGCCCCATTAGGAAGATGACCTCACAACTGCCCACTGAAAAGAGAGTTGGAGTAACAATAGCTGCAGGCTTTTATGTGACCTTCCCGTAGAGAAGATACAAGGACCCTGGGCTCCAAATATCCTTAGTCAAGCAAATACGACTTTTTAAAGGCACTGCCAGCAATGGACTTCAGAATCTGCAAGGGGAAGTTGTCAGAAAATGAACAGGGGTCTCAAGAGAACAAACCCTGTGCGGGCAGGCTCTGGCTTCCTTTTTTTCTAAGGAAAGCGCCAAGGCTGTTACCTAGGGCTGGGAAATGAGCCTCAAAGAAAAACCACCTTTCACCCCGGCCCCTTTCTTCCCTGCGAATCCCACGCTCAGATCTGGGTCAAAGGTGTGCCTTATTTCTTGCTGTCCCTTCTTCTTACTTAATGGGCTCCTTGAAGAGCTTACTTGCTAAAAGCCACACTGCATTTGGAAAGAGCTTTTAAAGGAGGGGTTTGCTAAGTGGCAGCTCTGGAATTCTCCATTTACCTGAAAAGGGCATTTGATACTCAAGAGGGTAGTTGTCTTTGGGGCGAGGGGAAAGGTTAAGCCAATTACTTTGTCTGGAGATGAAAAAGATGAAGAGTTGGTTTAATAACAAGCTTTGGGTCTGTGAAGAGGCAGTCTGAGGAAGATGGCGACCACCTGTCCGAGCTTTATATCTGAAGAAGAATCAGGCTTTTGTGGAAGAAAGATCTGAGAGAGGCAATTGGAGAGACTCTTGGGCAACAACATTTCCTGCTATGGGCAGATGACAGAGGGAACTCCTGACAGGCAGGCATTAGAAGGTCAGTGTGGCCAATGACACCCACACCCCCCCACCCCCCCCCCCCCAACACACACACACACAGGAGTTTCTTCCACTCACAACCGTGAATTGATGACTGGATATATTTCTAAGAAGCATGGTGACCTAGCTGCCAAGGGCTTGACTGTTGTGGTTTATAAAAAGGTAAGGGACAGAAGGAATAGGTTTGGTGGCTGTGTAGTCAGGTATGGGGGAAGGGGGCCATGCTGAAGCATCCCTTCCCCCCGGAGGGACTAGCCACAGGACAGGAAGGGATGGTATAAAATAGAGTTTATTTAGGGCATGGGGAGGGGAGTTAAGGGAGGGGGAGAGAGAGGTGGAGAGAGAGAGAGAGAGAGAGAGAGAGAGGGAGGGAGGGAGAGGGAGGGAGAGGAAGAAGAAGTAGGAGGGGGAGGGGAGAAGAAGCTGGCCATGGGCACGTGGAGAGAGGGGGGAGGAGAATGGGGAGAGGGAGGGGAGGGGACAAGAAGGCAGAGCCTGATCGAGAAGACAAGAGAGCAAGAGGGGGGAGGGGTAAGCAGCCCCTTTTATAGTGAGTCGGGCACACCTGGCAGTTGCCGCTCTGTGGGGTGGAGCCTAGACAAAATGCCAACACTGACTGTTGCTTGTTGAATGGATGCAAATGGCCTAACTTTCCTGGACTCGGTTTCCTCAGTCGCCCCACGATGTATTCTATTCGTTACTTCCTTGTGGCTTTAATTACGATCCTTTGTGAAAGCGATTTAAAGGAAGGACCCCAGTTCCGGGGTACAGTCCATCCCAGCAGGAAGTCATAGCAGTGGAAGTGAGAGGTGGCCTTGTGATATCAACAATCAGGCAGCCGAGCTGAACACTTGTGCTCAGCTGGCGTTTGATGTGTTTATAAAAAGAGAAAGGTGTCTACGATATGTTCTATGGGGGTGTGGTGAGGTATGGGGGAGGGGTGCCTCTGCAGGCCCAGCTAAGGCCTCCCTTCCCCCTGAGGGACCAACCACAGGATGTATGGTATAGAATAGAGTTTATTCAGGGCATGGGGAGGGGAGTTAAGAGGGTAGTAGAGGTAGAGAGAGAGAGAGAGAGAGACAGACAGACAGACAGACAGACAGACAGACAGAGAGGAGGGGCAAGCAGCCCCTTTTATAGCCTACCTGGCAGGTGTCTGGTAATTGTGGAGTGGAGTTTAGACAGAAAGCTAACAGCTTTTACCATTCCACTCTGTCCACGACCCCAGGACTTGGAATAGTTCTGTCCACATTTAGAGTTGGTATCTCCACCTTTATTAATCGAATCTAGAAACTTCTTCCCAGGCCTATCCAGAGGCATGTCTCTTCCGTAATCCTAGGTCCTGCCAAGTGGACGATAAATACTAACCATCCTAAACCAGCCCTCTGATCACCGAATGGCTTCCCCTCCCAGAGGCATGAAAAGGGACCAGGCTAATATGAAAGTACACTTTAAAACCGCACAGTGCCGAGCGAATGAAAGACATTATTTTTCCTGGACTAGGTGCGGATTGTTTTTCAAGTCTGGTGTGCACTGAAATTTTTCTTCCTGCTTTGGCCACAGTTGCAGGATTGCTTTGGATCTAACCTTGAGACTGAGTTCCAGTTGTTTTCTTAAAACTCCCAAGCCTTTCCCTGCAGGTTCCTTCTCCAGCAAGTCTGCTCAGTGCTTGCTCCCTGCTGTGATGTGGAACCCAGAAGGAGGCTAGCATCTTAAAGAGTGCATTTGAATTCCCTTCTATAGGTGGTAGCCGCCCCCATCCCCATGACCAATTCCTGTTATTAGGGAAACTTATTACCTCATTTATAAAGCTATCCCACTGACTTACAATTTTCGATTTGTTGACATTTTTCCTGAATGAAGCCAAAATCTATTTCTCAGTAGGAGAGCTGAGACCCATGAATGATACAGGTCTTGGTAATGACGAGGATTTGTGAAGGATGGAGATGAACCAGGCATAGAAGGTCCTTCCAAGGAAATTAGCTGCTTCCCCACACCAGGAGATGTCACAGCAGTGTGGTCTAGATAGAGAGCCAAGGCTTGAACCGCTACCTTACATAGCTAAACCGGTGTGGAGTCCTTCCAGAAGTTACATTTGAAGGAAAGCTATCCTTTGAATATTGTTAGATGCCAGAATTAAACATTGAAATTAATATCATCCAGAGGAACAAGGGGTATTTTCCATACATCTTTTGAATCTCTTTTAATGTCTTAAAAAACCTTATTTATTTAATCCTTTCTTGTCAAGTGTTGTTGTTTATCTTTTATCAACTTTTAAAAAAATAAAGACGATCTAGCTAGCTCATTAAAAAAAATTAAAATACACATAAAACAAAATATACTATCTATCATCGAGGCCAGATTCTGACCATTTCAAGAATTAAGGACTGAAGAGATCACTTTCCCGTTTCTTGTGTTATTGAATCATTATTGTTGGTTACTTATTTTTTACCCTTTGAAGGTGAGTGTTGTGCACGCACGCGCACACACACACACACACACACATGCAGAGTACAAGTTTGTGTGTGGGGGCTGGTAGACAACCTACCATCCCCAGCAACCTCGATAACCTCAATGGATCAGGGTCTCTCCTGGACCTGGGCCTCGCTCCATTCAGATAAGACTGGCTTAGAGTTTGCCCTATCCCTGCCTCCCCTTGCCAAGACCGCAAGCACACAGCACCCACCCCCACCCATAGCAGCAACTCACATGTACACTGGGGACACGCAACTCTTGTTCTTGTGCTTGTAAGGTGAGCACTATACCAACTGAACCACCCTCCAAGCCCTTGAATCTTGTTCTTTTTAAAATTTGAGTGAGCATACAAACTACTGGGAGATAGCAAGAGAAAAGAGAAATTACCATCCTGCAATTCTTTTTAAGGGCACCCCATCACTCGATGACCCAAAACTTACACTAAACCCCACATTGTGATGCTCTTCAATGCTAATAGTCCCAAGTTGAGGAACAAACCTTTAACACACAGGCCTTAGGAGACATTCAGATTCAACCTATAGCAGTCTGCTAGGACATCCAGACTTTCCTGTCACATTAGTACCTTTGGCCCCCCAAACATGGGAGTTTTCATGCTAGCAGAGGGAAAGGGTCAGACAAACTGGTCTCTCCTCACTGTCACCTAGACAGACCTTCTTTTGCTGACTTTCTCTTCCAATGACCAAAGTCACTCCTTAAAGTGCTAGTTCCGTCGTATTTCCTTGAACAGAATCCAGTCAGATGTTCACTCTTACTGCAAGGAACAGCTCATGACAATCCTAGGAGGAGAAGAGGGAAAGGTTGTGAGTGGGTAACTCACAGTACACCTCACAGATGCAGCCTAGAGGGTTGGGACTTGATCCTGCAGACAAGAAGCATCTCTAGGCCCCACGCAGCAGTCAGCTGTCTCATCTGATATTTTAAATACAGAAGGAATGGTGTGAGTGGGTTAAATAGATTACTTTTACTAACACCACTAAAGCAAGGAGGACTCTTGGTAGAGCACTGCAATAATCTAGACACTGGATAAGATCTAAACAGAGACAGCGTGTCAGTCGATGTGCAAATTAAATGCTGAGTTTCAAAGCTATGGGACATGTTTACCACTTGATTTAAATGGCCACTTAGTGCACTGGGCCTAGCTTCAACCCAGACAGCCCTCACTGATGAAAGGGAAACCAGGGAACGAGACACTGGAGGAAGCTTGGCCAAGTTTCCCTCAGCCGCCAAACACTACCTGCCTAACAAAGCAAACATCTTATAAGATGGGGGCGAGATTTCTCCCATCTTTTGGCTTCTTTGACATGTCGGATACCAGCGGGCATGCTCCCCAGGGCTCCCCCCCACCCCGACATTCTATCTGGCGCCAGGTGGGTGTAGGTTGGGCAGAAAGCCCTCATTCTTCGTAGTTAGCTTTGGAGGTGATGACTGACTACAGCAGGATGCGTTGATTTCCTCAGGTCCACTTTCGGCAGAGATGAACGATCGTGAGCTCGGCAGTATCCATTGGAAGACTGGCCCCCCCACCTCCCGGAGGCTTGAGTTATTCTATGTGAGATTTACAACTGAGATAAAGCTAATCCTTCCGAGGCCTGGTGTTGAAAAATCAACCCGGTGAGAAGCATAGTTTAGGAGTGCTGAATTCTCCTTAAGTGGGGTTCGAGAAATGCTGTCCAAGAAACATTTTGGAGGATGGCAGCTCTGGGGGCAGCAGTGAGAGAGAGCTGAGAGGATCAAAGCGGGCCTTAGCCTTTGTCACATCTGTTACACAGCCATCCTGTCACCATCCATGCTAGATCTTTGCTCAACAGCGATGCATCCCTGAATGTGATGCTAAGGCTTTAGCTTCGAGCTTTGTGAGGGTAGAGGCTGCAGACGGCCGGTCCGTTCAGTGTCTTTCCCAAAGCTAACGTAGTACATGGCATGTACTACACCATAACTACTTGCTGAGATAATGTTTGATTTGCGTTTGTCTGTGCATGTCCAGGAGCATGCGGAGGCCAGAAGATGGCCCTTGATATCATTCCTCAGGCCCTATCCACCTTGTTTGTTGAGTAGGGGTTTCTTACCAGCCTGAAAAGTTGTACTTCAGCTAGGCTGGCTGATGTCTAAACTCCAGCGTCTCCCCATTTTCCTAGCACCGGGATAAACACACCTCCACACCCAGCTCCTTAAATGTGAATTTTGAGGATCAAAAGCAGGTTCTCACACTCACGAGACAAGCATTCTCCCGACGAGCCATCTCAGGGCCCCGTTTTTGTTTTTATTAAACGATCCTTGGTGCCAGTTGTTTTGCCCACATCAACCTTTGGAGTCTTCCTCCAACTCCCCAAGCAGGTTTTTATGAGCTCTGTTTTATTGATAATAAACCAATGGCCAGAACTGTATAGTGAATTAACAAAAGTCAGGCATTTATCCGCCGGTGGCAGAGCTGGGATTCAAACCAAAGGCTGTTCCCCATGGTCTTTCCTTCCACATAGTGTTGGGAGTTTTCATTCCACAGAATGAGGTTTCTCTACACAAAGCACCCCAGTGTTGATTTAGTTCAGTCTCTGCACCCTACCTTATAGATGAGAGGGAATGCTTGCCAGAGAGGCCAAGGCTAAGGTGTTTGGCCAAGTTAAATTTGTGCTCCAGTTAAATGCAGTCTAGCGACGTTTTTGGTTTTCTGTTTTTTGGTTCCCCCAGCCCAATCAGACCTTGAAGTTCTTTCAAGATAAGGAGGCAGTTAGTTCAGCAAGAGCCTGTCTCCTGAAGGGCTGGGCATGATCTATCTCTGCAGCCTCCCTGGATGTCTCCAGGCATGAAAAAAACCTCATCCAACACAAGCTTCAAAATGTGCACGGTTGTTTGCTGGTTCTCAGCCTTAACTGACGCCTGCCTGCCTCTTGACGGAAACACGGGCGAGCTTTAGGGAAGCCAGCGCAAGTTTGCTGTTGAAAATGTGGAGAGTTGGATGTAATCTAAGCTCTGGTAAAGTACTTAAGCTAATAAAGCGCTAACGCTTCCTCCATACTCCCTGGAAGTACCTCATTGTCTGACTGTGCGCCAGCCCACAGGAGGGAAGGTTATGTCTGTGGCTTGGATGGTCTTGATGGTCTTGCACATGTGACTCTGGCTAGGGCCCTATGCCAAGCTAAGGTCTGCTGCATCCACTAACTAGCCCCTCTTCTGCCTGGCTGCCCAAAATCTCTGTTGGAGTGTTGGTCTCTGTGTCCCTAGATTTTAGCCTTGGAAACAGATGACCCCTTGCCATGTTAAACTCGCAGCCAGGAACATGGAGAAAAACGCAGGCTCTGTTGCCGACTGTCTCCTTATTCTCTTCTTCCTGGGCTTCAGAATGCCCCTCCCCCACCAGCCCCCAGACCTATGTGTGTGAACATTTGGTTTCTAGTTGGTGGTGCTATTTGTGGAGGATGTAGGATCTCCGGGAGAGGGGACAAGCTGACAGAGGTGGCTTGCTGGTGCTGAGGTAGAGGTATGCTTGAAGGTGACATCTGCGTATGGCTCTGGCCCAGTCTCTCTGCTTCCTGGTCTACCAAGCCCAAATGGTCTCTGCGGTATGCTCCACCACTGTGCAGTCCTCTAGGCCTTCCCTGATCAGAGGAAGTAGAACTATGAGCCAGACCAAGGCCTTCCTCCCTATCTGAGTCCTGTCAGGTATTCTGCTGTGGTGACAACAAAAGCAACCAAGAAGACACCTTGTCAAAGATAACACGTGGGACATCCACTCCTGTTCTAGAGGTCCAGTGGGGGTAGGGGTCACACAAGACCTGCCTCAAGTCTTGAGTCTTCTGTATTTTATTTTATTTTATTTTATTTTATTTTATTTTATTTTATTTTATTGAAACTCACCAGACTCCTCTGTGGTCCAGCTAAGACTTGTTCTCCTTCTTGACAGCCCTGAAAATCAGAGGTCATCTCTTCCAGAAGCTTCCCTTAAGTGCAGCACGTGTTCCTTCCCAGAATCCTCAGTCACATATCCCCTTAGCTCTCACTGACCTGACTTGAGACACGGGTCCCTTTTCTGAGGCAGACCGTGGGCTGAGAGGTGACAAAGATGATTGATTCAGACTTGACTCCTTTAAAAGAAATTTTTCTTTAAAGACAGATATTTTCCTTACAATTCCCCAAACCAGAAATTCCTAATAAAGGCTATTTTCATACCAGGGAATTGTGGCTTTACTTAATTGATTTTCCTCCCATTTTTTTTTTTTTACCATAATTGTCGTTATTCGGAAGGTAGGTATTTTAAGCTGTCATAAAGGAGAGAATGAATGGATTTTACCACCAGGCAGCAGATTTCTTGCTGCCTCTCACTGCTTTTAATGTTTAAAGTTTTCTTGCTTCCATTCCCTTTTGAACGTCATTCCTGGGGCAGTGGGATCTCCTTACCCACATTTATGCAGAAAGCGATGGGCCACCACTTATATCTGAGGACTGCCATGAGTCAAGGTTGGAAGCTGACCTTATATTAGACTGCCTGGAGCAGCAGCTCAAGTCCCCAGCCTGCCCGTCCTGAGGGGTGTGACCTTCTGCATGTCAGCCCCGCCCCTACGGGCAGCTACCCTGTGGGGGGGGGGGGCTTAATATCCACCTCTGGTTCACACACTGGGCTCTGGGAGTGGGGTGGAGATGACAGCCCCAGGTCACAATGGGATGGCAAAAGGAAAGATTTGTACAGGGTTGCCCTGGGGCGGAGTATACCTCGGAAAGTCAGCGCACGTCATAAAGCAGAAGGCCCATCCAACTCCACGTTGAAGGGCATCACCACCCTGCGCTGAGTCAGGTGGAGAGGAGTATTTGCAGCCTCTCCCCCTCTGCTGGGATGCCCATTCCCTCTGTCCTTGGGCATTAGAGCTCAGGACTCTGGAGACTTGAGGACTCAGTGGCCCCTGCAGTTTCTAGGATTTCACCTTCAGGGGGGACGTTACACCACCAGCATCCTCAGGTCCCCAGCTTGCAGAGGCACACCATGGATGGCTTCCCATAGGGCATTCCCATAATTCCATATTTTAAGTCTATGTTGTCCTATGGGGCTAATTTCTTTGGAAAGCCTTGGCTAATCATTGGGATTAATTGAATTTTAACTAAGCACTTATTTATAAGTTTGAGAATGCGCAGGAGGTCGATGACTTCTCTTAGCCAGGCTAATTTAGAGTACATATATCTCACCTGGGGAGCAGCACTTGGCTCTGGGAACTGTAGGACTTTAGAAATAAGTTATTTCTGCATACTAGCTGTCTAGCTGTTAGTCTACGTTTAAAAGTCACAAAGACCCATCTCCACCATTTTGATATCTGAAAGGCTCACATTTCTCTAGTGTAATCCTCAGTTTTCCCATCTGTGAAATGGAAATAATAACAATTTTCCTACTTAGTTCCGAGTTGACTAGATAAAGATTACGAATTACTTGTTTGAGTTGACTAGATAAAGATTATGAACTATTTGTTTGTGTACACATGTGGTGACCATGTCCTTGGTCGTACTTGTCTAAGTAGAGGCCAAAGGTCAAATGTCAGGAGTCTTCCCCAATCATTTTCCACCTTAATTTTTGAGACAAGGAGTATCTTACCTTGCTTGGAGCTCACCAGGACAACTAGACTGATCTCTCCTAGTTGGCTCTCTCCTCCACAGAGCTGGGACAATAGGTACCTACTTCCTGCTTAGATTTTAACCTTAGTTCTAGAGATCCAACTTCATGTTCTCCTAAAGACACATGTGCTGAGCCCTCAGAATGCCTATTATAGACTGTGGATTATATATATAGACCCCCCAGCATTCGGTCACCAGGGCAACAGTCTATGAGGGTGTGTCTGAGGCACACGAATGGGCAATGATGACAAAGCTTCTGGGATCAGTCTTGACAAAAGGCCAGGCGCCCAGGTGTGTGTCATCCTCAAGCTAGGAGACTTGAGCGCCTTCATCATCTGCCCCCATTCCGATGCCTCTGACCCCTCAGGATCTGCAACTGTGTCTGAGGGGGCTGCGCTTGTGTCTCCATACACAGGTTCCCCTTCTCAGACAGGAGCTTGGCCACCTCTGATGTAAGCTGATGCTTCTTCAGAGCGGTGCCTTCTTTCTTCCAAAGAATGAGAGAGTAAAGGGACAAGATTTTTAACAATTTAAGTCAAAGATTTCCTCCCTCAAGACTTCCTGTTCGTGACTGAAGCCATCCCATCATCTTAAACCTTAGCAGAGCATTCCTTCCACCACAAAACAACAGTTCCCTTTAAAAATGTAAAGGCTATTTCACTTCTGGACAAGAATTTGTCTGAGAAGCTAAAAGGGAGAAAACCTGAGTCTCTGTCAAACCTCAGCAATAGATTCCCCATTAGTTTAAATCCTGCCTGCTACGAGGATTAGTCCTCAGTAACTTCAGCAAAGGGCTATTCGGAGGCAACAGCTTAGATCAGTGAAACCAGATTTTTAATTTAGTGATTTATTTTTTTAAGCAGTGACTATGCCTCAGAACCTTCTGGAAGGCTTGTTAAAATACAAACTGTTGGGTTCCAACCCCAGAGTTTCTGATCAGGAGGTCTGGCACAGAGCCTAAGGTTGCCAATTGATACGTCCAGTGACCCAGGGCTCACGCATGGGGACCACTGCCCTGCGCCAAACAGCCTCAGTCAGCTGAGCCTCTGAGGGAGGAGGCTAGTGTGTCAAGAATAACAATGGCTGCTTCTGGGCTTGAGGGCCATGGCTCTGCAGTCTGGCAGCTTGTATCTGTTCCTAACCCGGCAGCAACTTGGGTCCATGAAGGAGAGTCAGGCCAGGACACTTCTCTGTTGGCTTTTCTGTGTCACAGTTTTGGTAATGCTTTGAGGACTGTGCTGCTCTCTTCCTTTTCCTGTTAAGAAGCTGTAGAATTGAAAATATGAATGGTGTGTGTGTTTGTGTGTGTGTGTTTGTGTGTGTGTGTGTTTGTGTGTGTGTGTGTTTGTGTGTGTGTGCCTATGTCTGTGTCTGTCTGTCTGCCTGTCTGCCTGTCTGTCTTTGTGTGTGTGTGTGTGTGTGTGTGTGTGTGTGCCTATGTCTGTCTGTTTGCCTGTCTTTCTGTGTGTGTGTTTGTGCAGGCCAGGGGACAACCTCAACTCTTGTTTCTCAAGTCCATTCCACTTTGTTATGGCTGTTTGCTTGCTTGCTTGCTTTAGAAGGAGCCTCTCCTTGGCCTGGAACCCTGGTGAGCCCCCTCCAGGGATTAGCCTCTGTACACCTCCTGTGCCAAGACTGCAGGCACTCAGCACCAAGCCCAGCTTTCCAAACATGGGCTCTGGGGCTCAACCTCAGGTCCTTGTGCTTCCAAGGCACAGGCGACTTGCTATCCGTTCAGCTCAAAACCTCCATTTCTTCTTTTGTATATGTCTTTTTAAGTATCTCTTTTATTTTTGGAGGATATAACATTACATAATTTCTCCCTCCTCCCTTCTTCCCTCCCTCCCTCCTGTCTTCCCTCCCTCTCTCCCTCAAACCTTCCAGCAAATTTCTCTTAGTTCTCTTTCAAATTCATAGGCTCTGTTTTTTCCTTCCTTCCTTTCTTCCTTCCTCCCTCTTTCCTTCCTTCCTTCCCCTTTTTCTTCCTTCTTTTCTTTCTTTCACTAGTTGTTGTTACGCATAGATAGTGCAGCTTACAGAATGGAGAATTTAGCTGGCTGGCAATTTAAAGGTACAGCCTACCATGGTGGGGCATTCAGGGCAGTGGGACTGTGGAGCAGCTGGTTATACTGCATCCCTGGCAGGAAGCAGATAGGTGCAGGCTGTGTTCTGTCTGTCTTCTTACTCACCTGGTTCCCCAGCCCTCAGACGGTGCTGTCTCCATTTAAGGTGGACCTTCCCTCCTCTGCTAAACCAGATATAACCTCACAGCTAAAACCTCACAGCTGACTCTCAAGCATCCTCCCAAGGACAATGGAGTCCTGTACACATATTTTCATAAGCATGTGCAAACACAACACACACACACATACACACACACACATACACACACACACACACACACACACACACACACACACACACACACGTGAGCCTTGGAAAAAGCTACATCTGAAAAATCCTAGAAATGGTTAAGATGCTAGTTCATAGTTCATGGAGCCAAGAGGGTCAGAGACAACATGCTTCTCTGGAGTCTAATTCAGTGTCCAGAATACTGACTCAGTTTACCCTGTCTGTCATTCTGTTATTATTTGCTAACTTCCTCTCTGAGTGAAATGCATTACAGAAATGCCCAGATTCCATGAAGACCTTATGAACAGAAATAGACTTAATCCTGGAAAAATCCGCACCTGGGTGCGGGTGCAGGTAGAATGCTATAGAAGGGGATATAGGTCATCACAACCTCAGCTACTGAGTTCAAATCCCAGCTCTGCCAGCTAGTTATAGGTGACTCACTCTCACCCACAGAAGCAAGAAGATTGGGTTTGTCTATGTAGTGGCGGCCGCAGTGAGGCAAATAACAGAAGCCTGTGTCATAGACAAATCAGCACAATGGCCTGTGGCTGACCAATACGGCATGCGGAGGGTCCCCCGTGGTCCTTGAGTCTTGTTCGTGGTGGGTCTCAGACACTTGTAGGCTCTCCTGTTTGAAAGAGGAAGGGAAGTGAGATAGCCAGGGTGGTTCCCCAGCCCCAGCGCCCCATGGGAAAGAGACACTAGGAAGGTCAATGAGTGCAGATGTCCCCAGCCTTTGAAGCCCAAGCTGAAAGCCTCCCACTGGGCAATGGCTCTGCCCAAAGTTCAAATTGCTGTGCATCTAAAAGCTTCCTGAGTGGCTGCCCCCGTGTCACAGTGGCTGCCCCCGTGTCTCTAGGCTTGCTGCAAGACCGTGAACAAATGTCCAACTTTGCCAGACAACTGGCCTCAATGCGCTGATTGTGTCAAGCCATTTGAAGATAAAGTGAAATGGAACTTCAAAAGATACAGGAAGGCTTGTGAGTCTCCTTTCAGAATCCATTAAGTTCCACTGCTGATAAAAATCCCTGAATCTGGTACAAATCTTGTTTTTTAAGTTTCTGACATTTTTAATGTGTGCAAATTTTTTTTTTTGTAAAACTTCCCTTTGATAAAGTTTTTCTTTTTTTTTTTTTCAAGTAGTTTTGCCTCTCCTGCATTGAGGCACACACTCTGCCTTCATAAATGTGTATGTATATTCACAGAGATTTTAGTTTAGTTTATTTTGCTCCTAAAATGGGCAGAGAATTAGAAACTTTATACTTCTCTCTCTTTAACTACGGAGAAGATGGCATGGTCTTTGGATTTTGAAGAGGAAACGTTTTCTCACCGTTAGCCACGGTGCGCCTAGGAGTGTGCACACATTCACAGGAGAAATTTCCCTAAAGAAGAAAGAGATTTTGAGACATAGATTTAAACAGAAGTGCATAAGGAAATTTAATCCAACCTAAAGCATGTTCTTTCTTCTTATCTAGTTTCTTAAGGAAATTTTGCCACGTTCATTTTTTTATACATTGAAATATGTGACTTGAGGTTTGGTGGTCAGGCTACAGGGACTGTGCTGAAATCAAATACATTTTCATTAAAAAAAAAATCACCGTGAAATAAAATGTAAATACAAACCCCATTCAAAACAAAACAATGCAAATCACGAGATGGAAATTGGCCACGTATCCTAAACTCCATGTCCCTTCCTTGATCCTAAAATAACCACTGTCCCAACTATTAGAACAGTTTTCTCGGACTCCCAATGTATTACCCCAGTGCACGTCTTTAGAACTGTGGCGTCATCTGGCTCACTTTGAGACATCTGGTAGCCTGTGTCCTCTTTAGACTGTGCACCCTCCGTCCCTCACACTTGCACCAGTTTCCTGGTGAGGATTCCTTGAAGAGTGAAGCTTTCCGCTGCACTGAACTCACTGACCGAGCACCCATGAGGCAGCCAGGCACTGGGTCTCTGCCCTCTATGCTGAACTGCACCTTGCCTGTTTAGTTGGCTCACGAGACAAGGACTTTCATTATTACACTGAGTGTCTGGACCTCTCTGCTTTGGAGACGTAATGGTTGCAGTGGTGTGAATTGGGGATATTCCAAATCTACTGCATCATTCGATTTTTGGCTAGGATAATGCGTAAGGAAGACGCGTCCTTCATGCACTGCTTAGAGGCCAGAAGTGCAGTTTGTAGGTGAAAGGTGGGACCAATGCTCCCCTTGGTCCGTTCACCTGGTTTCCAAGGCAGTGAACTGTTTCTGTCGCCAGTTAGATTGCAAAAAAGAAAAGGAAGAAGAATATCTGTTACCAATGTGAATGAGTCTAACACACAGATTTGTTTCCATTGAACTCGAGCA
Organism: Apodemus sylvaticus; assembly: GCF_947179515.1. Classification (NCBI taxonomy): domain Eukaryota; kingdom Metazoa; phylum Chordata; class Mammalia; order Rodentia; family Muridae; genus Apodemus; species Apodemus sylvaticus. The sequence continues at coordinate 50,072,164 of NC_067491.1, read as the reverse complement.
TGGTCTTTGGCCAGTGGCATGCTCTTCAGGTCGGAAGCTGGGCCCTTTTGTTGGTCCTGGTGTCCTTGGTATCTTTCTGTTTTGTAGGATAGGTTTATTTAGCATGGCTTGTCCCATACATGAAAGTAATTCTTTCTGGAGACGCTCTGGCTTCTGATATTTAAAGATAGCCCATGGTAACCGAACAAACCTTTGTAGCTAGTCACCCTTAGTAAACTAAGGACTCTGCAGCTGAAGCTAGTCACCCTTAGTAAACTAGTGAATCTACACTTGTAGCTAGTCACCCTTAATAAACCAGTGAGTCTGCAGTTGTAGCTAGTCACCCTTAATAAACCAGTGAGTCTGCAGTTGTAGCTAGTTATCCTTAATAAACCAGTGAGTCTGCAGTTGTAGCTAGTCACCCTTAATAAACCAGTGAGTCTGCAGTTGTAGCTAGTCACCCTTAATAAACCAGTGAGTCTGCAGTTGTAGCTAGTCACCCTTAATAAACCAGTGAGTATGCAGTTGCTTTTAGCTCAGACTCAGATCTGTAGACTTTGCTGCTCCTGTTCATATGATGTGTGTCTCCTTCTTCTACAACAAATATCTTGGCTCTTGGGGACACAGAGGAGAGGCTTGATATCTCTCACCACTGTTTCTCCGAATTATCTCACGCAGTACACCTCACAGAGTTCATTCTGCCCCTGATACTTATGATCACAGCACTTGCCACGGTTCTGTAGAGGTTTTCAACCTGAGACCCTTTGGGGTCACATGTCATATATCTTGCATTTCAGAAAATAATTTTATGGTTGAGAGGTCACCACAACATGTAGAACTGTAGTAAAGGGTCACAGCATTGAGAAGGCTGGGAACCAATACTCCAGAGGAACAGAATTGATAGAAAACATTTATATTCAAATACATATAATTGAATATTCAATATATATTGATTCAAAACACACATATATAGATATCTATAAATTATTATTGGATTTATCAGAGTACCTTTTAGGCTGTAGTCTGGCTAGTCCAACAATGGCTGCCTCCTGATGGAAAGAAAGCCTGAGAATCTAGTAGTTCCTCAGTCTTGGAGGCTGTGTGCCTCAGCCAGTCTTCAGTATATTTGGAATCCAGAAGAAGGGGGCTCTAACACCAGGGAAGGAATGGCCTTGCCAGTGAGGGTGAGGGCAAGCTGGCAAAGAGCAGATGTCTGCTTCCCCCTTCAGCATCCTTTATAGGCTGACAGCAGAAGGCGAGACACAGATCTAAGGTGGATCTGCCCACCTCAAAAGATCTGGATTTGGAGTGGGCCCTCTCACTTCAAAGATATAATAAAGAAAAATCCGTCTCAGGTGTACTCAGATACTTTGAGTTTAGTTAATTCTAGATGGAGTCAATTTGACCACCAAGAATAGTCATCACAGTAACTAAAAAAAAAAAAAAAAAAGGAGAAATTCATAAAAGAATAACAACACCCCATCCCTCAGGAAGGAAGCCACATAACCTATAAATTACAATTGTATTTACTCCACCGGAAATCTGAGTTCTTGTGTGGCCTCATGGATCAGTGGAGCACATCTGACCCCGGAAACTGGAGATCTCAACACAGCAACAAAATCAAAGAATTTGGGGCGGGGGATTTCTTTACCACAACTTGTCAGAACAGAGAACTTAATGGCCTAAGCAGAGTTTCTATGTTCTTTCCTCTCACCATGTTTGGTGGTTTGAGTAGGAATGACCCCCATAGGCTGATGGATTTGAATACTTGGCCACAGAGAGAGGTGCTATTAGGAGGTGTGGCCTTGTTGGAGTGGGTGTGGCCTTGTTGGAGTGGGTGTGGCCTTGTTGGAGTGGGTGTGGCCTTGTTGGAGTGGGTGTGGCCTTGTTGAGAGGGTATGTCATAATGGGTGCAGGCTTTGAGGACTCCTATGCTCAAGCTACGCCCAGCAGTCTCCTTTTGCTGCCAGTGGATCAAGATGTAGAACTCTCGGCTCCTCCAGTATCACCACATCTGCCTGGACGCTGCCATGCTTCCCATCATGATAATGGACTGAACACCTGAAACTGTAAGCCAGCCGCAGTAAGAGTTGCTATGGTCATGGTGTCTCTTCATAGCAATGAAACCCTAACTAAGACACTATAGTACTCAGCCTTTGCAACAGTGCCATTTTAGCTGAGGAAGCAGAGAAGAAACATCCTTGGCTGTTTCAGCAAGTGGAGGACAGAGCTGGGTTCTAAACCTCTGTGGATCTAATTTTGAAGTTCTCCCACCTGCTTACGCTTAGATGTTAAGGGGCTGCTGCCTCTGTTGCTTTCTGTGGTTCACTGGGGAGATTGGCCGTGGGCCCATGAAAGCTTCTTGAGATCCACCATGGCAGACATATAGATGACTAAGTCGACACCTCCCCTCACACCTTCCTGTCCTGTCCCTCTACTACAGAGGACAGAGTAGTGAAGACTTTACTGTCTTCAGGATCCCTTGCAGATACAGGTGTCCCACAGCACAGCTATGGCTATGAGGTGGGTGTTTGTTCAAGGAGTCCACCTTCCTGGAAACTTGTCCAGATCTTCCTGATTAAAAAACAAAACAGGAGGGGAGCACATGCGTCATGTGCCTGCTTCTGCCTCCTTACTCTTCCCATGATTCTTACTCAATCAATGCCAGTGGGCAGAGTCTCCTTGTACAGCCATGACAATGAGACTAAGAGTCTCACTGCGATACTGGCCCCAAACTTAAGGTTTCTATATGAGAAGCTGAGGCCGGGCGGTGGTGGCGCACACCTGTAATCCCAGCACTCTGGGAGGTGGAGGCAGGCGGATTTCTGAGTTCAAGACCAGCCTGGTCTACAGAGTGAGTTCCAGGACAGCCAGGGCTATACAGAGAAACCCTGTCTCAAAAAAAACAAATCTAAAAAAAAAAACCAAAAAAATAAAATAAAATAAAATAGCCATCTAGTAGTTGAATCCACTGGGAGACAAGTGTATTGCTATTAACAGCCAGATGTGCTCCAGGCTGGTAAACTTACCTTTCATACAAATAGGAACTCTGTAGATTTATTTTTTTTATTTTATTTTTTTCATTATTCTAAGTGGTAAGAAACAGTTAAATGCATTATATTTTTTTTTATCATGAGAACTATCTCAAATACAGTTGGGGGTGAGAATTCCACTTAGATTGGGACCCACTTTCTTCACTCCTGCAATGTTGAACAGTATATTGCATCCCACTCGGGGCAGACCAACAGCTACTGTATTTGAACAGTCAACATCCATGTGGTTTCTGTTTGCTGAAGCATTAGCAGAAACATAGGCTGAAATATATACCACCATGTAATAGATCCCAGATGTGCGGGCAATTTGGATAAATAAGCCACCAAAGAGAACCTTCTGTCAGTCCAATTGGGCTTGGTAAGGTCTTCAAACCAAGTCAAAGTAAAAATATCCTGGAATTAAGATCTGATTCAGTTTGCTTAAACTCACTGATCATCGAGTCTTCCTTTGGGCCGGATTTACCTGTGCTACCGGCTCTGTATATCTCTGTGCCTTTCTGGTTTTAACCCTAGCTTCAAAGATAATCAAAGGAAGACTGGAAGGCTGTGAAGAGCTAGGATCCATTGTGGCAAAACTGAGATCCACTCTACCTGATTTAACCTAATGTGTATGTCAGGGTGTAAATATGCTTGGCACAGGGAATGGCACTATTTGGAGGTGTAGCCTTGGTGGAATAGGTGTGGCCTTGTTAGAGTGGGTGTGTCACAGCAGGTGTGGCCTTAAGACCCTCATCGTAGCTTCCCGGAAGTCTAGTCTTTCACTGGCAACCTCCAGATGAAGATGTAGAACTCTCAGCTCCACCTGCACCATGCCTGCCTGGATGCTGCCATGCTTCTGTCTTGATGATAATGGATTGAACCTCTGAACCTGTAAGCCAGCCCCAAATATACGTTGTCCTTTACAAGATTTGCCTTGATCATGGTGTCTGTTCACAGCAATAAAACCCTGAGACAATACAATAACTGCCACTTCAAGTATTTCAAAAGCAACTGTGGGAGCTATAAACACAAGGAGGAAAAATGCCTCTTAAGCTGTTGGTGACCGTTCTGATAGCTCTACAAAGGGGAGCAGGGACTTCGGATAAATGGATAGTCAGGGCCATTTTGATTATTACCAAAACCAGATTTTTTTTAAGTTTATTATTATCATCTGAAAGTTTCTATTCCTTGGCTGGCATGGCTAATGCTCCTCTAGATGAAATGCCTCTGGGGGGGGGAGTTTAGTTAGTAAAATGCCTGCTGTCCAAACATGAGAACCTGCACCCAATTCCCTAGAACTCACATTTCAAAAGCAGGCATGAGGGTGCTTGTTTGTAACCCACACTCTGGGGAGATAGAGAGGAGGAGATGCCTGGTTCTCTCTGGCCAGCAAGCCTAGCCAGTGAGATCCAGAACAATGGAAGATTGTCTCAGAACAGCAATTCAGACAGTACCCAAGGAATGACACCTGATATTGCCCTCTACACATACATGGGCAAGCATGCACGTGTACACACAAGAACATGCACATACACGATTAAGTAAATAAATGAATAAATCAGATTATTTCTTTTTATTTTCTTATAAAGGACAACTTTTCATTGGGGCTGGCTTACAGTTTCAGAGGTTTGGTCCGTTATCATCACGGCAGGAAGCACGGCAGCGGGCAGGCAGACGTGCTGGAGACGGAGCTGAGAGTTCTACATCTGGATCCAGAATCCTCTGATTGAGATCAGATTATTTCTTATGCTGGAAGGAAAAACAATGTCACTGGGGAATGGAATATGCACATTTAAAAGTAATTTATTTGTTTTTGGTGTGCCCTAGTTCCTGGTCATAGTCTAAATGACCAATATCACTCGATTTCTATGTAATTCAGTGAAGAGAGAGAGAGAGATGAGTGTCCAGCCAAAGTTATTCAATCAAGCTACCCAAGCCACCCATCAAACTGCCAAAACCAACTACATAGATTTAGAAAGCGTAAGATCATACCTTACGTCTTAGTCAGGGTTTCTAATCCTGCACAAACATCATGACCAAGAAGCAAGTTGGGGAGGAAAGGGTTTATTCAGCTTACACTTCTGCATTGCTGTTCATCACAAAAGGAAGTCAGGACTAGAACTCAAGTAGGTTAGGAAGCAGGAGCTGATACGGAGGCCATGGAGGGATGTTTCTTACTGGCTTGCTTCCCCTGGCTTGCTCAGCCTGCTCTCTTATAGAACCCAAGAACACCAGCCCAAAGGTGGCACCACCCACAAGGGACCCTCCCCACTTGATCACTAATTGAGAAAATGCCCCACAGCTGGATCTCATGGAGGCACTTCCCCAACTGAAGCTCCCTTCTCTGTGATAACTCCAGCCTGTGTCAAGTTGACACACAAAACCAGCCAGTACACTACCTAAGGGGTAGCCATAACTAAAGGCTGCAAGGGTCTTCTGAATTGCACTAGAGAAAGCGACACATCTGCCTCATTCTGCACATTGCTTCTTTTTGTGACAGCTGTAGGACTGAGTGGATTTGGGCCATAAAATACCCTTCTGATGCCTTCAGTCTTGGGTCCTGTGAACGGACTTGTTTGAGTAGCTGACGTAACAAAAAGTATCCCAAGACTGCCATGCATGTTGACAGAAGGGAGCAGCAGTTGGCAAGATCTCCAGGTCTAAAGTGGACATATTGCTCAAAATGCAATTCTCACCAATACCCTCCCCACAGTCACACTGCCTTATCCCAAAGAAGCAAGCCACGGAAGCTAGGCCTTTATCCCCTTTACTCTCCATGAAATAAATATCTAAAACATCCTGGAGTTCTTGGCTAGGGGAGGAAGAAGGTAGGATTCCACGCCTTGTATTTAAAAGAAGGAGTGGATAGAAAGGGGTTATAAAATATTTTCACCTGTGTGCCTTAGGCTCAAAGAAACCTAAATCTTTAATAGCATGGGGATGGGGGCACAAGGGAGAAAATCATCGACTCTGTGAATCAGGTGTGGAGTGGGTAAAAGGATGGGAGGATGCTGAGTCCTTGTGGGTTATTATGAGACAGTTCCATCCTGTTCTCAGAGATATCAGTGTGCCTACTGTCCAACAGAGGGTGCAAAGCAGCAGAGCCTTGACCCCGATTCTGGAGTCAGGAAACAAGTCCCAGACACAACATGAGCTCAGATAGAAAGACACTCCCAGAGGTTAGAGTGGAATGAAATCCCATCCTCGGGTACTGAGCGCAACTACGGAGACAGGGTGGGGTGGCCACACAGGCTCGAAACAGAGGGAGTTTTGAAGACAAAGACAACCCCGTGGCTTGTATCTACTTAGGGACTGGGGGATCTAAGATGGGAATATTATGACTTTTATTGGGCAGAAAACCTCTCGGTAGATTCAGCAAGGAGGAGGGTCACAGGATTCATGGGAACCAAGCAGCAGCTAAGCAGCCAAGGCCCCCAAGCCCTGGGACTGGGACAATGATGCCATCCCAAGGCCACCTACAACAGAGGTCACTGGTGAAGCTTCTTACTCAGGTAATGGGTGTCCTTTGTCTGGCCCTGCCCTGCTCCTTAAGGTTTTGCCTTGATCAAGGAGAAACAGCCTGGAGTAAGGCCCAGCTGCACCCTCACTGGTCAGTCTGCCCAATGGCACCGTGGCACCAGGCAGAAATGCCACATGGACCTCAAGACAGAGGGCTCCAAAATGTGGCTTCATGGTGTCTCAGCGAAGTAGCTGAGAATTGCACTTTTTTTTTTTTTTTTTTTTTTTTTGGTTTGGTTTCTTGAGACAGAGTTTCTCCGTGTAGCCTTGGCTATCCTGGTACCCACTCCATTCACCAGGATGGCCTTGGATTTTTCAAGCTCTGCCTGCCTCCCCAGTGCTGGGGTTAAAGGCCTGCACTACCACTGCCAGTCTTCACTTTCATTTTTAAAGGCATCAAAAGGCAATGCACTCATAGCCACATTGTTACCAAACGAGAGTGCCAGCTCCAACCCCACCACTGATGGATACGCTTCCTATCATAAAGTCTGCAGAACTCATGGGTCAGGCTTTGGAAACGAGCTGCCTCTATGAGACTTCTCCAGAGAAAGGCAACCAATTGTGTGTATGTGTGTGTGTGTCTGTGTGTGTGTGTCTGTGTGTGTGTGTGTCTGTGTGTGTGTGTCTGTGTGTGTGTGTCTGTGTGTGTGTCTGTGTGTCTGTGTGTGTGTGTCTGTGTATGTGTGTCTGTGTGTCTGTGTGTGTGTGTCTGTGTCTGTGTGTGTTGTGTATGTTGTATACACGGTATATGTGTGTGCAAGTGTGTATATGTGTGTGGTGTGTGTATGTGGTGTTGTGTGTGGTATATGTGTGTAGTGTGCATATGTGTGTGGTGTGTATGTGTGTGTGTATGTGTGTGTGTGTGTGTAGCAGATGCATCACTCTGTAGAGGTGATCTCTGTAAATAACTGGCTCATGTGACTACAGAAGATAAGACATCACAGCATTTGAGATGTGCAAGCTAAGGAGCACAGGGAGATGAAAATAATGCTCCTGTCTGCTGTAATCCGGCCAAGCAGATCCACAAAATCAGCCATTTCTCTGCCCTGCATGAAGATTACACATTTCTGACAGCCAAGCCTCCTGTTCTCTGGTTATATAAGGCTAGAATAAGGCAGAAGGGCTGGCTCTGTTAGAAGGTTTATTATAGGCGACTTCTAAATTTCTCTAACCTTTGCTTCCTAGACCAGAGGAGATGATAGAGTCTCTACCAGGGGATGTTTGCGGTCCTAGTCTGTACATTTGGGGCACAATAATAATGTTAAGCCAGAGTTAAAACACAATGCCCTTAGGTAAAACTGATCTATCCATCCAGTTATGTCCACACCTCTTGACATACGTGGTGCAAACGCTTGTCACCCAGAGGACATTAGAACACCGCTGGATTTCCTTCCTAAGCTGCCTGTGTGAGCCTGTGGCAGAGAAGGGAGTGGCAGCTCCCAACTCCCCTCCCCACTCAGCTCCAGGCTTGTCCACGCGCACCGCACAGAGCTCAGTGGCCACACCCTAGCCGAGACTCACGAAGAGATTGACTTCTTACCTCTGGGTACCACTGATAAACATCTCATAGCCCACCAAGATAGATAATGCTGATAACTCGCAGAAGTAAAGCTAGCTGCTACACTATGTCTCCGGGGTACTGTGGATCACCCCAGTCATTTCTGGAAATTCTAGAGCAGCTGCACCAAAGAAGGTCCATCTGTGAACATCACGTAGGCAGACGACACCTGCTTCCTCTCCGGGGAACTGAACAAAGAGGTATTTTTATGGCTTTCAATTCTGCCTCTGAGGCCAAGGCTTGAAACCCGCGTAAGGACTTAGATGAGGTAAATTTGCAGGCTGCGGTTGAGACGTGGGAGCAGGTACTGGACCATCTGGAGTACCTCGCCACTTCCGGGGAAGTAAATGCTTCCTTATCCTGTTAAAGAGCTAGGCCATCCTTCTACAGGAGGAAGAAGAAGCCACCAGAGTTTTGATAATGCTTATGACTCAGTTCCTGTCCTCATTCTCAAACAGGTCTGCTGAGCTCCTGTGAAGCTGCTTTTAGAAACGATGCTGTAAATATAACTGGCAATAATAACACGGTATGGCATTCACATTGGAGCCCCACCCCCTCCCGGCACCTGCCAGCGACTTCAAGTTGTCTGTCTCATCGTCTATTCAGTACGTCAATGTGCCCAGCAGTCTACCCTGCTAAAGGTCCCTTTTTGAGTTCGCCCACTTTAACAGTCCACCGCCTGAATCTTTTGCAAGTTCTCTGCCGGAATCTTTGCAAATTCTGTTTTCTTCCTCTTTAGACTCACTTGCCCCTGCCTTAGTCAGCTTCTACCCAACCAAATATAATATAAGAACGGGCAGACACCCTAGAGGCATTTTAGAGGTCAGTTTTACTGGGGAGAGGTACAACTGACTGAAGGGCTGTTCCCCTCCATCAGTCCCAGTCCCCAACCTGATGACTGGAGTTGGATATTTGAGCAAGGAACTAGATCACAGGTCATGACGAGGAAGGCTCAGGGCTGGTATCGCTGCTTTTATAAAAGGGACCTGCTCTTGTTTTGTTTCTATTGCTAGGGATAAAGCACCCATGACCAAAACAACTTAGGGAAAGAAAGGGTTTGTTGGCTAACAAATCCAGGCTATAGCCCATTATCGAGGAGATAGGGAAGAAAGAACTCACAGCAGCTAGTCAACCATGTTCCTAGTCAAGACAGAAAAAACAAAATGGAGTCTTGCTTGCTTGCTTTTTTCAGCTAGATTTTTTTTTTAACTTTTATACAAATCAGGAGCCCTGCCTAGGGAATGGAGCCACCCACAGTAGGGTGGGTCAATGAACAATCAAGACAATACCTCACAGATGTGCCCACAGGCCAACCTGACCTAGAAAATTTCTCATTGAGATTCCCTCTTCCTAGGTGACTCTAGGATGTGACAGCTTGATAATTAAAAACTAACCAACCCAGGGCCTCAGAGCAGCTTCTGGCCTCCTCTTCCATATGAGGACAGTGTGTAAGCCAGAGTGGAGTTCTCAGCAGAAGGATCTGGCTTTCAAGGCCTTAGAGCAGTGAAGAATAGATTCTGGTTGTTTAGGAACTCTAGTCTCTGGTATTGTGTTCCGGTAGCTTGAGATAAGACAGAGGAGGCAATGCAGTCAAGATAATCATGAAGCAGTAACAACTCTCTCTCTATCACACATGGCCCAGGCCCCATAAAAATAGTCCTTGCCATAACTGGGTACCTAATGCTCTCTGGAAAAAAAAAGAGAGAGAGACCAAAATTTGTGGTTCTTTGAGGTTTCTACCAATCCCAACAAAGAACGTTCTAGATCTCATTTTGGGATCATCAGCGTAAAATCCTCTTTCTCTGTCCTCAAGTACATGGACTGAAAACTGAATTTCACCTCCACATAATATCATTTTCTTCAACCACAAAAAGACTGGAGTCAACACACACACACACACACACACACACACAATGACTTTCCACCATGATTTTACCCTTATTCCCACTGGATTGCTCTTGGAACCCTTTACTGTTATAATATGTGAGGACTCCTAGTAGTATCTTGGTGGTAGGATTTCGAGCTCTAGAACAGTTCCTGCCTCTGGGATACGGCCAGATGTTTAGCAGGTTTGCTTATGTGCACAAAGAGAAGCAGGGCCACCATTGTCCTTTCCAAGGCATCCCCTGTCAGAAGACTGACTGATGTGAAGATGGGTCATCTCCTCACAAGAGATCAAAGACTTGAGGGCTGGAGAGACGTGTTATCACAGCTCATGTTGCTCTTACAGAGGCCCTGAGTTCAGTTCCCAACCCTCAGGTCAGACAAATACCTGTAACTACAACTCTAGGGGGGAATCTTATGTTCTTTTCTGTAGCCCTCAGGTACGACATTTGTTTACGACCTATACACAAGCATACAAACACATACACACAATTTAAAATTAACAAACACAAAGACTGATACCATGCCCACTGTTACTCATCCTTCTCCATTCTGCTTCTAGGGGCAGGCGCTACATCCCTCATGGTAGTCCTTGGTCCTTGGCAAGTATTCCTAGCTCTCCCTTCGTACTTAGGACAAGTTATGATGTTAGCATCCCCTTTGATGGTAGGCAAGATCACAGGACCTGATCCGCAGACTAAATGATCATAAGTAAGCAACGTGTGTCATTTCTGAGAGGTGACATAGGAGGCAGTGTGCCAGTCACCATGGCAACTATCAGTAATGGCAGATTCTAGTGACCCAAGGACAGAGGGACCAGAATGAGGAGTTTGTTTGTCCGTTGAGCTATGTCAGTTGTGGGATCCAGGCGTCAACCCAGTAGACTGTGTACAGTCAATACACACTGTGTACAACAGTGTGTAGAAGAAGCCATCTAGAGTTCCTGTTAGGTCCCTGAGGGCTGGAGGTTATCCATCATTGCAACACAGACTTAAGCTAATCAAGACCCTCCTCACTTCGCCCAGCAACAGAACAAATGAGAGCTGATGCAATGAGAAAAGTAGAGGCAAAACTCACAGCTTTATCATTAATGTATTATTAATCCAGACACTGACTGAAGCATTCTCCTTCATGCAGAGTTTAGACTATAGAGGATTGGGTAGTGGGGAGTTTGACTTAGTTAAGTTTGATATGTATGAGAAAGTAGATTTGTGTAAGCATTTGTATGCATGCCTCCATGTGTTTGCTGAGGTCAAAGTTGAGAGTTTTCCTCAATACCTCTCTCTACCTTATTTTTGATGCAGACTCTCTCCCTGAGCCTGCAGCTCACTAATATGGCTAGACTGGTAGACCAGCAAGCCCCAGGGATGCTCCTGTCTGGTTCCCCAGTGTAGAGACAACAGGCACACATCACCAAGCTTGATGTTTTTAAGTGGGTAATTGCTGCGGGTTAATCTGGTGCTGCTACGGATTCAGATGCTAAATACTGGCTCCCAAGATCAGGTTACAGTCCCAACAAGCAGATTCTTGTATACAGCAAAGGATGTTTTTGTAAACTCTACTCACCAATCTTCTCTGACTGGTTAAATAAAAGTGGCTGACAGCCAATTATTGGGGAGAATAGAGGTAGGCGGTGCTTCCTTCCATTCTCCACCTGGAGAGGTAGAGACCAGAAGGTTGAAGAAGGAGGGTGAGGCAGAGGGAGAGAGAGAAAGGAGGAGGAGAAAGAAGACAAAAAGACAGAGAGCAAGAGGTATCTGTCAGAGGGGATGGACCAGGAGCACAAGGCTGGAGCAGTGCCCCTTGAGGACAGATTGATGGAAGAGAAATAACCCCGGGTAAGACTCAAACAGCAAGTAATTGGGGCATGCAGCTGGGGAAGAGCCAGTAGAAGGTAGAAAAATAGTGTTAGGGCAATCACCCAATAAATGTGCTAAAGCTGATTAAATAAATTAATAGGATTCAGACTCAATTATTGGCGGGCTGGCCAGGTCATATTAAGAACTAATAGAGTTATTAAATATCATCCAACAGATGATGATGATAGAACCTGGGTCTTCATGCTTTTGAGGCAATGAGCTCTCTCCACAACCATGCTAAGCTGTTTTGTCAAAGATCAAGTGACCATAGGTTTCAACAAGATTATTAACAGCGTCTTGCGCCGCCATAACAGCACATACCTCGTAGTCTGAACAAACAAAACATCTCACAATTCTGGAAGCTGCTGAAAGCCCCGTGGCAGTGGGAATGATTTCTTCTGAAATACGTCTCTCCTTGGGTTTGTAGGTGGCTGCCTTCTAAGTCCGAACATGTTTCTCCGGAATATGTCTATGCCCCCATCTCCTCCTCTTATAACAATACTGGTTACATTGGGTTAAACCGCCCCCCCCCCTGCCCCCAGGGACCTGGTTTAACCTTAGAGATCACCTCAAGCCTTCTATCCAAGTACAGTCATTTTACAGTTGTTTTATGAGATATTAGGAGGGCAGGACACAGACATTTGGGAGGACACAATTCAGTACCCAACAGTCTAGTCTAGGTAGCAGTGACCCTAAAGAGTCAGCCTGGAGGACTGGAGACCAATAAGCCTCCTCCTTTACTATTTAGTATTTAATATTGGCGAGTGTCTTGTCCATGTCTGTCTTTACAAATGGATTCTTTGTAAAGCCAAGTTACCATATATGACAACCATTGGTCCCTGCAGTCCTAGTGAATGACTGGGTCGGTTTGTCCAATCCCACTGCCTTTGGTAACGGAAGTGAGGGAGCAAAGCCCGCATGCCTGGCCATGTCTGAGGAAGCTGGAGTGACCTTTAGAAAGATGCGCAGGACATTTGTCTCTCAGCTTCTTCCCTGGGGAGAAGGGAAAGCTTTCTCAAGTATGACCCCAGCTTCTGGCTCCTTCCTGAGGGGAACCTCAGCAGGACTGGCCCTTGGCACTTCCAGGCCTGATGTCTGTTTTATCTTCCTGACGGTCTCTCCCACCTGGCCTCTCTCCTTTCCTCTTCTCGTTTCTTTCTTGGTGTCACCGCCTCCTAGAGCTATTTCTGTCTTTCCTTCCCTCTGCACCGCTATTCCATCTTCCTTTCTCAACGAAGGAGGGATGCTCTGGCTGACTTTTTAGAAGTGTAGGAAGGATGTAGAACATCTCTCCTCTTCTCAGAGGGTGGCACCCATGTATTTTGTGGTTGAAATGTTCCTGCCTACTAAAGAGACTGTGTCATGTGCTGCCACCCCCACCCCATCCACAGCAGGGGGTATATGATCAGAGAGCCTGCAGTCCTATTTGACACAGTAATTGATTGGCCAAAGCCACAATGCAGGGCCATTTGGGATCTTTCCAGGGATGGTATGGGCTACTAGCTAAAAGATCACAGCTGCCCGTGTCTCCCAGGAGCCCTTGCTCCTCTTCGTGGAGGACAGACTTCAAGAATGTGAAACAGCACAGAACAGGAAAGAGCACAGGTGAACCACCTGGGTGCAGCTAAGGGATATTTGACCTACTGTGCCCTATGATGCCGGCTGACATGAGCCAATGTGATTTTGGATGGGGACTTTAGAATTGTAATCACACAGTGTCTAACGGCAATTCTGTCTATGGCAAATCATATGAACAATGGTGGTCTCATAAGAAGTTAACAGCAAAGATCCCATTGTCCAGCACCATCGTCACCACCCTAAGGTGTGGGTGTAAGGAAGTTCTCACTTGTTTTGGAGGATGCTGCTGTGACTCAGCTGTTCTGCTGGGGACACACAGCACATGCCCACAACTAACTATATCCAGTGCCTGTTACTTGACAGTCATGACAAACGTCCATGTGATGTGACTGTTGTGAAATATAAATGAGGTGGCGGGAGTGAGGGAATACCTGAAAGGCCCACGCCAAGGCAAGGCAAGGCAGCTCCCTGATGTAAGGAAGTTTACTGTTGGAGAGGGGAGGGGAGTGGGGACCTGAAAAAAGGCAGAGGCAGAGAAAAGAGGGGGGACAGAGAAGGACAGAAAGAGAAAGAGAGAGGCCTGCTGGGAACATGTGTGTGGGGGGGGAGAGAGAGATAGAGAGAGAGAGAGAGAAGACTGGTGGAGAGAGATGGGGGAGAGGAATGGGGAAAGGACAGAGAAGGTCAGAGGGTAAGAGAGGAGGAGAGGAGGAATCAAATGGCCTCTTGTATAGTGAGTCAGGCATACCTAGCTGTTGCCAGGTAACTGTGGGGCGGAGCCTAGAAGAAATGCTAACAGACCATACACCTTGTGTGAGCGCACTCTACAGTGGCCATACAATGATGAACAAGATACATGGCTTAGAAGAAAGACTCCCCATCCTTCAGCCACACACAGCGGTAGCTCGAATCAGTCGCAAGTGACCAGTGGAATCCTAGTACTCCCAGAAGACCACGGTAGGCAACTGTTTTATGGAAACCTCGATTTCCTGACCTGTAAATGGACCCGGTGACCTTTGCCCTTTGTCTTGAGCTGAGAGCGGGAGGAAACGCAGGTTTCTCATATCAGCTTTCTCAACATTCACCCTTGTTAGGTTTCTACCCTGGGAGAAATGGCTGAGGTGCCTACTTAACGTATCAAAGCAGACCTGGCACTGGGCTCTCTGTTAAAGGACTGGTCCCTGCCCCTACCCTGACCTCCCAACCCAGGGAGCTGGGCTGCCCTTCCCTACAGAATCCAACCATTTGGGTTGCCTGACTTCCTGTGCCTTTGGGCCTCCTGACTGCTGTCCCTTGTCCTTCTTTTCCTCTGTCCACTCCCCTCCCCTCACTCCCACACGCCCCAACTCAATCTGATCATGACCACTCTGAAGTCTCCCAGATGCCCTTGCCTCTGGCAATGCTCACCACATTTCTATATAATAAACTGTCTCCTACGACAGGCCTAGGAGCAGCCATGTCCTTTCTTACTCATTTATTTATTTATTTATTTATTTATTCATTCATTCATTCATTCATTCATTCATTTTCACTCAATCCTGGGACACAGAAGGGCTCAGTCATGGTTGACTCGGGTCCTCCTCTCTTTCCGTCCCTTCTTTCAAACAGGCTCATTTAGTTTGTTTTTGTATTTCTGTTAGTTCTATTCCCTTTCTCTCCTGGGCCAAGTTTCTAGTCAATTCCCACCAATCCTCCTGCAAGAAAACTCTCTTGCCTGGCTGCCCACTGAATGTGCGAAAGTTACGTTACGGGAGGCCCCAAGTGTGTGCACAGTGGGGCTGTGAAACACATCAGTTCCAGCCCTCCCGGCCAGGGATGGGACCCCTAACCAACTATGCTGATAAGCATCAAGTTGCAACAAGTAAAGCAAAGCTTTAGTGCCTAGAAATCACAGCTGGTGCAGAATTTACATCAAAGCAAAGAGGGGCTAAGCTTACCATTGGAGCAACGACCTCCGACATTGGCCTCCTCCGGGTTATTAATTCCCTTCCCTAAGCCTAAGTGACGACCATATTCCATCCACACAGGAGATATTCTGTTTCTGCTTCTCCCCTCCCCACCCTATCCCAGGCATGCCTGGGGAACAGTCACGTTAGCACGCAACACAGTGGCAGCCTTCTATAAGCAAGAGGGAACCATGACCAGAGTCTAGGCATGATGACGTCCTGATTGGGGACGTTTGTCCTCTAGAACTATGAAAAACTAAATCTTCGTTGTTTAAGCGACCTGGTCTGTGGTGTTCTGTTATAGTATCCTGACCTATGTCCCAATTAGCATATTGTGAAAGGGTAAGAACCGTTGTCACTGTTGCTTTGAAAGAGGCTAGACAGTGTGTCCTGTTATCTTCTGTTAAAAATTGCTCTTTTACCTTGCCATTTAAGGATTTAATTTATGTGAATAGCTGGGGCTTCTGTGTCCCATCCATGCCTAAAACAATAAGTAGCTAAAACCTTTCTTCTTTTAAAGCTTCCCTGGATAAAAAGTTACTGGTTTAGTGAGACAGAACACAAGTTCTTGGGTTAGTGAGATAGACTGCCATACCTGCTTGCTAGTGCAGCCTTTAAACATTTCTTTTTCCCAAGTGTATTAGATGGCCCTGGGCACTATAGAATCCTGTGATTCTTGGGTGCTCTCAAACCTTTAGTGTTTGGGGTCAGTCCTCTCTGTCTTTAGTGTAAAAGCAAATAGTTTGGCATCTCAGGAAGCCTCTGAAAACAGTAGAATCCCACTAGCTGTCAGAAACTTTCAAGAGAAATGAAATACAGTCAGAGAGGAATGTTGGACGCTTTTTTTCTGTGAGGATTATAGGCACTGAGGGCAGTGAACAGACAAGGGGAACAGGAAAAAGCATCCTGAAGGTGGAGGATATTTGCCAGACATACATACTGACATATAGGCAGCACTGTGATAGCAAATTCCCGGATCTTAGACACTGTCCCATGAAACAGTTTTCTCAAGAGTCTCCCAACCCTCAGGGAAATTCTCACCCAGGCGGTTGGTCAGAGAGTTGGCGTGCTTGTATCTCTCTGTTCCAGAATCTTAACTCATGGCTTCTGTGGTCACTGAGTCCAAGAAAGAGAGGCCCTGTCTACATGGGCTTCTCCCTTGGAAACACACCACAACTCGATTTCTGTTTACAGGTCATTGACCAGAAGTTGTTGTGTGGCTTTGTTCAGCTTGCAAGGTGACTAATACACACTCACACATTAGCTCAGGGATATACTGTGTCAGTTGGTTGCTCCCACTCAGAGGGGTGTGTGTGGGGGGGAAGGCCAATTCGTGCACTTCCAATCCAGTTACCAGATGATCCTCTGAACTCTGTGAATGGTAAAACCACTTGCCAGAAATGTTAGGATTCTGTCTAAACTCCACCCCACAGTTACCTGACAACAGACAGGTATGCTCCTCCCTGTTACCTGGCAACAGCCAGGTAGGCCTGTCCCACTGTAAAAGGGGCTACTTGTGCCCTCCTCTCTCTCTTATCCTCTTGTTCTCTTCTCTCTTCCCTCTTGGGCTCTTCCCTTCCCCCCCGTCTCTCCATGTGGTCATGGCTGGCCCCTACTTCTCTACTCTCTCCTTCTCTCTGCCTTTCTCTGCCTCTACTACTCTCTTAACTCCTGTCTTAGTCAGGGTTTCTATTCCTGCACAAACCTCATGACCAAGAAGCAAGTAGGGGAGGAAAGGGTTTATTCACCTTACAGTTCCAAATTGCTGTTCATCACTAAAGGAAGTCAGGACTGGAACTCAAGCAGGTCAAGAAGCAGGAGCTGATGCAGAGGCCATGGAGGGATGTTTCTTACTGGCTTGCTTCCCCTGGCTTGCTCAGCCTGCTCTCTTATAGAACCCAAGAATACCAGCCCAGGGATGGTACCACACACAAGGGGCCCTCCTCCCTTGATCACTAATTGAGAAAATGTCCCACAGCTGGATCTCATGGAGGCACTTCCCCAACTGAAGCGCCTTTCTTTGTGATAACTCCAGCCTGTGTCAAGTTGACACACAAAACCAGCCAGTACAACTCCCCTCCCCATGCCCTAAATAAATTCTATTCTATGCTATACCATTGTGTGTCTGGTGGGGGGGGGGGCTGAGGCACCCCCTTCCCCCACACCTCACCACATACCCTGTAGAACATTTTCTTTACATACTCTTTTTATGAATACAAGGATCATGGGATCCTGAGGTCAGATCTCTACATGCCCCGTGAAATGCCAGACATGAATCGCATGCGTGCAATCCCAGCACTGGAGAGGAGGAATTGGATTCCTAAGCCCCTTGGGCAGCTGATCTTGCTGAAGCAGTGAGGCCCAGTTCACTGAGAGACCCCAGGTGGAGAGAGATAAAGACACTCCACATTGGTCTCTGGCCTCCACACACATGTGCACATATATATTCATACACAGACACATAGAAATGAAAAGATATAAGATGTACGCACCCTTCATCACAGGCTTCCTAGAAACTGTAGAAAAGGAAAAGATTAGGAATGCAGGAAGGGGGAGACCAGCAGCATCCTGGTTCACTGACACTGAAATCCCTTTTATAGGGACATTGTAAAAGGTATAGTTTCCCTTTTACAGACAGTAACACTGTTTTCAAAGAAGCAATTTTTGTTCTTGCTTTGGGTTTTTTTCTTTGCTTGTTTGGTTTGAGACAAGATCCCGTCCTGATGGTTTGGAATGCATGTAGACCAGGTTGGCTCAGACCTCACAGAGATCCGACTTCTGCTTGCCAAGGCCTGGAACTAAAGGCTTGCACCACCACCCCACCTCCATAACACCTTTTTAAAGGGTGTCACAGAGGTGTCTGGCTCCCGGTGTTCTGATACTAACGCTCTTATCAGCTAATTAATTACCTCCCCTGTCCATCTTGGCCTCTGACTCCCAGAGGGACATTGGGAGGGCTAATGCATATCCTTTGCAGAGTCGCTGTGAAATTCAAGCGAGATGTCAGAACTGATTATCAGGGCACTCGGCTCATGGCGCTAATGAGTCAGTTGAATGAAAATCCATGAGCAAATTAGATGGGCCCTTCTTAAGCTACAAGAAAGCGTGGACCGCATATTATACAAGCGCGATGCTGAGGGCGCAGGCTCTTTCCATCAGTCAGAGTGTCATGGCTGATAAATTTCATTCATATGTGTAGGCGTTTTAAAATGCAGACGGCTTTTATTCCATCCCACTAAACTGTCCTGAAACTCAAATTCAATTATCTGTGTAAAGTAGAGGCAAGCCGTAAGCTGCTACAGCCACGAGCCGTAAGCTGCTATAGCCATGTAAAACATCAAGGGTAATCACGCTGCAAACAGGAACGGCTGTTCAGGTGTGGGACCTGGAGCCGGGTCACCCTTGGTTTGGTGTCTGCTCTTCTCTCTTGATTCTTACTGATTTTTGAACAGGGAACTTCAAATTTCCTGATAACCTAGCCCAAGAATGCATAGCTGATCCTGGTGTCGACTCTAAGAGATTTGGAGAATTTTTTGTTTGGTTGTTTTGCTTTGTTTTATTGTATGTTCTGGTCCTTTTCGTCCTAAAATCATGATTATAAAAATATATTCTCAATAAGGCAATATCATTTTTATTATTTATTAATTTAAAAAGACTTGTACTTTTATATTCTATTTCCAATCAGGTTTTGTTTGTTTGTTTGTTTGTTCATTTGTTTTTTTTTTTTTAAGTATCTGCTATTTCTCACAGTCTCTCAACTAGTTTCCAGTCCTGAAAAAGCCCTGGGAAAAAATTCAGTTCCCCCAATCCACTCAACCCTCTTAGCTAAAACCTGCAGAGACAGAGTCAACAGAGTATGAAGCTCTTTCAAAGTCCGCCCTGCTGCACCCTTAATGGTGCGTTCCAGAGCAGAGACTCCTGTTGGTATTGAGTCATATATTTTATGATTTTTTTTTTCCAGAAGAACCCATCTTTCAAGTGTCAACCACTGGAGAGAGAATTCTGGGGTTACAGCACCATCTTTCCGACAGAGACACTGAGAGGCGGCAGAACGCGCTGAGGACTAGGCATGCGCAGTTTTAAATCTCACCCTGTCTTTCACACCGAGTGTGAGCCTAACGCAGCAGCTGCCGAAGTCTCTCTGGGCTTCGGTTTTCTCCGGGCCAAGCTGGGTGTCAGGAGTAGGTCTCACCTACTTATGAGATTCTGGGGGAAGAGATACGGAAATGGCCCTACTGAAACTCTTTTCAGGGTGCAGTGTACCCACAAAAGGGATGGATATTCTACCGAGTTTTAAAATTGTTGTTATTCTAAACGGTTTCATCCTATGGATGATTCTGACCATGCCAGCCCAAAGGACAGAGGAGACTCAGGATCCCTGAAGTTTCTCATAACCAGTTAGTTCCTGAGAGTTCTGGAAGTCAAAATCCTTAAGACAGCCACAGCAATGTACTAGACTGAGCAGCTTCAGCTAAGTGCAACTCTCGGGGTGGGGGTGGGGGTGGGGGTGGGGGTGGGGGTGGGGGTGGGGGTGGGGGATGGGAACACACTTGGGAAAGAGAAGTAGAAGGTGACGTGCAGACTGTCACAGGGCAGGGATGAGGAAACATAGAGACCATGGCAGGAAGGATGCATCCCGAGAGACAGAGGTGGCCAGTGAGAGGCTCTGGGTGACAGAAATGGGTACACACCCCCCACAACCCCAGGGAGAAACATCAGCTTCCTGCTTCATTGACTTTCTAAAACACTTGGCAGAGAAGAACAGCGCTTGAGAAAGGCACATTTGCTCCCTAATAAACATGGGGTTCTCAGTTGAACTACCGGGGCTGTGTTCTTCACGGGAACCTTAAGGATGGAGGTTCAAGGCTGGGAGATAGCACAGTCAGTGTGGCCCTGTAAGCATGAGGAGGAGACCCCGCACTTGGATCTCCAGCCCCCATGTGAAGAGCCCGGCTCTGAGGTGCACACTGGTTAATCTCGCACTGGGGCGGTGAAGACAGACAGGTCCCGGGGCTTGCTATGCAGCCGGGCTGACCGAATCGATGAGTTCTAAGTTCAGCAAGAGACCCTGTCTCAAAAAGTAAGGTGAATATGGAGGTGGAGCGAGGGAAAAGGACCTGAGTTCCCAGCACCCCACACGTGCCGACACTGGGTAACTTATACCAACCTATAACTCAGTTTCAAGACATCTGATACCCCCTTCTGGCCCTCTTCACCACCCGCACACACATGGTACACATTTGGTCAAGTGCATACACAGAAATAAAAGGAATTAAAAAACGAGATAAATAGGGTTTGAGGGAGACATCTCACCTTTGACCTTTGGTTTCTACATAGATGTCCATGCACATACATGAACACATCACACATACAACACGCACAACACACACACACACAATAACAACAACAACAAGAAAGCAAAACACCTGCTATGTTGGGGCTGAAGAGATGGCTCAGAAGTTAAGAGCACTGGCTGCTCTTCCAGAGGTCCTGAGTTCAATTCCCAGCAACCACACAGTGACTCATAACCATGTACAGTGAGATCTGGTGTCCTCTTCTGGCCTACAGGCAGGCAGAACACTGTCTACATAATAAATAAATAAATCTTTAGAAAATAAAACCAACCCTAAAACCTGTTATGTCTTGTCCCTCAATTGGAATGCAAACAGTGCTAAGGTTTCCAGGCTCCAGGCTTGGTCAGTGGGACGGGGCCATAGACTTTAGTGGCATACATTTTCTTGAACCCAGACCTGTGCAGAACTCAGGAGACCAGGTCCCTCTCTGCAGAGGGAAAACACGGCCTCTCTAAGTGATTGCAGCTGTTCAGAAGTGGTGCCCGCCCAGGACCCAGAGGTGCACTGGCATTCCACAGCACAGGTTCTCAGCCCACACAAAAGGGCAGCTTCCTCCAGCCCTCGCCACCCCCAGAGTTTGTAATCTAGATTCTAAACCACATGGAGTCATGCCGAGCATTTTTTTCTGCATTTGTCAAGCGTTTGTAGCTAATTATCAGTTGGAGTCAGGGTAAGGAAACCTGCCTTCCTGGGCTGGAACTGATTAAAATGCCTGTGCTATCAGCAGAGGGGGGACTGTGGGGAGTGGGCTTCCAGTCCGCACAATGGGGTTTCTCCTTCTCCTCCAGTGAGAGCCCCATCAAGCTTAGGAACTCGGCATTTGTGACAGGAATGGCAGGGACTTGTGGGAAACGCATGCTATCACTTCTGTTTTCAAGAAAGTGCCTGATATTTCCTGGCACATCAATGAGGAAGACTTGAGGGTAGCGGAGGAGAAGACATGGCGTAACAAATATCACAATGACCTAACATGAAGAAATGTGATGACAGCTCAAGACTGTATTCACTGCTTAGCCGGAGTCCAGCTTCTGTGAATGCTATAGCGAGACACAGAGTGGGAGAGACATTCACGGCTTCTTCCTCAGTGTAGCAAGCATGTCATCACTACAGTTTCTTGCCTCCATGGGCCTGGCCAAACTGATCCTCATCCCCACTCCCATCCTGAGGGGTTCATCAATACTGAATCTCAGAAATGAGGGTGCCAAGAGGCCGGGAAGGCTGGCACTCTTCAGGCCTTTTGTGACCATCTGTTGTTTTTGTCCCCCGCCACCCTTGAATGTCAAGGACTAAATGCATTTCCATTGGCCAACCAAAAGTAAAACCTTTCAATTTACCTCACTCATGTTTGACGCTTTGTTTCTGCCTGTCTTTATGTTTCTGCCTGTCCCTTGATCCACCTTAGATCTCCAGATACTTCGAGTTGCTCTTTTCCAATTTCTACAATCAAGTTTGTGTGTTTGCTTGCTTGCGGTTTGCTTGGCTGGTTGTTTGGTTGTCTGGTTGTTCTGTGGCCTGTCACATGTGGGGTGACTGCTAGATTTCATCTTCATTTCCTCTAAGTTTCTTCACTCACAAAAAGGCAAAAAGAAGTAATGTTACCAGTGGGATTGTGAGGGGGCTGCCACTTTAGAAATCAGAGGTAACACAGAATTACCATTTGGAGACGATAATTCAACTTCTAGGTATTTACCAATGAGAAATTGAAAAAATAAATGTATGTTTACACCATCATTCATGCACATACTCAGAGAGAAAGATGACATCAGCCAAAAAGTAGAAACCACAGGATGAACGGACAAACAAAACCTGATATGTCCGTGCAGGGGAGTTAAGTCATTCATAAAAAGGCACGGAATCTCGAGCCTGCTGCAGCATGAACGGACCTTGAAAACACGCAGAGCCTGGATGAGCAGTCACATTATATGATTTCACTTACAGAAAATGTCTAGAACTGGAAACCCTACAGAGACATAAAGTAGATTAGTGGTTTTGTAGGAATGGGGGAGACAGACTTGAGATTATAGCTAAGGGGTGAGGAGTTTCTCTCCAAGTGATAAAAGTAGCCTATAGTTGACTGTGATGCTTTAGAACTCTGCATCTATGCAGAAAACACTTAATTGTGGGCTGAGGATGGCTCCACTGTTACGAGCACTGGCCCTTTACGGAGGATTCAGGCTTAATTCCCAGTACCCACATGGTAGCTCACAACAACCTGTAATTCCAGCCTCAGGGCATCTAGGCGGTGCAGGCGTGTGGTAAACATACAGAGGCATATACATGCAGGGAAAACACATATACAAATAAAATTTAAAATAATTAAATAACAAAACCATTTAGTTGTTAAGAGGATGGTATATGGACTGCACATTAATAGGGCTCTTCCAAAACATTACAAGGCGCCACCCAGATCTTTGAAAGAGTGAAAGGTACCAACTCTATATTGAGTAAGATTGAAGTCGCTATTCTTGAACTTTCTTTTGTTATGTCCAAAGTTCCTTCCACTCCAAGAAGCAGAAACACCCGTAAACAAAAAGAGCCACATCACGAGACACAGAGAGCCACAGAATTTCAGGGGCAGAATCAATGTACTGTGGCTTTTACACTCATCAGTTCTACCGCGTAAGGAAACATCTTTTAAAGAAGGCATCCATGTGTGTGAGCTGGGCTCCGTGCTTCAGGGTTCCAGGTGCAGACAGCGACTGAGCTCATGCAGGGATTTAGACAATGTGGGCTGTCCTTGTTGCATCTGGAAATTTCCATTGTTATGTTTGGGGGAGTAGTGGAGGGGCATTGTATGGGCTATCTCTCTTGTATCTGGGGAGTACTGGAGGACCATTGGAATTAAGAGTCTTTGTGGGGAGTGGTTAGGAGTCACAGATCTGCTCTGTGTCAATGAACCCCTTCCTTGTACTCGGGGACGCTGAGGACAGGGTGGTGATGGTGAGACCTCATGCTTTGAGCAAAAGGCTCCTTTCAAGTGTTTGTGATTGAGACAAAGCCTAATTTTCTCTGGCACCTGAAAAATCATAAAGTTTTACATCATGAAAGTATGCAAAGATTAGGTTTAAGTGAATGAATGCTGCCGACTATAGCGTAAGTAGAGGCTTTGGTCAAGCTGACAAGGTGTAGACTGAGAATAATGCATTTGGTTGTCAACTTGACTGAGATTTGTAAAGCTCACCTCTAGTTGTGTCTGAGGTCATTTTCAGAGGGAATTACCAAAACTCTAAACAAAAGGTTGGGGGAGGGGTCAGATACAAAGATGGACTTAAAAGGCTTCCTTCCACCTTAGCATCTTCAATTCACAAATGGGTTTCAGAATTCTTCATTTGTAGTCGTGTGTGTGTGTGTGTGTGTGTGTGTGTGTGTGTGTGTTTCTCTTTTGTATATCACAGTGTTTTCAGATACATTTAAACCTTTAAGACTTTTTGAGTATGGATTTTAAAGCCCACATGAATGTCTTTAACCGTGAGACCGTGAACATAGTGTGCATAACAAACAGCTAAAAGGTGACACAGAGACACACATGTGTGTGTGAAAGAGAGACTGAAAGAGTGTATATGTGAGTGTGTTTGTGTGCATGTCTGTATATGTGTCCATGCATGTCTGCATACTGTGTGTATGTATATGTGTTTTTATCTCTGTATGTGTGTGTGTACATCTTCATGTGTATTTGCCTATATACACATATGTATGTGTGTGTGCTACTGTGTATGTGTTTATGTGTGGGTGTGCTTTGTGGTGTGGTTTACGTGTGTCTGTCTCTGTGTCTGTGTGCATGTGGAATGTGTGACTGTGTATCTTTGTGTATATATGTATATGTATGTATATGCATCTCCATATGTGTGTATGTGCATGAGTGTGTGCAAGTGAGTGTGTATGTGGAGTGTGTATGTCTGGAGACAGTGTAAGATGCAGTTGGATAGATATATGAACGGTAATCCTTGTTAAAACACTTCAGGCTCTAACTTCCCTGAACTCCCTTATTACCGAGAGGGAGGTCAGTCCAGAGAAGACTTCATAAGAGACTCGTTGCAGACTGGTGAACTCTAGATCCTGCCGTGGTGTGGTTTGCTTCATTCCATTCTTGCAGCATGACTCAGTATTTCCGTGCGTCTCCCAAAAGAACAATCCCATCCCCAAACACAGCGAGAGATGGAAGATTTCTCCACATGTGTACAATGAAGGAGCTTCTACATGACCGCAACATCCAAAGCCTCCTGTGTAAAGCCGAAAAGGAATGCATTTCAGGGCACACAGAACATTTCTTCCCAGATTCCCCACTCCTCAGTTCTCCTTTGGACAATTAGTAGAGTCCTCATCCTTCTCTGGCCCTGACTCTAGGTATTTCTTCAGGACTCAGGCCTCCCTCCTCCTATCACAGCCCAAATTTCCCCCTTTCTCACGTAGATCAATTAAGAACTGTTCTACCATTTTGATTATTATCTCTTACCTCAGCAAAGAAAGATCTGTCAATGTTGACATCTTTATATACCTTAAAAAGCATTTGGGAATATTAATCATATGAATAAGATATCAGTATGCATTTGTAGTATATCTTTAAAATGTCCCTTAGGATACAAAATGAAGAACAGTCAAGTTGGGGACAGTAAGACTCAACATACAGAGAACAATAAAGACAAATTATACCAGTGCATAAAATATATGTAAACCCTACTATGATATTGCTAAATGGAGAGAGACTTAACCTGACTCCCAGTGACTTATTGTTACATCCATAGATCAATGTATCTCTCAGCCTTCACCAAAGAAGGTTCTATTTGCAGCAGAAGTTGATTAACACAGAGACCACAGCTGGCCAAGGTATAGAGAATAATAGATTTCAAAACAATCATCCCTAAAGCGAATAAATACCTATCCATATATATTCTGCATACACACAATGCAGAGGGAACATTGCAGAAGAGAAGGCAGAAAAAAAATCTAGGAGCCAGAGACGGTAGAAGGCCAACTACACATATAAATTCACAGCATTTGTAATAGTGTGCACAAAATCTGTGCAAGCCCAGGCCACACCAAGTCCCATGGAGACAGGAGATGGACACACTGTCCCACCCCTTGTCATGGATCCAGTGGCAATTGTTAGCTGAGAGGAAAGGTCGGTTTCTCTATGGGTGGCTAGCCCTAGTTGGTCAATGAAAAACCACATGTCTAAGAACATTTTGGGGCCATGCAAATTGGTCCTCGAAAGGTTTGTGTTTTGCTTTGTCTCAAAGACAGGAAGTTGAGTGAATAGGGATGAGGGGTGAACAGGGATGAGGGGGTGGATGCATGGGTGGATGTGGGAAGAGCCGGGGAGGAGAGCAGTGCTCAGGGCACAGTGGCTAGAATGCAAAGCTCTAAAAGAAGAAATGGCTGTGGAGACTTACAGTCAATCTCAGTTACAACCAAATGGATGCTGGCATTAACCCTGATCGTAGCATCACTAAAAGAAACAGAGGTGTTCCCCGCTCAAGTAGAACACATTCATTAGGATTTGGCACTGTTTGCTGAGTCCACCTTGGGAAGAGAAGTGACAGCAGGGTGTTTGAGTGACGTGTTTCTACATGCTCCTCTTGAGCGTCCCTATAAACCATATAAACCACTTTAAAAATCTAGGTTTGGGTGTAGAGGGACCTCAGTAGTTAAGAGCACTGTCTACCCCTGCAGTGGGCCTGGCATATTCCCAGCAGCCAACCCACTATCATTTGGGACGCCAGTCCCAAGGGATCTAACTGCTTCTTCTGGCTCCTTGGGCACTGAATGATACTCACGGTTCTCAGACACAATATCCAGACAAACCTGCACGTGTGTGAAATAAAAATAAAATGTCACACGGATTAAAAAGGAAATTCAAGATGTGATAGCAGAGAGTGAAATGGACATGAAGATAGCAGGTCTCACCAATCAAAATGGGTATTGTCTTGTCTTTTAGTCCAGCTCCTGTTTACACAACCCAATAAAGGCTTCTTAGGCTCTGGACAGTTCATGGACAGGGTGCTAGCATCCTATAAGGACCTTCTTGTTACGTCAAGAATAGCAGAACCAGAGCACCATATGACAAGATGCAACAGAGTCTCTTGGGTCTTTCTTTTCTTTGCTGTCATGGGATTAGACCCTTAAAACCTCTTGTCTCAGGGGCTCCACTTCCACATATATTCACACAACACTGGAGATTGAGTTTCAGCCACAGTCTGGGAGGGGACACACATCTAGATGATGGTAACACGTCCTTGAATCACCATGGACAACTTTACTTACTTCTACACTGTTGCTTTTGTTCATTTTTCCCCCTGAACTTTTGGTGTTTAGAGTCAGGATATGAGACACCCCCCACCCCACACACACACACACAGTCGGGGCTTGTTCCTTGATGGTGACTTCTTATATTTTCTTCTGGACATTGTTAACCACCCTTTGTATTCAACTTGCTTTCCAGACACTGAGCCCAAGGCCTCCACTGAGGAAAATAAATTGGGACTTAAACAAGGTGAAGGTCCTCCTCCGAGGCTCGTGGTCGGAGGAAGGGCTGCAGGCCACCAGGAGTGCTTGTCATGGAAAGACGCTGGACAGAGTCAGTCCTGCCTTACTGTTCTTTCTGATTTCCTCAGCACACCACACACCATCAGAATGATTGGGTGACATCGCCAGCTGTGACACTTCATTCCCAGGATGTGAGAGGCAGAAGGCTCACAGAAAGAGTCAAAAAGGACACGGGGGACCTGGAAACACGGTTCGGAGGATCCCAGACATTTGAAATGTGAGCACGCAGCCAGACGAATACGATTTGCTCAGTGAGGTGTGAATAAATGGTGGGGGAAGTCCCAGGGATGTGTTGTTCTCTTAGGAGAACAATGTATCAGTAGGAAAACCCATAGCAGCTTAACTCCCACTTGCTGATTCTGTTCCTTCTGTCCTGAATGCTGACTTGAGTTCACTTGTCTTTCATTAAGTTCACTTAGACAGACGTACCTGATCCCCACTGATGTTTAAAGTACTGTGAAAACACTAAATCACTTCATCCTGGTCAGTTTCGTGATGTCTGCATCCTTCTTTTCCTCCCAACTTATAGATTTTAAAAGATGCCAAGTCTAGCAGTGTCTTGCTTTGAGTCACTCAGCTTCCAACAGATTCAAGCCTGCCTTCAGTCACCATAACTTTCTGTCTTTTCAATCCGACACTGAGAGCCAGTCTAGAACTTGCTGATTCCATAGCGCTGATACTTTGGGATGTTTGGAGTAGACAGAGAAGTTTCAGTCAAAGCAAAGCAAAACAAACAAAACAAAAACCGTCATTTACTACAGGTTGAGAGAACTTGGTGGTTGTTAGCCCGGACAGTGCTGAGCATGTTTAAAAATTCTCTTCTATATTTATATGAAGATCTTGGCACTGTATAAAGTGCCAAGATCTCTCATGCACCCTAGACCTAGTTCCTGACTGTAGATTCAGAAATCAAAGGCTTTTTTTTTTTTTTTTTTTTTTTTTTTGGTTTTTCAAGACAGGGTTTCTCTGTGTAGCCCTGGCTGTGGCTGTCCTGGAACTGAAGACCAGGCTGGCCTCGAACTCAGAAATCCGTCTGCCTCTGCCTCCCAAGTGCTGGGATTAAAGGCCTGTGCCACCACTGCCCCGCCGACCCAAAGGCTTTTACAACACTGTTTCATTAATTCCTGAGCTCCACATGTCCGAAGCCAGCGTCTTTCTGACCTGCTCAATCTTTTTCCTCTTTCAGAACATCACATCTCTGTAAGTAGCAATTAACTTTCTTTTTTTTTACCTTCCCAGGCCTTAAGCCTACTCTCCTTTAAGAAAATCCTGTCAAAGTCTGTCACAGATCAACCTGCTCCAGGTTGCCCTCAGCTCTGATCAGAAAAGGAGAATAAAAACAGTATATGTGTGTGTGTGTGTGTGTGTGTGTGTGTGTGAAGTATACTAAAAATATTATATGTGTGTGACTATATGTGAGTGTGTGTGTGTAAGAGAGAAAATATATGGGAATGTCTCTGTGTGTATGAGTATGTGTCAGTATATATGTGAGTGTGTGTTAATGTGTATGAGTGTGTGTCAGTGTGTTTGTGAGTGTGGTGTAAATGCATATGAGTGTATATGAGTATGCATGAATGTGTATGGGTGTGTGAGCCTGTGTGAGTTTGTGCATGAGTGTGAATGTTTGTGTGTATGAGTGAATGAGTATATGTGAGTAAATGTATGAGTGTGAGTGTGTGAATATGTGTGTGAGTGTAAGAGTGTGTACGTGTGTGTGAGTGTAAGAGTGTGTACGTGTGTGTGAGTGTGTGAGTGTGAGTGTGTGTATGAGTGCGTGTGAGTGTTTGACCATGTGTGAGTGTGTGAGTTTGTGATCGAGTGTGTGTGTGTGTGTGTATGTGTGTATGAGTGGAGTATATGTGGTTCATGTTTGAGTGTGAGACTGTGTGAGTGTATGTGTGTGAGTGTGTGTATGCCTGTGTGTATATATGTGTGAGTGTTTGTGTATATGTGTGTGTCTGTGTGTGTGACCATCTCCTCGGTCAACTTAGTTCTCATCCGTACACATACCCTGTATTAGTCACACTCATCTTGGCTTTACAGTAGAGGTTTTCACTCACTGACGACCCTTAGTGCTCAGACACTTGACACCTGTGCCTCCATAATAGGAATGAACGCATCCTGGGACAAGCCCGTTAAACACATGCAAGGAATCCAAATCCCAAATCCTTGTTCTTCTGCTCACAGGGCTGAGGGCCAAAGGGAGAGAGCCCTCTGGTCAGAGCCGCCAAGCTGGCAGTGGTGGGATGACGGTGAGATTTGGGAGTCTCTCATTTACTAATCAATCCTACCCTCTCTCCATCTCTGCTCAGTGACAGTGGGAGGAAATGACGTCAGCTTTCGTTCTTGAGAAGCCATTGCAGAAGGCACCTTCCCAAAGTTCATTCCAACAAACCAAAGGCCAAGGCGGGGGAAGCAGCAGGAGGCAGAGGCTGAAACACCAGGGAACGTACAATCCTGTCCCCAACAATGACGACGACGACGACGGACTAGAGAAAGTGGGAGATGACTTGTGTGTGGACAATAGTGTAGAACTTGCTGAATAATGGAAAGTCGTGATTAAAGGGCAAACGGGATAAAAAATCACAGTGGTCTCAAGGAGGGGAAGGTACACCACTGACTTACTGTTGTTCCTTCCACGCAACACTCAACTTAGAGAAGCTCACCCTAACTATGAGTGCTGGTGACAGCGTAAGAACCACAGATGTTCGGTCAGTCGGAGTGTAGCTCTCCAACTGTGATGGACGAGAATACCCTGGGGCTCAGCCACACCTCACTCAGTGCTCCCTTATTTCCTCTCTAAATCCTAATACTATCCTCCTCTCCAAATGTGGGTAGTGGTGGGCGAGCTATTTCTGGTATGCTGTCTGCTTAGCTCAGTGCACAGCACAGGGGACGCCCTCGGGAACCTCTCATACTTGCTCTCTCTACCGTTTGCCTATCTCGTCTCTTGAGCCTGGCACCCCTCTGAAGCCTGGGATCCTGGGTCCCTGGTCCCTCCCCCTTTTTTTCTTCTTGAGGGGTACCAAGAAAGAGGGAGGGGACTCCTAGGATTGAATATTCTCCCCTTCTCTGAACTACAGGGGTTGACAAATCTTAGCTGGAAGGTGTGTACCAAGGACCTGAGCATCATGGTGCACACATCATTCACAGCTCTACAACCCAGAAGAACAGCCTGAGTTACAGGCCAAGGTAAGCCCCGCTGTGAGTGTTTGCTCTTGCTCCATTTCCAGACATCCCTACAAACCCATGTTGATCCCTCACTTTACATAATGGTATTGATTCCTGGGAAACGCCAGCCTAAGACTCCTCTCTGGGCTCAGAGGAGGCCGGAGAGTCATGATGTCTAAGCAGGAAATCAAGAGAGGCTACACCTCTACCCGTTGATGCTTATAGGAACAGCCCACATTCACCCTTCACAGAATTGTGTGCTGTTCCCATCTGAGTCTGCCAGCTTCAGAGGTTAAATCTTGAAGACTAAAGGAAAGCGGGGGCTGGAAGAATTTTGGAGGGAGTCCAGAACTGTCTGGGCAAGCCAACCCAAATAATTCAAGCCAGCAAAAAATGTGCTTAGACCTGAGCTGGCTGTCTAGACGGCTTTGATTGCGCGCAGGTAGCTGTATGACCTTGCACTTCATTTGGCCCGTGTTAAGCTCGCTCAGAGGCACGTGTCAATGAATGGCTTGGTTTGGGTTCCCCAGAAACAGACGGGGAATGAAGAGTTTCTGTGAAACCAGTTTCCTTGAGATCCTAGGGTCTGCTGGCAGGGAAACGGGCAGCGCGAGACACAGAAGAGGAGAGGGGGGATGCTGTTCTGCCAGTTACCACCACGGGTAACTGGAACTTTACCTTGGCACACAGCTGTGGTTTGAATGTGAATGTTTCCTATAGACTCATTCATGTGTTTAAACACTTGATTTCTAGCTAGTAGCACTATTGGGACAAGGTGTGGCATCTTTAGTTAGGTAGGGTCTCATTGGAGGAAGAAGGTCATTGTAGGTTGGGTCTTGAAGTTTTATATCTGGGTCCCATTTTCTGCTTGTTCTTTGCTTTCTGACTGTGGCAGCAATGTGACTAGAATCTCCCCCCAGCTGCTGCCACCATGCCTTTTCCCCACCATGATGGACTGTATCCCTCCAAACTGTAAGCCACAAAGCCCCTTCCTTCTGCAAGGTGCTTCACGTCCAGTGTTTTATAACAAGAAAGCAACTAAGACAATGGCCATCACTGAATCATATCTAACAAGAATGAACAGAAGCTAAGGCTCTAATGTATCTTTTTTCCCCCTATCATTGGTGAAGGGCAGATTAAGAGGTCAGGTTTTTCGATTAAGTTTTCATCCTCTTAGTCAGGGAACCTCAGGTATGCCCAATACAGAGCCTTCAGCATGTAGAGAAGGAGTACGAGGTACGAGGTACGAGGTACTCCAAGGTACGAGGGCCAGGTACTGTCTATGTCTGCAATCAGCAAGTGAAAATACCAAGTTCTCTAGATCTGTCTTGACCATTCACACTCAAGCTTAGATTGTTGGCCAACAGGCCTCAAGTCATGGAGGCAGAAATCTTGCCAAATAATATACCCTGTTCAGCGTCTCTTTTCAAAATAATCCCTACATGTATTGCCTGGTTACTGTGTGCACATCAATGAAACTATCTCTTATCATCCTCACAACACTAGAATACAGAAATGACTAATATCATCACTCCGCTTGCATGGATGAATTACTGGGACTCAGTGTCCAGGAGCTTACCCAAGATCACACAGTGAGTGAGTAGAAACGAAGATTTAGACTCAGGCTATCTGACTCCAGAGTTCATACCTTCCACGGGTGTCCCCACACAGCCTGTGGCAAGGGTCCTTTGGGAGAGCCGTTAACGACCAAGCCCAATGGTCCTTAAGTGGTTTGTCTAGCTCCCTCTGGCTTGTCTCGCGTTGATCTCATTGAAGAAGATGGAAGGGAAGGGGTTGTGAGTAGCCATGGTGGGGCTTCCCTGTTGACTCTTACATCATACTCAGAACTTAGGATGGGGATCCCCATGCCCAGATGAAAACCCAGCTAAGTCCAAATGAAGTGACTTTCCCATGCCCCACCTCCAGGGGGTGAGATGGGCTGAGTTGGTGGAAAGTAAGCCATCTGGTTGTTGCCTGTCAAAATGTAGACCGGAAGTCCCTCTTTCTGGTGCTGTCCCACTGCCTCCTGGGGGTGGAAGGGTCATGCTGAGCACACTTATTCTACCGAAGCACTTGCAGTGTTTGATGACGTGTCATTGTTTTGCAAGTATGTTCTCGCCCACCAGAACCAACTATTAGCCTCTGTAACTATAAACATAAAATGTGCTTAACAAATGCCCTCAAATGTGCAACTAATGAATGGAGATGATTTAGCATCAATCTGTGGTACCCCTTCTCTTCTGAGGGGGGCTTTGGACTCAGAGAAGTCTAGATCCAACAGTTCTAGGCTATGACTTGACACCCATGTAGTCTAGAGTCCTAGGACAGGCCCTATCAACCAGGACTATCCTGGGGCTCCCACCCTTCTTCCTCCTACATTGCTCAGTTCTTGCTTCTTCTTGATTCATGGAAAACCTTACCTTGCTTTGTCCTGTTCCTTTAAGGCCCAGCACTGTGACTAAAGCTTCCCCGAGCAGTCTATTCCTGCTATAGAGCAGTGGCCTGTTGGAGTTGAATGCATTGCCTTTGCCTGGGAACTGATCTTTTAACAAGGAACTGCCAAACACCCAATGCCTTAGCTCATCGTGATAATAAATATAATAACTAATAATTACTTAGTTGCTACTATATGCCAGACACTATTTTCAGAGTTTTACAAGGTTAAGCCTCACACTAATTCTATGATGTAAGTTATTATACTAGACTCACAAACTTTCATCTGATATCTTCCCACCAGCCTTCCTCTGGTGCCTGAAATTCCAGAATGGGCTGATCCCCAGTCAACGAAGCCCCGGCACAGTGCCTGGCTGATGCCTGGCTTTCTCAGAAGTATTGTGGTCTGGGAAGCAGCAGAGAGACTCAGGAGGTGTCCCAAGGACAGGGAAGGTGACCTATCAATGTGACATCAGACCAGCAATCATTGTGGACCTGGAGCCCAGTCTCCAGGGATCTCACAGGGATCCTGGGAAGTGAACCGGAGACATGATTCAAGGCTTCTTACAGTGAGGGGAGTGGACATTCCTATTAGTTAATTCCTCATTACCATGGCAAATCGCATGACAAAATCAACTTAAATAAGGGGGGATTTAGTTTGGGGTGCCGTCCATCATAGCAAGACACTTTGGCAACTGTGAGTATGGGGGGCAGCTGGCCACAGGGTGCCAGCAGTTAGGAGACAAGAGACAAAGATGCCAGGGCTCCCTCTGCCATTCTGATGCAGCCAACACCCTAGCTGGTGGAATGGTGGGTCTTCCCACCTTAAACAACCCTGTCTAGATACTTCTTCACAGATATGTCCGGAGGTTCTTCTCCAAGGTGATCCTGGATTCCGTCAATCACAGCATTCCTAGGGAAACTGTCACCTGTCACAAAGAAGACTGTTTCCCGGGAGCTCTGACTCCTTAGGGTTCCATCAGGCAGCGGACTGGGCAGGCTGACTGTGGAAAAACACCACAGGTAAAGAGACACAGGTCTGGTCTGGCAAATGGGCTTGCTCCCAGCCCAGGGAGTGAGACTCCGGAAGAATGGGTAAGTAACGGCAGCATCTACCTAAATATGCCTCCAAACACCTGCAGCTAGCTGAGCTGGCCCTGGGGATGGAGGCCGAAGTGCTCGGAGTCTTGCTGCTTTGGGGTGACGTCAGGGATTCCTTGCAGTCCTTGTGCTTTCTAGTGCGGGACAGTGCGAGCATAGCTGGTCCAGCGCATCTGACATATCCCATAGCTATCCAGGTTTCCTCAGTCTCCAGGATGATGCAGCCCCATATTCCTCTAAATCTTCCACCACGGAACGCCAAGAGCTTGGCAGCAGCTGTCAGGAAAGCCAAAGAGGCTGAGAGGGCAGAGGCTGTCAGTCCTTGTCCTCTCACGGGTGAATTCCACGTGACGTTAACCTTGAAGACACAAGTTCAACGGGAACCATGTGAGGAGCGTGTCTGGAACAATGTCTCCTGACTTGCATGAAACTCAGGTAATGCAAATCTCTCCCCCTCCCTTCCCAATTTCTGTCATGAACTGGGTGCTCAATATATTGTCAGACTTTATTTTTTTGTTATTGTAAATCTTATACAAATAACATTTTCTACCAAAGCACGTGCAGTGTTTGATGGCGTGTCATTGTTTTGTAAGTATTTTCTCTCCCACCAGAACTGGCCATTAGCCTCTAACTATTTTCTGTTTCTGTTTCCAAAATGATTTCTTAGTTTTGACATCACATAGTTCCAGGTCCCAGGAATCACATGACCATACTGCTCTTCCACGAGGGCTTCTTGTGTTGGTTTCATATAACATGTGAAATCAAAAAAGAGGTAAAACTCAATTTTTCTCTGGAAAAATCTGTCCTCCTCCTCTTCCTCCTCCCCATCCTCCCTTCTCCTCCCCCTTCTTCCCCCTCCTCCCCTTTCCTCCTCCCCCCTCCTCCCCTTCTTCTTCCTCCTCCCCATCTTTCCTCCTCCTCCCCTCCTCCCCTTCTTGCCCTCTTCTTCCTCCCCTCCTTCTCTCCCCTCCTTGTTCCCTTCTTTCTTTGGCTTCCAAGATTGTGGGAGATCAAGGGTGAAAGATCAAATATGCTTTGAATTCTGAGACCATGGCTCACAAAGAATTGGGAAGTTGCTCAAAAGAAAATCCATGAACATTGCCTGTGGCTTTGAGAAAACACCAGTAGGTCTGGGGTGATCTCGATCAGGAATCCAAGGCAGGAAAACAGTGCTTCCCTTCCCTGGGCACTGGTGCCTCCACCTGACCCCTTTGAGTGGCTGGGGCAAGTGATCTTAGCAAAGGGACCCAGCAGTCGTCCCTCGCGACAGGCCTGAGGAAAGCAGACTGTAGCTTATAAATGTCGCACTGGGATTAAAAACCAAAGGAAAGCCACACCTCAGTGATGACACTTATAACAGAGTTAAGGTTTTGGATCGTTGCACCAGACAAGAGTTGGGACAAGTTAAGGCTGTATCTTCAGCAAAAGCAACAGGAAGAACATGGAAGGAAGAAACTGTAAATATGAGCTACGATGGGGTAACCTGGTGACTACAGTAATCATGAGTGCTCGCTCTTTGGTGGCTCTGTGCGGACTACACATGTGTAAGTGTGTGTGTGCACACCTTTCCTTTCCGTTCTGTTTCTCCTGTTTCTAGTCATTTGCTGTGTAATATAAACATGTGGTCAATACATGGCATTTGACCTATTGGTGTTTAAGTTATTGGATCTTAAAGGGGGTGTGATGCCAGGGTGCAGTGACAACCTGAAGATGGTCTGACACCTGTGCTCTGTCCAGGAGAGGGCTAGCCTCATCTCGTTTGAGAGCTGCATTGTGACAGGCGCAACCATGATTTTTTCCCCAAGTCTTTATTTAGAAATTAAACACAGGAAGTAAAAATGTTCCCTGTTGGGGCTGCAGAGATGGCCCAGCGATTAAGAGTGCTCTTGTAGAAGATCACAATTCAACTTTCAGGGCCTATATGAGGCATCTGACAATGCCCCCAGTGTCTAGATCCAGCAGACTGATGTCCTTTTCTGGTCTCCATGGACACCTGTACACATTTGGCACACACACACACACACACACACACACACACACACACATACACACACACACCATTCTTTTAGTGTTTTAATTGGAAGAAGAAAAGATGTGCCAAATTAATAAAAGATATTGATCGGCATCACTAAGCTGTCCACTCAGCGATGCTCCAATCACTCACAGCTCCTGTGTCCATCCCTCTTCAGCCTAGCTCCCCTTCAGAGCTGGACCAAAGAGGAACCTGTCCAAGACTTCAGAGGCAGAAGTGAAGCCAGGGCCATCCCTCTCAGCTGGTCGCCATCACAGTCACATACAGCGCTGAACAAACATCCCGAGGAGTCAGTTTGCCTTCCCTCCAGCCCTTCTTTGCCCTTTGTCTGGTCTTAATCTTGAGGGCTAACCTAGTGAAGAGCCAGACTTTCGTTCATGGACTCAGAGGTCAGTAGCTACCCGAGTCATCACCTTTCTGTAGATCCCTGGGTGAACTAGTAGACCTACTGTTCTCCATCACAAAGACTGACTGACTGACTGAATGAATGAATGAATGAATGAATGTCCTTGTTTTAGAAGAGCTGGGTAGGAACTCCTTCCTTATTCCTATTACTTCTCTCCTTCCACTCCCCACTTTCTTCCATATTTGTGGTGTGGCTAATCCCCGTAATTTCCTTCTGGCTCTCTCTCCTGATTGCCCCCCCCCCATCCCGATTAATATAACCCACAATGTGGATAGAATTGCAAAGTCATTATGATAGAATCAGTCACCTGTGGCTTTGAAATAACATGAGCAGGTTCCTGGGTGTGCAGAGCAAGACCAAAGGTGTCAGAAGTGGGAATGCAGAACGCAGCGACCTTCCATGGGGGCTGTGGGAGGAGGCAGAAAGAAACAGAAGCCTCCGGGGCCTCGTTTTGAAAAGCTGCTTCTCTTAAACATTGTTCTCACTGAAGATTCCAGTATTTGTCTTCTGGTTTGGAGCTTTTAGCACTCTGAAGGGCCGCCAGTCATGTCCAGCACGTGCAAAGCCGAGTCAAGACCTGGCAGCTAAGACATGGGTTTCATGTCCAAGAACCCAAAGGAAACTCATAAGTGGACCATGAACGTGGTCCCTTCTGAATGGCCACAAGTGACCTCTGACCCTTCTTGCTGTAGCCTTTCCAGTCTTAGCTAAGGCACTCATATTTCTGGTTTGGTTTGTTTGGCAGATATGTAATCTCAAAGCCGTGCGATTCTCCTTCCCTGCTGGCTGCCTTACATTACTTGAAAACTAGTGGGCCTGTTTTGCATCATGCTCTGTCACTGTCAAAGGCATGAACTCCACACCAAGGGTATAGAAGCCAACTTGTAAAGGCAAAGCCTGCATAGGTTTCCAAGCCTTCCTAGACTACACATATATACTACGTTTTCGGGTTGTAAATGTTCTCTACGCGTGACATCAACGATATAGGTTGCTAAGCCTGCTTTTATTATAAGGATAGAAAAACGATAATAGAAAGTCTGTGTTAAAAAAAAGAAGTCCGTGTTTAGCTAGAAATAGTATTGAACACACAGCATTTCTCTTTACTATCACTCAGCCTTGCAGATGTTCAAGGAGGTCAGAGAGCAATTAATTGTTGGTAAGATTTCTGAAAATAGATCCCTATATTAGAGTCTTTCTCTGCCATTGTTCCAACGTGCCTGTTTTTGAAAACCTTGACTCAAGAAATGGTTCTCTTGGTGGGCTGGAGGACAGACAGAAGCTGACACACGTGAGATTAGCTGGGGTTCTCTAATGGAAAAGAGTCAACAGAATGAACACTTAGCACAAAGCAGACCCCTTATATTGGCTCACACCATTTGTGCTGGGTGATCCAACAAGGATCGTTTACATGAAGGAGAACCCAGTGGTGGCTCAGGCCAAATCTGTAGACACTAGGGAATGTAGCTTCCCAAAGAGAAATTAGGATGCTCTCTTCTGATCCCGAGATCTCCAGGAAGCATTTATCCACATCTAGAACAAAAGATACTGAGGCCCAAAGTCAAAGCCCTCGTCTCGGCGTCCTGCACATCTCTCCTCTGCACCTCCCCATCGGTATCTGTCTCGTTGCTATAACAAAAATACCTGACAAAAGCTTCTTAATCGAGGAAAGAAGAGCTTATTTTGGGTGACAGTTCCTGGGACACAGTCCATCACGTCAGGATGCACAGACCGCTTGCATTCAGCCTGTCTTTCCCTTTATTCCGCCCACAATGTGGCACCGCCCACATTTAGTGCACTCCCCTACTCGCATTAACCTAACCTAGAAAACCTAGTAAACCTGGGCCCAGAGATTTGTTGTCATGGCAACTCCAAATTCTATCAACTTGACACCAAGATTAAGGACCCCAGCATCCTCAATTTGTATGGGCTCATCCAGGCTCAGAGGCTTTTCCTAACTTCCAAAAGATCCAGCTATTCACAATCCGACATGCACCGTGCTAAGGAAGCCAAACAATGTTGGGGTAAATTTTTCCAGACAGCTCTCTGGATCTAGATTGCAGCTAGAAGGCGCCTGAAAAGTAATATTATCTAAGCAGAAAAAATCACCCTTTGGAGGTTTCCCTGAGCTGTGTAATTTCTTTGCTGACAACAACCATTCAAATCTTATACCAAATCCCTTCTCTCCTGCCAAATGCATCCTTTGGCCCAAATCTGTACGTAGTTTTTCTGATGCAGAGTAGCTTCCACAGCCAAGCCAATGAGTCGATTTTTAAGTTTTTTAAAATCCAAAGAGGTGTGCTACCAGAAGCCTCCGACAACATCCTAAGGATGTGTGAATGAGTCCTGAATATTGAGATAAGCATATTAGAGGGGAGATACATAGAGATATGATCTATGTATTTGTCCTGTTTCCATTTTAGCTCAGACACGTGAGGGAGGAGAAGGATCTGGAGGAGGTGATCCTCCAGTCCCTCCCCTGGGCATCAACAAAGCTCTCATTCACTTAGAAAAGACAGTGAACCTGCACAAATACCACACTGCAAAGGTAATGTGTTAACCGGGAGAGAAGCTTCAGATTCAGTTTTGATGGTAGTGGTTGTCATCATCCATCATCATCGTCATCATCATCATCATAATTATCGTCAGCAGCAGCAGCAGCATTTTGCTTGTGTATATGTTATATGTACATGTGTTCATGGGTGTGTGGACACGTGTACGGATGTGCATAAATGCACTTGTATGTGCATATGTGTGGCGTCCAGAGGTTGACATCACTGTCTCCCTCTATCTTTCTCCACTATATACTGAATCAAGGTCTCCTGTCTACCAGTTCTGCTAGACTATCTACCTACCAGGTTGTCCCTGAGATCTCTCGGCCCTGACCTCCCCCAAGTATTGGGACATAGGTAGGGTTTCCATGCCCACCCAACGGTTATGTAAGTCCGAGGGTTTTAACTATAGTCGTTACATGTGTGTTCCAAAGTGTTTCGCCCACTGCGAAGTCAGTCTTATAAATCACCAGCTGAGGCATTTGAGCAACCAGTCAGCCAGCCTCCCAAACGCCAGTCCTCTCCGCCTTGCTCCAGTAAGCAGACCTACACCGCAGAGCTAGCCGTAAGCAAGCTCCGCTGAGGACAGCTGATGTGATAATGTGTGTCGTCTCAGTGACACGTGCACCCCCATTGAGACTCGGGGACCCTGCCATGCTAGAGAGAGTCAGAAGGAATCTGAAAACAGCCAGCCAGCCTGGCTGGCTGTCACTCTGCTTCTCCCTGCAGTGTCCTGTGTTTGTGCCAGCGAGGTCCCATTGAAACCGTGTGTCTGACAAACAGGCCGTGCATCCAGATACCACCACCATCCCCATCCAGGAGGCAAGGCTTGGAGGAGAACAAGAGTCCCGCTTCTTCCTTTCTTCACAGCTTTGCTCTGAAGGCTCTATTCCCATCTGTCCCTGCCATGAAGACATTTGTTCACACCCAGCCTGTTTCCTGCCTGGATCCCCGCCACCTAGCGCTGTCCCTGTCTGCTGACTCTCCAACAGTGCCAGAGAGGCAGGGACAGCTCCTTTCAACTCCTGTGCCTAACAGGCCAAGTTCTGTAGCCCCAGACTTTCTGGGGAGGGAGTCCGGGTGGGGGATGGGGGTGGGGAGGTCTCCTCCAGAATCATCTTCTAATTGAAATTTGCTTTCCCAGATCTTTACAATTTGTTTTCTTTCTTCCTAACATTTCCTGCTGAAAGCCAATGCCCAAAGCTTCAGCTCCCTGATTTCTTTCCCCTTGTCGTTGAGCATAAATCAGTGTGATCCGGTTCTCAAAACTAAAAGCCACATATAATTAAAACTCCAGCACAGAAGAAAAGAAAAAAAGAAAAGAAAAGAAAAAGATTTTGAGGTTTGGCACCAAGTCCTGGGGGATTAACACAGAAGGATGTACTCGCCCTGCACACCCCTGCAGGGGATTGCTACCATTCAAAAATGCACCTCAGTACTGAATGTTCTGATCTCTGCTCAAAAGCCATGCAGAAGTCTTGCCTTGCCATCCTACACACACACACACACACCACACACACACACACACACACACAGCTTTTCCTTTCCTGAACCTGGACCCAAATTCCTTTCTTTCTGACCATCTGGTCTCCTCATTTTAACTTGGCCAAGTACAGCTAGGCAAGCCCCCCTCCCACTGTGAGGGTAAAAGGGAAGAAAAAAAGGACCCGAAATGGGGCCAATCTGAGCCCCAGACATCAATTCTATGCTACTTAATGTTCAATAAACCATCAAAGTGATGGATTCAGGGCTATGTGCTCCAAGCCACACTTGTTCGAAACTAAAGGCAGAGAAGAAAGAATTGAGGATAAATAGTCCCGGCGCTTTGGGGTAAAGTGGCTGGAAATTGTTTCCCACCATTCCCCGCACAGTCATGGCTGGCAGCACGTGCTCTACTCTTCAGCTAACAGACGGGCACTGAGTAGAAGTCCAGTCACCTCTTCCCCTGTATGAAGTCCTCTTAGACTTGATATCTGGTGCCTTCTCTGCCCTGTTTTGGAATAGAGAGAGTAAGAACTTACTCAGCCTGTCTTTGGCTTCTAGGAGCATGCACGACGTCCTTGCCAATGCTTGAATTTCCCACAGAATTAAACAGGAGACAGCAGATGAAGTCCCAAAAGTCATTCAGTGTCTGATAGTAAAAGGCAAACGTTAGCCAAGAGTGTCCCCAGCAGAGTAGGGGACAACACTACTGACAGCAGCCAACAAGAGGCTATCCAGTGAAGGGATGCCGAGTCCTAAGGGAAGGGACTACGGTCTCTGTAGAATTGTCTCTGCTAAACTAACATTTCACCCCTTAGCTGTAATAAGCTGAGGGCTGAGGTGAATGCACCCAGAGGCATAGCCTGAGTAAGGCAAGAGACTTGTCAGAGTAATCGAGGATGGATGGTAAGAAACTGTTGGTAGGATTACAAGCTGGTACAACCACTCTGGAAATCAGTCTGGCGGTTTCTCAGAAAACTGGACGTAGTATTCCCCGAGGACCCAGCTATACCACTCCTGGGCATATACCCAGAAGATGCTCCAACACGTAATAAGGACACATACTCCACTATGTTCATAGCAGCCTTATTTATAATAGGCAGAAGCTGGGAAGAACACATGTCTCACAACAGAGGGATGGATACAGAAAATGAGGTATACTTACACAATGGAGTACTACTCAGTTATTAAAAACTGTGACTTCATGAATTCTTAGGCAAATGGATGGAACTAGAAAATATCATCTTGAGTGAGGTAACCCAGTCACAAAAGAACACACATGGTATGTACTCACTGATATTAGCCCCAAAGCTCGGAATACGCAAGATACAATTCACAGACTACATGAAGTTCAAGAAGAAGGAAGACCAATGTGTGGAGGTTTCAGTCCTTAGAAGGGGGAACAAAATACTCATGGGGAGGAAATATGTAGACTAAGTGTGGAACAGAAAATGAGGGAAAGGTCATCCAGAGACTGCCCCACCTGAGGATCCATTCCATATACACTCACCAAAACCAGACACTATTATGGGTACCAAGAAGTGCTTGCTGACAGGAGTTTGATACAGCTGTCTCCTGAGAGGTTCTGCCAGAGCCTGACAAATACAGAGGCAGATGCTCACAGCCAACCATTGGACTGAGCATGGGGTCCCCAATGGAGGAGTTAAAGAAAGGACTGAAGAAGCTGAAGGGGTTTACAACCCCATAGGAAGAAAAACAATATCAACCAAGTAACCAGACCCCCCAGAACTCCCAGGGACTAAACAACCAAACAAGGAGTACACATGACAGGGGGGTGGGGGAACCATGGCTCCAGCCACATATGCAGCAGAGGATGACCTTGTTGGACATCAGTAGAAGGAGAGGCCCTTAGTCCTGTGAAGGCTCGATGCCCTAGTGCCGGGGAATGCCAGGGTAGGGAGGAGTGAGTGGGTGGGTGGGTGGGGGAACACCCTCATAGAAGCGGGGGTGGGGTGGGGTGTGGGGGGTGGGGAAGAGGGATGGGATAGGGAGTTTCCAGGGGGAAAACCAGGAAAGGGGATAATATTTGGCATGCAAATAAAGATAATATCCAATAAAGAATTTAAAAAAAAAGAAATAAGGTCAGAGGGGAAGAAAGGACTAGACCCTCAGTGTCTTGGGGGATACTTCAATGACCTTGGCTTTTATCTTGCACGGGAGAGATAACACGGTTTTAAGCAAGGTAGGTCAGAATTGGCTTATATTTTGAAGGGTTGTTCTGGCGGAGAGGGTGTGCTGCTCCCTCTTGTACATTTCTTTCCTCTTCCTTATAATAGGAAACCCACACTTTCGGCTGGACCCATGGCGTCCTTCAAAACTCTGCCCCAGTTCATCGCATAGGCAAGCATAAACCATGCAGCTAAGTTCAGCCAATGGTCTGTGCTCCAAAAAGTTCACTGCAGCTTTGAGCGGTTTCTTCTTTGTTTTTGCCTTTCGTCTTCAACCTGGAATGCAGACACGATGTCTGGATAGGTACCTGTCATAGTAGATTAGGAAAACAGGTGTCATCCCCCCACCCACGCGATGGTAAGACTCTTGGACCAGGGGTCCTTGCGAGTAGACACATAGCGGCTCACTAAGGCTGTGTCTAGGCAGTTATCTCTGTTTCCGGTGGTAAGTGGAATCCTAATTGGCATAATCTTCCTGGCTACCATTTAAAGAATAAACTATAGGGATAGCAAAGGCAAAAGCAGGGCTAATCTCTAATTTGCGACTAAGAACACCAAAGGTTGAAAACGTTAAGCGAAGCACATTAGGACTGGTGGTTTCAAATACTGGCATATCTATATTTAAAT
Source organism: Apodemus sylvaticus (assembly GCF_947179515.1). Classification (NCBI taxonomy): domain Eukaryota; kingdom Metazoa; phylum Chordata; class Mammalia; order Rodentia; family Muridae; genus Apodemus; species Apodemus sylvaticus. Next base: position 50,028,922 of record NC_067491.1, on the reverse strand, counting down.
ACTGCCTCTTAGACATTTTGAATGTGTGATTCCTTAGCCTGGCTTGCCTCTGGGTGGGGCAGAAATGCCAGCACCACCATTGTGCCACCAATGATTGTGAGTGTCTGAAATGGACTCTGGAAAGATGGCATGCCCTACGTAGATTTGCAGCCGTCCACCTGTGGGAACACACTCCTTACCCCTCTCTCTATATACACCCGGTTCCTCCACCACTGCTGGGCACAGCAGAAAATGCCTGCCCTTCCACCTGGAGTGGGCATAGTGCTCCTTTGAAGGAAACTGCTTCATTAGGGAGGAGGGAAGGGCTTCATTAGGGAGGAGGGAAGACGGAAAGAAACTTTAAATCCATGAACGAACCTTCCAAGTCGCTGGCTTCCTTCGAATCAAGGGGCAAAATGTGCAGAGCAGCCTGGAGCCCTGAGAGACCTCGGTCAAGGAGGTGGGCGGAGCCTGCTCCAGGTGCCATGCGCGGGTGAAGACCAGACATCTGTGGGTGTGACTTTCTCCTTTCCTCTCTGCTTTTCCTCCCAGAACAAAAGTACAGAGCGCAAGTCTTGGCTAATCACCTAGTTTTCAGACTATTTTTCCTTGGGGGTGACTCAACGTTTTTGTTGCCCCTGCAGGATGCTCGGCTGCTGTGTAGACAGGCTTTCTATGGGTGAATGATGGTATGTGTGTCGGCAATGTGCGAGTGGTCTGTATGTGTGTGGTGTGTGTATGTTGTGTTTTTTTGGTGTATGTGTATGCTGTGTGTGTGGTGTGTGTTGTCTGGGCACATAATGCACGCACAGTGTGCATATGGCCTGTATGTACAAGATGTGTATGATGTGATGATTATATGTGATGATTATATGTTATTATGTGTGTATATATATATATATATATATATATACACACACATATGTGGTATATGTCAGATGTATGTGTGATGTTTGTGTGTGTGTGTGTGTGTGTGTGTTGTCCACAGTGCTGGCACCAGTGTTTATGGTGAGGGGGGTGCTCTGCCTCTCATCCCTTTGGTCTCTCTTGCTGTTCTGTGTTGTTTATTTGAGTTCAGGCTTTGGAATGCAGTGTTCCATGTTTCCTTTCTGGTAGCAGATTCTCTTCCTGATTACGCTTTGCTCTGGCTAATATGAAAATGAATTGGCTTCCTCTGACAACAATAAGTGTAATAATAACAGGAAACGGCCCGGAATCACCCAATAATAAAAATAGAGCAGGAAGGGAAGCAACCAGACCCGGGGACATTGTGCTGACAGACTTTCCACTCTACCTCACCCTCCGGCCATCTGCCCCTGGTTCAGAAGCTAAGGACTGAGCCAGAAAACCGCATTCATCGCTGGTGAGGCCGCTGGGAGCCTGGAAATACCCAGCTTTTTTTTTTTCTTTTATTAGGGACTCACAAGGTGCTAACCCAGAGGGGGGAATGTTTCTCCTCAAAGAGCAAACATATTCTGCACACTGGCATTGCTTTATCATGAGCACTGCTCAGCTGAGCTAACACACACTCATTGCACTAGCTCGGCCACAATTCTCTGACCTAGTGACCTATTTGATACGTCCCTGGAACTTGTGTCCCTCCTCACTCTCCACTGCAGGATGTCACAATTGAGGTGGCAACACAGAAACCTCTCTAGGTCTTAGCTCTTACAGCGTCATCCCCAGGCCTCTGGCCTTGGTCTTTATTCTGAGCCTGGTTACTTAGGCTGTGATGCTTCTCTTCATCACAGTCCCTGATGAACACTGGAGTCAGTTTAGACCGTGGATGCCTTTGACTTTGCAAAGCTGATAACCACTATCCTAACTTTGCCCTGAGGGGGTACATGCAACAGAAAGGAGAAGAGGGTGTTTCTTTCACAAGGCCCCTATCTCCCCATCTGCACAAACATGGGAAGTCTGTGGCCTCACTTCCATGACACGTAGACCCTCAGGCCGGTCCACACACAGCCTCCACTGCTAATAATGAAAGGTCAGAAACAGAGAGATCCGACTTAGTGTGGGGAGTTGTCAATCAAACCAAGGAGTTGTCAATCAAAGCAGTAGGGGCTCACGCCGTGGTGAGTGGGTGAAGCCTACCTACTAGAATTAGTCAGGCAGGGATGCGCATAAAGCCCTTAATTTTTACCTGTGTGTGTGTGTGTGTGTGTGTGTGTGTGTGTGTGTGTGCGTGTGTGCATGTCTTTGTGTTTAATGAGAGACAGGAACACGGGGTCTAAGTCAGAGTTCAAAATAAGCGAGTATGAGCACGCCCTGCTGGCTTCTTTATCCAGTAGTCTTGGCACACTCAATGAGCACGTTTGATTAATGACAACCGCCCACAGGGTCGCACGCAGTACTGAAACTACGCCCAAGAGGGGTCATCCCTGAATGTAAAGGCTTGTTATTATGTGAGCCATCTGCGCCTGTCTCTGTGGCCAATTAGGTCATCACAGACTCAGTCAGCAAGTGTGGGGAGAGGAGAGGAGCACCTGAGAGGAGACATTAACACCTTCACCAGTGCCTATAAATCAGGGCTGCCTTGCTTGTCCGAGCCCATCTGAGCAAACACACACCCCCGTCTACGTTTCCAGCCAGGGCTCTTTCTCTTACTGGAAGGAGACATAACCATGGTGGCTGTCCAAACAACCTGGCACCTGTGGTCAAGGACAGCCTCAGGGCAAAGGTAATGTGATCTGGGTAAAGGTTTATGCCAAAACTTGTGCGTGTGTGTGTGTGTGTGTGTGTGTGTGTGTGTGTTGTACATGCACACATGCATGTATATGCACACACATGGTTTTGTCTGAGTAGATATGTCTGTGTGCATGTCTGTATATATATGCATGTGGAGGTATGCATATGTGTATGTGTTGCCTTCCTAAGGTAATCCACATGTCTATCTGTTTGTATATATGTATGTGTGTGCATGTCTGTGTATATATGTATGTGCATGTGTAGGATGTGTGTATGTGTCTGCATGTGTAGGGTATGTGTGTGCTTGTGTAAATGTATGTGTGTGCATGTGTGTGTTTTCTTCCTAAGAGAAAAACACACATGTGTATCTGTTTGTATCTGTATATGTATATATGTGCATTGTGTATGTATGTGCATGTATGGGGTGTGTGTGTGCATGTGTTTCCTTCCAAAGGTAATACACATATTTGTGTTTATGTGTGTATGTGTGTGCATGTGTGTATATATGTATATGCATGTGGGATGTGGGATATGTGTGTGTGTGTTTCCTTCCTAAGGTAATACGCATATGTGGTAGAGATTTGTTATTCAGATAACAAAGGGGGAAGAGAATGAAGACGCAGTGTAGAGTTACGGTCCTGTAGGTTTAGGGACACTTTCCTCTGACCTCTCACTTCATGTTCATAGGGATTGCACTAACCCGACCTCTGAGCCCTTGCTTGCTCTGCAGCTCTCCAGGCACTCTGTCCCCTGAGAGTCTCCACATACTCAGATAACCCCGTGCCTCACGTTCTCGGCACCTGATGCCCTCCTGCGTGGAATGCTCTCCCCCATGGGCTCTCCAAGAACTCATCCTCTCTTGAATCCAGGCATTGCTCAAGAGCCACGACCTTAGAGTGGCTGCAGACAGAAAGCTACTTGCTCCCAACTGTCAACTCTATGAGATCTGGAATGAGGTGGGAGACAGGGGCTCTGGGCTCCCTCTTCTTGCCTCCCTCTGAGGGTTTTATGCATCTCTGCTCCTGGCTGTAGCTCTCTGCTCCCTCTCTGCTCTTGTGGAAGGACATCACATTTCCAGTACAACAGCTCAAGTGATCCAGACACTGAGCCTCCCGACCATGCCAGACTGTGTTCCCTTAAACTGTGAGCTAAAACAAATACTTCCTCCCCTAAGCAATTTCTATCACCAGCTCTAGAAAAGTAACTAATGTACCACCAGGCTTTTTAAGAAGACTACATCACAGGGACTTCGGGGTAAGACGACTCTGTGACCTGTGATGTCACCTGTGAAGGGGAAGACTTGGAATAAGATAGGAACAGGTTCTATTCCAAAGAGAGAAGGAGGGAGGGAGGGAGGGAGGGAGGGAGGGAGGGAGGGAGGGAGAGAGAGAGAGAGAGAGAGAGAGAGAGAGAGAGAGAGAGAGATGGGAAATTCACAAAGGTGGCAATAGAAAAGAACAGAAAAAAGGTGAATCATGGCATGCACTCACTAATAAGTGGATATTAACCTAGAAAACTGGAATACCCAAAACATAACCCACACATCAAATGAGGTACAAGAAGAAAGGAAGAGTAGCCCCTTGTTCTGGAAAGACTCAGTGAAGCAGTATAGGGCAAAACCAGAACGGGGAACTGGGAAGGGGTGGGTGGGAGGACAGGGGGAGAGAAGGGGGCTTGCGGGACTTTCGGGGAGTGGGGGGCTAGAAAAGGGGAAATCATTTGAAATGTAAATAAAAAATATATCGAATAAAAAAAAGAAAAGAGCAGAAAAAAGCACAGACAGACAGCAGACAGGTGGAGTGCTAAAAAGAAGTCAGCCAAGTCAAATTCACCTTGAGCTGCATTGCCTTCCATGCCTGGAGACAGAAGCAGTGTTTCATCCAAGGGAGCCAAGTACTCCCAGTGATGAGAGCCTGGCAGGGCTGCCCGACGTAAGCCTGCAACCCTCACAGGCCTCAAAACCTGTTGCTAATCATGATGAAACAGGTGGGTCAGTGGTGGAGAGGAACCTTATGCTGTCACGCAGTACAGCGCAGAGCTCGATGACGCCATCTTGAGAGGGAACCTGCTGTTTATGACCTAGCTGCTCTGGAGACCTGAGAAGGCAAGGTGACCACCATTAGGGAACTTGACCACAACCTACCATAGTCTGAGGATGAGACAGCTTTGGGAGGCTTGGGAGGTGAGGACCAGGTACTGACACACCAAAATGCTGGTGACAGGGGGTTCTTGGCTCAAGTAGAAAAGTACCCAGAGAAAGACAATCTTGTCCCAAATGGCCACGAATAGGTCTCCTCGACTAAGAATAGCTTTGGAGTTTGCTCTGTAGAAGTCTGAGGGTCACCATGGAGATCAAGGTCAGAAGCACCCGTCTGCAGTCCACTACCCTAGAACATAAGAACCCTGAAGTGCTCATGGGAAACCTGGCAACTCCAGATGCCTTCCTTCTGCACGATGAACAGGTGTTTGGAAAGTACAAAGATGAGTGCCACACGTCATTCTCGCCGCTCTGCGCCCCGACCCACATAGAGTCCTGACTGCTTCCTCAACTCCCAGCATGCTTGGGGAACCCCTTCAGCTAGAGCATTAGCTAACCTAAACGGTAGGAGGCATGATCTGGGGAGACCAGCAGGTCGGAGAAGCTGTCCGTCTCAGAGACTGGAAAGCGAAGTGTGGCCATCAGGGACCGGAGGTGGTGGCTGCAGCGGTGCAAAGGAGGATGCTACCAAAAAGAAGAGAACTCCAGGGAACACCACACCCCTGACCAGCAGCACAAGCCTAACACAAGCACAAGCCTGAAGAAGACAGTGTGCACATTCAACGGCCGCCCCACCCCTGCCCCTCGGCCCACACACATAACTGGAGGTCTCCAGTAGTGTGTGTGTGTGTGTGTGTGTGTGGTGGGGGGGGGGGGTGGCGAGAAAGAAGCGGTTCCGGTGCGCGTTATCCGGGTTTTGTTATTTTTGTGTTTCGCTTTTTGGCTGTTTTCCCTTCCTCCTAACTTATAAAAATTGCACTTTTAGGATCATTTCTGCTTTATCGTATTTTAAGACCTTTAATGCTTTTCCTCTGATGTCCCATCCACACAGTTCTTTGCTCGCGCACTGTGCTCAATGCTGCGTACCGAGGGATTTTACTGTTTCTACCTTGTTCTTCCCCATCCCTTCTTTTCTTTTCTTTTCTTTTCTTTCTTTCTTTCTTTCTTTTCATTCTTTCTTTTTTCTTTCTTTCTTTCTTTCTTCTTTTTTACTATACTTTCAGCAATATTTTGACTTTCTCTTTTTGGTGTCTTTAATTTAATTTAATTGATTTTAATCTTTTTTTTAAAATCCCCCTTTCTTATGCTTATTTAAGTTCCGTTACACATCTCCCCATCAGGAAATACTTCTCTTTTTTAATTACCTTTTTACTTTTCTAATCTCTGCTCTCCCTTATAACATCATCTCTCTGCTCCCTTTCCTCATTTTCCTTTCCTGTTTGACCCCGCTTCCCCTCTGTTTCCCCAGCCCCCCTCCCACTTCTATCCTTCCTCTCACTCATTTAGCTGCCTCCATGTGTGCCCTAAATAATTTCTACCTTTCGAGCATATCTGCATCAGTTGGTCTGAATTCTCTTCTGTTCATTTAAATGCATTTAATCGTGGTTCTGCGTCCTGCATGAACCAACACCTTTGCTGTTACATTGATCTGTTCTCTCCTTTCTGAAGAGCTGACTGAGCCTCAGGATCAAGTGGGTATCTAGGAAGATTCCCCCATCTAAGACTGCAAGAGATATCCAAACCAACAGACACACGGATCACAGCCTACACACACGCGCACACACACACACACACACACAAGGCACGAGAAAGCAAGGGTCAGCGCCCCAACAACCAGACCCACTGGTTTGCTTTTGAATAACATCATGTGTGAACTCTTGGGATTAATTAGATTAAGATTTCTTTAAATCTTTGAATTCATTCCTTGTGAATTTCCCATCATGCAGTTCAATCCCACTTACTGCCGGTCCGTTCAGATCCACCCTCCATCTTCCACCCTTGCAACCTCCCTCACAAAAGAAAGAAATCTCATTGTGGAAGCTGTAGTGTGTCACAGTGTATCTTACTTATAACCCTTTTGTCCATACTTCTTTGTTTGCAAATGTTTGTTGCAATGAATCCATCGGTCTGGATTTCTGCCTCTGACTTCAGCTTCTCCATCAATACAGGCTCGTCACTGGGACTCCTGTTGCTGCCCTCTGTCATGGAGATCCTGTGGTTTTGTATCTCACACTCCAGCAGTTCACAGATGGAGTAGGTGATGGAGTGGGCCAACTTGAAGCCCTACAGGTGAGCCAGCCCTGAGGGCCGGAGAGTAGGAAAGGTGGCCCAGTGCCTTGTCTGTTGCAGCATTTGGGAGAGCAGGCCCTGCACCTCACCTGGGCAGCACAGTAGAGCTGGTCCTGATGCCATGGGTGTAGATGAGCTGGCCCTGAGGGCGTGAGGTAAGGAGCGATGACCCTGCCCTTTGTTGGTTGTGAGAGTGGATGAGCTGGGGTAGGGCTAGAGAGCTCTACCTGCTGGTGTGGGCCCAGGAGAACCAGCAGGCTGAGCGGCTCAGATACCTCTCAGGTCAAGACTAAGATTATTTTCAAGACGACAAGAAAGACCGAATTCTGGGAATAAAAAACAATAAAACAATGGAGTACTATTCAGCCATTAGAAACAATGAATTCATGAAATTCTTAGGCAAATGGATGGAGCTGGAGGACATCATACTAAGTGAGGTAGCCCAGACTCAAAAGGTGAATCATGGTATGCACTCACTAATAAGTGGATATTAACCTAGAAAACTGGAATACCCAAAACATAATCCACACATCAAATGAGGTACAAGAAGAACGGAGGAGTGGCCCCCTGTTCTGGAAAGACTCAGTGAAGCAGTATTTGGCAAAACCAGAACGGGGAAGTGGGAAGGGGTGGGTGGGAGGACAGGGGGAGAGAAGGGGGCTTGCGGGACTTTCAGGGAGTGGGGGGCTAGAAAAGGGGAAATCATTTGAAATGTAAATAAAAAATTATATCGAATAAAAAAATGTAAAAAAAAACAATAAAACAAACAAACAAAAAGACTACATCGCGCCTCTGCACTGTGGCTCCCAGGACAGAGAGGAGAGAGATGACAGAGAACTGCCCAGTGAGCAGGAGACTCCACGCCACTTGTGCCGACCCCTGCAGTGAATCTCCTCACATGTGGTTTTAGGCCACCATTTAGGATCTCAGAAAAGAAACAAGCACGGGGAGCTAGGGACATACTGTGGGGTGGATTTTGTCCTCCCCAAGATTCATACAGTTAAGACTCTTACCTCTCAGTCCCTCAGAATATGGCTACACGTGATGATATAGGTGTTAATGAGGTAATTAAATTATGAGCCAGCCTATGGGGCAGTGGCTCAGTGGTTAAGAGCACTGACTGCTCTTCCAGAGGTCCTGAGTTCAAATCCCAGCAACCACATGGTGGCTCCCAACCATCTGTAATTATCTGATACTCTCTTCTAGTGTCTGAAAACAGCTACAGTATGCTCATATACATAAAATAAATCTTTTTAAAAAATTATGAGCCAGACTCTAGAGGGGGCACAATTAGTCTGGCTGATGTGCTTTTAAAGAGAGGGAATTCAGAACTCATTGAAGTACCAAGGATGTTCATAGAGAGGAACAAAACAAAAAAACAGAACAAGGAGAAGATGGTCACCTGAAAGCAATATTAGGATGCACCAGGAAAGACGACAATGACGATGACCACAACAACAACAACAACAACAACAACAACAACAACAAAGAACTTCCAGCCCCCTCTGGAACTTATGGAAAATAAATTTCTGTAGTCTCAGCTGTGGCCAGTCTGTGCCATTCCATTAGGACGCCCCTGTATAGTTACCTATTTATCTAGTGTGCTAAGTAGTACAATGATACTAAAATATCCTTAAAAATGTATTTGACGATGACCAAAATATTTTTACTACATATCAAAGATTGAAATTTTCTATGGGAACACCTCTGAAATAAAAATGGACTTCATTAAATACATGTGAATCAATAATGAACTATGCATTTAAATATGTCACTGAGAAGCCAAGCCCGTTGGCACATGCCTCCGACTCTAGTCCCGGGCGTGAAGAGACCAGGAGTTTTCAGGCCTCCTCCTCAGCCATTCAGTGAAGAGAGCCCACTTGAGCCAAGTGAAACTCTAATACAACAAAACAAATCAAAAATGTAATACATAGCACAAACAAATCAGCCTGGATACAGCTCTCTTCATGGTCAAAGGGGAATTTCACCTCCTAAGTCAAGGATTGGCAAGATCTTTCTTAAAGAGACAGAGATGAAATATTCTCAGTTTTGTGGACCATACACTTTTCCAGCTACCTAGCTGTGCCTCTGTACTGTGAAACCAACCTTAGACAGACAGGTAAACAATGAGCACGGCTGTATTCAAATCAAACTTTATTTATAAAAATAGAACACACTCTGTCTGCACTTGGTCCTGGGGCTGGAGTTTGCTGATAATTGCCATAAACAGAACACTGGAAGCACATTTGACCACTTTGGCAGCCACACCCCAGGGCATGTTTACAAATGGGGTCTTGGGCTTCTCAGCTCGTGTATAGACCAGGATCTAAGTAAGCTCCTGAGATAAACAGACTGGGTGTCCCTTCCCTGCAGATGGCTGTATTGAAAATACACGCAACAGTGTATTCACCACTGTATAAGTCGTGGCAACGAACACGGAGAACCACCTTTCCATCCAAGTCAAGCCAGCCCTGCCCGGTGCCCAGCTGTGACTAATGCTCACAGAGGGGCTGGCAGCCTCTCAACATCGCTGTCCCCCACCGGAGCATATTCTCACTTCCTATCCAAGTTTCCAGAGCCTTCTCTCTCAAAACAGCATTTCTCAGAAACTGTGTTTTGTGGCCTAAACTGCATTTACCACACCCTGAAGTAAAACTTTTCAGGCCACATTAAAACATGGGTGTGTACAATTTCCACATATTTTTATGGAAGAGTTGATCCACCTGGGCACAGAAGGAGCCTTCAATCTTATAATTATAGGCTAGCTTAAGCCCTTCCCTTGCATGAGAGAGAGGGGGGGTTAGAGGGAGAGAGAGATAGAGAAAGAGAAAGAGAGAGAGAGAGAGAGAGAGAGAGAGAGAGAGAGAGAGAGAGAGAGAGAGGGAGGGAGAATGGAGATAAGAAGAGGGGAGGAGGAGAAGGGGAGGTGGAGGGAGAGGAGGAGAATCAAATTCTGGAATCATTAGAAACTGGGTAATAATTGTGATAGAATTTATTAATTTGGTCCCACACAAATGGTCACTGAACAGGAAACTAAGAAAAGTGTGGACTGCAGAGGGAAAAAATCATTTTAAGACTGAGAACTTCATTGGTGCATCCAATGTCTATTTACTGTCTGCTTGCTAAAAGCCAGGCACTATTGGACACAGTGAGGGAGACCCAATCCCTGCCCCATGGTTCCCTGCAGCAGAGCTTCCTGGTTCAGGAGACATTTGAGCAAGCAGGGACATTTACATCTTCTTATTCCACCAGAGCTATTGACATCACAGTTTATTTAAGCAAAGTCCTTAAGAGTTGGGCAATGCATAACCCTCTGGTCTTCCATAGTGGCTGCATCTAGAATGTTGCAGGACTAAAAGTCTTTAGGTTTAGGGGTAAACGGCAGCAGTCCAGTGAAGATACCAAAAATCAGTTCTTTAGTGCTGGCTCTTATATGACTTTGGGCATAAAGCTGGTAAGAGATGGACTTCTATAAGTCACATGATAACATCACATCACTCTGTCAATCATAGAGATTAAAAAACTATTATCCAGCACCTGTCATGTTCCAGGCTCCGCTATAAACCGTGGTGTTACAGCAAAGAGCAAGTCACAATCCAGTGTAGAAGACTGGATCTGTGAGTAGAAGACTGTTGATCTCTGTGAGTTTGAGATTAGCCTGGGCTACATACAGAATTCCAAGCCAGAAAGGATTACATAATGACCATCTGCCTAGATAGATAGATTGATTGATAGGTGATACAATAGACAGATAGATAGATGGATAGATAGATGATAGATAGATAGATAGATAGATAGATAGGATAAACATTTCCAAATCAAGGTACCAGCATTTTGAGAGCCTACATCTAAGTAGTTAAGAGGATGGAAAGAAAGGATTAAAAGCATGACAGAAGAGAATGGATTGGAATAATTTAAGAATCGTGTTGAGTTATCTTCATACTCACCGGAGCATGATTGAACTTGTTCTTGTGTTTGTTTGCTTGCTTTTGTTGTTGTTTTGTTGGGTGGGAGGTCAAAAAGACACTGCGAATGCAGTGGGGGACATGGAAGGACAGGGAAATGAGTGAGATTGGGGCTTATGATGTGAAAATCACAAAGAATCAATAAAAATATTATATTGGGAAAAAAGAAATACAAGATTCACAGTAGAAAGAATTCAGGTGTGCCATTGAGGAAAGGAGTCAAGTTAGTTGTCTTAGTCAGGGTTTCTATTCCTGCACAAACATCATGATCAAGAAGCAAGTTGGGGAAGAAAGGGTTTATTCAGCTTACACTTCTGCATTGCTGTTCATCACTAAAGGAAGTCAGGACTGAAACTCAAGCAGGTCAGGAAGCAGGAGCTGATGCAGAGGTCATGGAGGGATGTTTCTTACTGGCTTGCTTCCCCTGGCTTGCTCAGCCTGCTCTCTTATAGAACCCGAGACTACCAGCCCAGAGATGGCACCACCCACAAGGGGCCCTCCCCACTTGATCACTAATTGAGAAAATGCCTTACATCTGGATCTCATGGAGGCACTTCCCCAACTGAAGCTCCTTTCTCTGTGATAACTCCAGCCTGTGTCAAGTTGACACAAAAACCCAGCCAGTACATCAGTGAATAGGGATTGAACAGACCATTTGTCTGATCTATCTAATCCTGTTAGGTCTTGATATCACTGGGGAAGAGAGTTGACTTCTGGGTGCCTTATGCAGGCAGATAACTTTTGCAGAACGACTGTGTGGTCATCAATCAATTGAGAATTGCTGCATCCCACATCTTCCAAGTTGGGGAAGAGTAGCATTCTACAACCTCACACCCAAATATGTGAACAGAAACTATTCCTGAGTGTCTGATGTCTCTTCTCTTGGAGAAGCCAAGGCAAAGAAATCCCACAAACATCTCTGCAGGGAGGGGAAGACTCTTCCCATGGATAAACTGGGAAAGGAAAGAGAGGCTGCAATGTTCTACTGGAGGAATCAGGGGCTAAGGGTGAATTTTGGCGTCAGATTTCTCTGAAGCTATCTGAGGTATATGTCATATATATGTCATTTACCTGGGTAAATTAATCTCATAAGATAGCGTTCCTATGCACAGTTGAGGATGGTCTTTTAGAGTGCATGCCAATAGCAATGGCTGTCTTGGTTCAGAAAAAAAAGCCTCAGTTGCATTAGCAGCTTTCAGACTCTAACCCACATAAGAACCAAGATCAGGTGATCTGGAGTAGATTCTAAGAATCTGCATTTTCCACAAATTGACAGAGATTCTGCTACTGTTGGACCCCCTCTTCGGGCATTTTGGTGCTTTTCACGATCTACCCAAGTTTCCTATGCTAACTTCCCTGTCACTCACTGTATATCTGACTGACCCAGAAAACTAACACTTCTTCCATCTCCAGGACATGTCAGAATGGATGCTTCCTCAGCCTTCAGTCCCTCATGGGTGAGATGAACTCTTGAAAGACAAGCTTAATGGCTTCCTGAATCATCTGATCTCTGAATTCGGAACATTTCAGTGCAACAGTGCACCGCGGACTGTCCTTCCATGGGAAGTTACGATGTCCCTCAGAAAAGTACCTTCCATTCAGGCAGCCAATCAATAAGCAAGGATGAGGCATCACAGGGCACACAGGGCTTGGCTTGGTTTGTAACCTTACAATCCAAGGTTATAATTAGGATGGATGTAAACTCTACACCTTCCAGGGGCTAGTTTCCTGGGAGGAAAGAGAGGTCAAAGTCAAGAAGAAAGAACACAAAGTGTAAGTACCAACTGTGGTGGGAAGTCCCACATGTCCAAACTGAGTCACCAAACACCTTCCACCATAATGATTGCCTTCTGACATGAAAGGAATGGGGGCATTTCATGACACAAAGTGCAGGAACATAAAAGCAGAGGGAGTAAAAAGACAATGAGGCAGGCTAGTGACGAGAGGGCATAAAACTGAAGAGCCAAACTGGAAGCAGAGGATAAGAAAGGATGCTGGCATTGGTTCACATTGATTCTTAAATGCCAAAGGCAGCAGTCTTGATCCAGGAGAAAGTAGTGGTGACCTACTGATAACTGACATTGCACACCAGCAAATGTAGACTATCTCCAACATCATGGATGGACTGTCTATGTCTCTCAAAGGAGAAATAGCTGCTCAGATTCCATTTCTTCTCAAGCCATGTCTAAGAAGGAAACCTTGCCCTTTCTGCAAACAGTTTTCCACAGAGTCCACCACCCATGCTGCTAAGCAAGTTGAGAGAAGAGTTTCCATGTAGAGCTATTCACCAGATTCTGAGTTGTGTGCAAAGACAAGTGGGCCTTCATTACTCCAAGGCTCAAGGAAATCTGTCCAATGTTCCTAGTTGCAAGAAACCCCAGAGCTTAACTAGGTCATTTGTGCAGTGTCCATTATGGTTTTGTTATGGAAGTTCCTGCACAGCTGTGGTCTGGGTCCTCCCAGAGCTTGGGAAGTGATGAGTCAGACAGGGATTGGGCTGCATCATTCTGCACAACTGGTCCTGGGCTGTCTTTAATGATATACTTGTGATGCTTCGTAGTAAGCATATGCTAGATTCAGGCAGATGCCTGTATCTGAATGTTGGGAAGTTTGTGGAATGCCTAAAAACCTCTTAGAACTGAAACTACTCCCTTGTGCCTCTGTACAATACTTGGTTGGATTATGATAAGAATCAAGTTAGTCAAAATGGGATCAGACTTTTTTTTAGCAGATACTTGGGTTCTCTCCCATTGTGTGTGTTACTTTTCTTGCTTTGGAGATTTGGTCCCATGTAGCACAAGCTAGCCTCAAAGGCACTAACTATGAAGATGACCTTGAACTTTTGATCCTCCTGACTCTGCCTTCTGGAGTGCTAGGATTCCAGGGATACACCACCATGCCAAGTCTATGCAATTGTGGGGATCAGGCCCAGGGCCTGTGAATATGCATCAAACCTCTGCCTTGTGAGCTGCACCTCCAGCCCAGTCCTCTTGTTTGATGGAAACTAGAAGGTGGGAAGTGGTAAGAAACCATGAGCTGCTGACTGTTGAGACAATGGAATGTTCTTTTGTGGGGTCTTTTGTTAGTTGCAATCTTTTATGCCTGGTCTTAACTTCCCAGTTTTCTCCTCATTCTCTGTATCCTTCCCGGGTTCTTCAAAGTGGCATAGGCTGAAGTTCCAGGATCAGGCGTGACATTCATTAATCCCCTTATGCTTCCTGTCAAATATACCTATAGCTTCCACTGTCTAGTGCAAATTCCTTATTTTTCAACTCCAGTTGAGCATTTTCAATTTCTGGTGTGTGATACACTGAGTTACCTCTTCCCAGTTCCCCATGTAATTATGCCAAGACATCCCACCTACTGCCGTAGACAAACTAAGCATACCTATGACCTGCTGCTAGCTTTGCCATGCGACCTGTTCCTGTCAATGAGCAGCCATGAAACAAGGAGAGTTCATAAATGAAATCACACACCTGCCTTGGTTCCCCTGTGCTTCTATCACTAGGTTAAAGTGTATACACAGCATGTGATTACTCCTCTCAAAATAAAACCTCTAAATCCTTGAGGCAACCAGCTAAGGCCAGCCATGACCAGATGACTTTGCCTAAACCCTAGATGACCTAGGAATCCACACTTGAGAGAAATAAAGGTTGATTGGTTTAGGGCAGATGTGTTGTTGTTTCTTTCACGCTTCAGTATGATCAGAGCTCCAGAACTGGCTAACACTCAGTGACTGCCTCAAGGCAGAGCTGACACAGGGTTGCAAAATCACCAAGGACCTCAACTCCCTCCCTTCTACAGTAGAACTTTGCTTTCCCCTACAGTTCATTCCTTTCAGGTTCTATGCTTCTCAGACACTCCAGATAGAGCTGGTGGAGAGAATGAAAAGAGATTTACTGCCAGCAGCAGAACTGATCCTCCAGGAAAGAAATCTAGAAGGTACCCATGACTCTTCACCATTTAATTCTTCCTTTCCTTTCCCAGATAGCCACTTTCAGATTCACTGATCACACTTGCAATGAAGAGAAGGACATCTGGTATTTCATTCTATAGATTCCAGTTCCTGGACAGTCTTTTGTTTCAATCACAGTATAATGATGTATGTAAGCAAGATTATTAAATATTTTAGAGATATATAAGCTGGAAGGGATGCTAGGAAGGTTCTGCTACATAGTGAATAATGGAAACACTCCAAGACAGATGTGCCCACTGTGACACAGTTCCCACCCCTGGAGCAGAGCTAGCAGGGCATGGGCCTCCATGAATATTAGCAGTTTCTAGAAGTAAGACTTATTTGTATAATAATGCACATAATTTGCTTTATGTTCCTCCGTTGGAAGGTGTCTTCCCAGCCAAGGTTAATTACTCTACAATAATTATAAACAACATGAGTCTGGGAGTTGAGAGTGTGTTTATGTTCCTCAGCAAAAACCTCCAAGATCAGTCCTTAAGGCTGTGGTCAAAGAACTCTGAAATCATGAGTTCGAAAATATATAGATTTATCAACTTTGCAAAAATAAAGATACATCATGAATTATATAAGGGGTTTCATAGACCTCAAAGAACAGAGGCAGCTGTACTATGAGCCAGCTTGTCAGAAAGATTCTAAAGAGGGATAAAGAGATTTTAGGGAGTGGTGATTTCAGAACAGAATCCCATGCAGCTAATTTATAGTTTGTGCTTATAAAGGTAGGAAGACTCCTGAGTTCAAGGTCAGACATTGTAGGAATGCTGATCTCAGAGCAAGATCCCAGCCAACTATCATATTGTCTGTGCTTACAAAAGCAGGCAGATCTCTGAGTTTGCTGTTAAAAAATGTACTTGCTATCTTTTCTAAAATTCTAGGGGCTGAGGTCATAAAATACTAATTCATGGGATAATCAAGAGGGAACTTGGAGTGGACAATTGAATTGATATGAATAAAAGACTGGGCTTTGACCTTCAGAACTGAGCTATCTAGGTGAGCTGTCTGGGCAGCCAGGAGAAGCAGAACACAGAGCTGTCAGCTTATACCCACAAATGACTTTGAATCTTTCCTTGGCCATTACCAAACACTCTTTCTTCAGGAACTCCTATCCAAGCCAAGGCTGGTCCATGGCAGGTATGAGCTCTGGGCAAAGGAAGACAGATGGGAGCGAAAGAGGGTAGGGGAGTAGCCACACCCTGGAAGGCAGGAAGATTCAAGAAATGTATGCAAGAAGAATATTTTCTAATGAAATGTGAATATTAACCCCTTTGAAATCATCAGGAAGTCAGGAGTTTCTAATGCAGTGAGATATAGGATTTCTGTCCAGAAAAATAAAGAAAAATATGAAATAGTCTTAAAATGTAGAGAGTTCAAGAAAGAATAAGTAGTGACAAAAAGTGATGTAGAATGAACTGAAGAGTTGTGACCCTCCTGCCTGTTCCCTGACATAGAATGGAGTGTTTCCTGTGGATATAGCTCTCTGGGGTGAAGCACAGTCATTCTCAAGATCCCACAACATAACACATCTTTTCAGCCATTTGTTTTTGTAACAAGCCTAGAACAACTCCCAATTTGTGTGTGTGTGTGTGTGTGTGTGTGTGTGTGTGTCATAAAAATAAGTTTTACTGACAGAGAGTTACCTGGGTTCTATTTTGGGATAAGAAAGCAAGTTTTAGAACCAAATGTATGTTCTAGATCACCCTTTGATTAGTAAAAAGAACGAGAAAGAATCCACATTTCTCAGGCATGGCAGAGGAAGAGCTTTTTTGGGGGGTGGGGTGGCATCTTGAATTTAGTTGTTTTAGATTCTGAGTTAATATACATGTGTTACCCCCAAAACTAAAAGCTGCTTTTTTTTTTCCCAATTCAGGAGGTGTCAGTGAGGGAACTTCTTGCTAGTCAATCTATTTTGCTGTCTTCTGGTCTCACGAGTGTTTTCTCATGACAAATGTAGTGTGTCCATGTGACTTTGAGTACAACCAAGAACATACTATAGACCATTCTCTTCAAGAAATGAAGACAACCTTCAGTCACAGGGAGGAAGCTTATCCCCAATGATGGAAGGTTTTCTTCTTCTTCTTCTTCTTCTTCTTCTTCTTCTTCTTCTTCTTCTTCTTCTTCTTCTTCTTCTTCTTCTTCTTCTTCTTCTTCTTCTTCTTCTTCTTCTTCTTCTTCTTCTCCTCCTCCTCCTCCTTCTCCTCCTCCTCTTCCTCTTCCTCTTCCTCCTCCTCCTCCTCCTCTTCCTCCTCCTCCTTCTTCTTTCTTTTTTTTCCTGAGATCTTTGATTTCTTTCTTCAGAGACTTGAAGTTCTTGTCATACAGATCTTTCAAATTTGCTTGGTTAGAGTCACACCAAGGCATTTTTTATTAATATTTTTTATTTTCTATATTCTTTGTTTACATTCCAAATGATTTCCCCTTTCCCGGATCCCCCCTCCCCATATGTCCCATAAACCTTCTTCTCTCCATCTATTCTCCTATTACCTCCCTCTTTTTCTTCTCTGTCCTTATATTCCCCTCAAATGCTAGATCAATCCTTTCCAGGATCAGGACCTTCTCCATACTTCGTCATGGGAGTCATTTGTTATGCGATTTGTGCCTTGGGTATTCGGGGCTTCTGAGCTAATTAATATCTACTTATCAGAGATTGCATTCCATGTGTATTCTTTTGTGACTGGGTTACCTCACTTAGGATGATATTTTCCAGATCAAACCATTTGCCTAAAAATTTTGTGAATTCATTGTTTCTAATTGCTGAGTAGTATTCCATTGTGTAAATATATCACATTTTCTGTATCCATTCTTCCTTTGAGGGGCCTCTGGGTTCTTTCCAGCTTCTGGCTATTATAAATAAGGCTGCTATGAACATAATGGAGCATGTGTCTTTATTGCATGCCAGGGAATCCTTTGGGTATATGCCCAGGAGAGGTATAGCAGGGTCCTCCGGAAGTGTCATGTCCAGTTTTCTGAGGAACTGCCAGACTGATTTCCAAAGTGGTTGTACCATCTTACAGCCCCACCAGCAGTGGAGGAGTGTTCCTCTTTCTCCACATCCTCGCCAACACCTGCTGTCTCCTGAGTTTTTGACCTTAGCCATTCTGACTGGTGTAAGGTGAAATCTCAGAGTTGTTTTGATTTGCATTTCCCTAATGACTAATGATGTTGAGCACTTCTTAAGGTGCCTCTCGGCCATCCGAATTTCTTCAGGTGAGAATTCTTTGTTTAGATCTGTACCCCATTTTTTAGTATGGTTATTTGGTTCCCTGGGGTCCAACTTCTTGAGTTCTTTGTATATATTGGATATTAGCCCTCTATCAGATGTAGGGTTGGTAAATATCCTTTCCAAATTTGATGGTTGCTGTTTTGTCCTTTTAACAGTGTCCTTTGCCTTACAGAAACTTTGTAATTTTATGAGGTCCCATTTGTCAATTCTTGATCTTAGAGCATAACCTATTGGTGATCTGTTCAGGAACTTTTCCCCCGTGCCCATGTCCTCTAGGGTCTTCCCCAGTTTCTTTTCTATTAGTTTCAGTGTGTCTGGTTTTAAATGGAGGTCCTTGATCCACTTGGAGTGAAGTTTAGTACATGGAGATAAGAATGGATCAATTTGCATTCTTCTGCATGCTGACCTCCAATTCAACCAGCACCATTTGTTGAAAAGACTATCTTTTTTCCACTGGATGTTTTTGGCTCCTTTGTCGAAGATCAAGTGACCATAGGTGTGTGGGTTCATTTCTGGATCTCCAATTCTATTCCATTGGTCCACTTGTCTGTCACTGTGCCAATACCATGCAGTTTTTAATACTATTGCTCTGTAGTATTGCTTGAAGTCAGGGATACTGATTTCCCCAAGAATTTCTTTTGTTGTTGAGAATAGTTTTAGCTATCCTGGGTTTTTTGTTATTCCAGATGAATTTGAGAATTGCTTTTTCTAACTCTGTGAAGAACTGAGTTGGGATTTTGATGGGGATTGCATTGAATCTGTAGATTGCATTTGGCAAGATGGCCATTTTAACTATATTAATCCTGCCGATCCATGAGCATGGCAGATTTTTCCATTTTCTGAGGTCTTCTTCGATTTCCTTCTTCAGAGACCTGAAGTTCTTGTCATATAGATCTTTCACTTGTTTGGTTAGAGTCACATCAAGATACTTTATATTATTTGTGGCTATTGTGAAGGGTGTCATTTCCCTAACTTCTTTCTCAACCTGCTTATCCTTTGAGTATAGGAAGGCAACTGATTTGCTTGAGTTGATTTTATAACCAGCCACTTTGCTGAAGTTGTTTATCAGCTGTAGGAGTTCTCTGGTGGAGGTTTTCGAGTCACTTAAGTAGACTATCATGTCATCTGCAAATAGTGATAATTTGACTTCTTCCTTTCCAATTTGTATCCCCTTGACCTCCTTATGTTGTCTAATTGCTCTAGCTAGAACTTCAAGTACAATATTGAAAAGATATGGAAAGAGAGAACAGCCTTGTCTAGTCCCTGATTTTAGTGGGATTGCTTCAAGTTTCTCTCCATTTAGTTGGATTTTGGCTACTGGTTTGCTGTATATTGCTTTAATGATGTTTAGGTATGGGCCTTGAATTCCTGTTCTTTCCAAGACTTTTAGCATGAAAGGATGCTGAATTTTGTCAAATGCTTTTTCTGCATCTAATGAGATGATCATATGGTTTTTTTCTTTGAGTTTGTTTATGTAGTGGATAGCATTGATGGATTTCCTTGTATTGAACCATCCCTGCATCCCTGGGATGAAGCCTACTTGATCATGGTGGATGATCATTTTGATGTGTTCTTGCATTCGGTTGGCAAGAATTTTATTAAGTATTTTTGCATCAATATTCATAAGAGAAATTGGCCTGAAGTTCTCTTTCTTTGTTGGATCTTTGTGTGGTTTTGATATCAGCGTAATTGTGGCTTCATAGAACGAGTTGGGTAGAGTTCCTTCGGTTTCTATTTTGTGGAATAGTTTGAAGAGTATTGATGTTAGGTCTTCTATGAAGGTCTGATAGAATTCTGCACTGAAGCCATCTGGTCCCGTGCTTTTTTTGGTTGGGAGATTTTCTATGACCCTTTTTATTTCTTCAGGTGTTATGGGACTGTTTAGTTGATCTATTTGATCCTTATTTATTTTTGGTGTCGGATATCTGTCTAGGAAACTGTCCATTTCCTCCAGATTTTCCAGTTGTGTTGAGTAAAGGCTTTTGTAGTAGGATCTAATGATTTTTTGAATTTCCTCAGTTTCTGTTGTTATATCTCCCTTTTCATTTCTAACTTTGTTAATCTGGATACTTCTCTGTGCCCTTTGGTTAGTCTGGCTAAGGGTTTATCTATCTTGTTGATTTTCTCAAAGAAGCAGCTCCTGGTTTTGTTGATTCTTTGTATGGTTCTCTTTGTTTCTACTTGATTGATTTCAGCCCTGAGTTTGATGATTTCTTGCCTTCTACTCCTCCTGGGTAAAAGAGCTTCTTTTTGTTCCAGGGCTTTCAGGTTTGTCATTAAGGTGTTAGTGTATGCTCTCTCCATTTTATTTTTGGAGGCATTAGGGCTATGAGTTTTCCTCTTAGCACTGCTTTCATTGTGTCCCATAGATTTGGGTATGTTGTGTCTTCATTTTCATTAAGTTCTAAAAAGTCTTTAATTTCTTTATTTCTTCCTTGACCAAGGTATCATTGAGTAGAATATTGTTCAGTTTCCACATGTATGTGGGTTTTCTGCTGTTTTTGTTGCTATTGAAGACCACTTTTACTCCATAGTGATCTGATAGGAGGCATGGGATTAGTTCGATCTTCTTATATTTGTTGAGGTCTGTCTTGTGACCAATTATATGGTTGATCTTGGAGAAGGTACCATGAGGTGCTGAGAAAAAGGTATATTCTTTTGCTTTAGGATAGAATGTTCTATATATATATCTGTTAAATCTAATTGGTCCAAAGCTTCAATTAGTTTCATTGTGTCCCTGTTCAGTTTCTGTTTTCCTGATCAGTCCATTGAGGAAAGTGCAGTGTTGAAGTCACCCACAATTATTGTATTAGGTATAATATGTGCTTTGAGCTTTAATAAAGTTTCTTTTATGAAAGAGGGTGCCCTTTCATTTGGAGCATAGATGTTCAGGATTGAGAGCTCTTCTTGTTGTATTTTTCCTTTGACCAGCAAGAAGTGTCCCTCAGAGTCTCTTTTGATGGCTTTGGGTTGAAAGTCAATTTCATCTGATATTAGAATAGCTACTCCAGCTTGTTTCCTGAGACCATTTTCTTGTAAAATTGTTTTCCAGCCTTTTACTCTAAGGTAGTGTTTGTCTTTGACCCTGAGGTGTGTTTCCTGTATGCAGCAAAATGTAGGGTCCTGTTTACATATCCAGTTGGTTGGTCTATGTCTTTTTATTGGGGCATTGAGTCCATTGATGTTAAGAGATATTACGTATAATAGTGATTGTTACTTCCTGTCATTTTTGATGTTATTTTTTAAGTTTGATTGGTTAACTTCTTTTGGGTTTGATGAGAGAAGGTTACTATCTTGCTTTTTCCAGGGTGAAGTTTCCCTCCTTGTGTTGGTGTTTTCCTCCTATTATCCTTTGTAGGGCTGGGTTTGTGGATAGATATTGGGTAAACTTGGTTTTGTCATGGAATATCTTAGTTTCTCCATCTATGGTGATTGAGAGTTTTGCTGGGTATAGTAGTTTTGGCTGGCATTTGTGTTCTCTTAGAGTCTGCATGAGATCTGCCCAGGATCTTCTAGCTTTCATAGTCTCAGGTGAAAAGTCTGCTGTGATTCTGATAGGTCTTCCTTTATATGTTACTTGGCCTTTTTCTCTTACTGTCTTTAATATTCTTTCTTTGTTTAGTACATTTGGGCTTTTGATTATTATGTGATGTGAGGTATTTCTGTTCTGGTCTAGTCTGTTTGGAGTTCTGTAGGCTTCTTGTATATTCATGGGCATCTCTCTCTCTTTAGGGAAGTTTTCTTCCATAATTTTATTGAAGATATTTGCTGGCACTTTAAGTTGTAAATCTTCACTCTCATCTATGCCTATAATCCTTAGGTTTGGTCTTCTCATTGTGTCCTAGATTTCCTGGATATTTTGGGTTACAAGCTTTTTGCATTTTGCATTTTCTTTAACTGTTGAGTCCATGATTTCTATGGTATCTTCAGCATCTGAGATTCTTTCTTCTATCTCTTGTATTCTGTTGTTGATATTTGCATCTATGTCCCCTGATTTCTTCCCAAGGTTTTCTATCTCCAAAGTTGTCTCCCTTTGAGTTTTCTTAGCTGTTTCTACATCTGATTTTAGATCCTGGGTGGTTTTGCTTAGCTCCTTCACTTGCTTGTTTGTGCTTTCCTGTAATTCTTTAAGAGATTTTTGTGTTTCCTCTTTCATGACCTTAGCCTGTTGACCAAAGTTCTCCTGTATTTCTTTAAGTGATTTTTGCGTTTCCTCCTTATTGACTTTTGTATTCTCCTGAATTTCTTTCAATGATTTTTGTGTTTCCCTTGTAAGGGCCTCTAACTTTTGATCCATTTTCTCCTGAATTTCTTTACGTATGTCCTTCATGTGTTCCTGTACCAGCATCATGACCAGTGATTTTAAATCCAAATCTTGTTTTACTGGTGTGATGGGGTATTCAGGACATGCTGTTAAAGGAGAATTGGGTTCAGATGTTGCCATATTGCCTTGATTTCTGTTAGTGATGTTCCTGCGTTTGCCTTTTGCCATCTAGTTCTCACTGGTGTTAGTTGGTCTTGTCAATGCTGGACTTACCAGTGCAAGCTGCCTCTTCCCAGGTGGCCTCTGGTGCACATCTGACCTCTTGCACTGCCTGGAGACAGGGTGCTGTGGCCCAGGCTCCCAGTCTGCTTCAGGGTGCACACTAGGTCTCCTGCACTTCCTGGAGACCGAGTGCTGTGGCCCAGGCTGTTCAGATCCTGAAGCAGACACCTGAAGGCTCCCAAAGGGTCCTGCTGGACTCACCAGAGCACACTAACTCCTCCCAGACAGCCTCCTGGATACCCCTCTTGCCTCTTGCAGGACCTGGAGATGTGGTGTTGCAGCCCAGGCTGTTCTGGATCCTGAAGCAGAGATCTGAGGGCTCCCGCCAGAGGTCTCAGTACTGGAACCTAAGCTCCGTGCAGCTGGAGCAAGCTGTGCACTCCCAGTCTGCTCTCCTTCTTCTTTCTTAAAGTTATTTTAACACCTAATCCTCCCTGCAGTGAGCATCAAGACATCTTGAAACTCAAGTGCAAACTGTTGAGAGCTCACATGAACAAGCCACTTAAGATGAACTTTATCAAAGGATATTTCAGTGTTAAGGGATTAAAAAGTTCTTATCTTTCATTTGGGGGGGGGGGAGGTAAATCGTTGAAAAGCACATTCTTCACCAGCAGCTAGCATACATATGAGCCTAAGCCAGAAAAGGTTCTTTGACACAGATCTAGAAAAAGCGTGTTCTCATCAGATATTGTTGCCTGAACCTGCGACTCCTACTGCTTTAACCCTGAATCATGAACAGGAGGCAGTGTCAGAACCACTATGTCACACTACTTTTGGGGGTGACACATGGCTCATCTTTGTCTATAGCACCATGTCAGCAACATCCCTTGATGTGCTTTCTGGGAGTTTTTATTGAATCTGGACACTGTGAAATAGAAGACAGGGCATGCTCTTTGATTTTAAAGCATGAACAATCCTTCACTCTGGATTTTAGCCAGCTTATGTAGCCTGCACAAAGTAAGTGTTGGCTGCATGGAAATCATCCTCTTTGTCTTTGGTGGCAGAAGCCCTAAGCACTTAAACAGTGCATAGTGCCCTGCTTACAAGCTAAGGTTTATCCTCTGCATATCCCTAACTCCACGAAACAGGAAGTCAGGGAAGCTTCTTCCTCTGCCCACTACCACTGACAGGTCTTCAGTTCTGCTGGTTGTTTTCCATAGTTGCATATTGCTTTCTTTTCAGGAATAATATTTCTTTCTGGTGTGAGGGCAGTCTCCAAGTTGCCTTAGCCATACTGAGATAAGGATGCATTTGATCCCAGGCATGCAAATTTGTGCAATACTGTCAGACCTTCTGGCTCTTTGGTGATGTAACTAGCTTATCAACTATGTACCTGAAAGCATTTGGTGAATATTTCATGCTAGTTGGGGGTTTCTACACCACCTTGGATCATTTAGCTCCCCCCAAAAAGCATAAAACCTTTATATTTATAATAAGCCTTTAAAGCACTATAGCTAGGCAGATATCTTCCCTCTAAGCAATTTTGCCTATTCCCCCATCAATAACCCTGAGATATAATTTGCCATATTTTGCTTGGGTCGCTCTTACTCCAACAGTCCAGCACTCATGACCATGTTTTCATGATTCACCTACTGCAAGGCCTCTTCTCTCTACACCATCTCTCTTCCCGCTTGTGGTCCTGCCTCAGACCCCAAGTCCAAGACCTGAAGCCTTGCCTACTTCCGCTCTGCCCAGATATAGGCTATAGGCATCTTTATTAACCAATTAAGGGTAACTTGGCAGGGAGGGCAAGGTTACCTAGCATCACTTGGTGCACCTGAGGATCTCCTCATCCCTGAGGCAATCAGGACCAGTATTTAGCATGACAATGCATAGCAACAGACTAAACCTCAGTCAGCATTATTTTGTCTTTGTTTTGAAAACAAAAAACAAAGACTTACCAGTTTGATCCTTAGCCTTTGTTTAAAACTATGTGAGAGGGCTAGAGAGACAACCCAATCACTAAGAGCATTGGCTTCTCTTCTAGAGGACCTGGGTTGGACTCCCAGCACCCAGGTGGCATCAGCTCATGGCAGGCTATGAATCCGTTTTCAAGGTGTCAGATATCCTCTTCTGGACTCCTGTGGCACCAAACACACATGTGGTGCACAGACATACATGCAGGCAAAACACCCAGTCACATGCACACACACACACACACACACACACACCTGAGTTAAAATGTTATTGGATTTATGTTCTGCTCAACAAAGTGTCAAAATACATAAATAGCCTGGCTGCTCAAGTTTCAGATATTCATTCGTTCATTCATTCATTCATTCAGTCATTTGTTCATTCATTTCTTTCATTCTAAAGTCACAATGACTTTACTGTACTTTTCTCCTAGTGTAATTAATTTGATTCTTCCTATGTATGTGCTGTGTAGGGAGGGACTACTGAACATGGGTCATATTCAGGGATAGAGTCAGTGGTCTCAGCATACACATGCTCACACTTATACTTGAGTTCTAGTCCTTAATAATGTCTATGACATTGTTTTGAGATGCAGTCATTACACAGCTATTTTCATTACGTTCAATAATAAGTCATCTCTGAGCCACTGATCTATTTATGAAAACTATAAATCCGGCCTCGTGGTGCACACCCATAATCTCTGCATTTGAGGCTGGCCCAGTCCACACAGCGAGTTCTAGGCTTGGGATATACCATGAAATTCTCTTTTTTAAAGAAAGGAAGTCATAGTGATGTCTGCTGTGATCCCAGCGCTTGGGCAACAGAGACAGAATGACTGAGTGTTCAGGGTCCTTCTTGGTTACTTAGCAAGTTCAAGACCAGCCTGAACTATATGAAATGCTGGCTCAAAAAATTGAGGGTGAAGAAGACTGTGGCTATAAAACCATGAAACAAGGATAGGAACGTGCAGAGTTCAGCAGATGCAAACAGCGGTGCCCAAAGGGAGTGGAAATAGTAAGTTAAATGAACGTTAGCAAAAAGTGTTTGAAAATACAGTGGGATCTAATTCTTTTGTACTTCAAATTTGTGAATGAATAAGACTTAACTTGGATCATCATTTTTGCCTCTGAAAATCATGGATCCATTTCCAGCTGCCAACAAGACGGCACTCTGAGAAACGCTGTCCTGCAGCACAGTACTTCACTGAATGAATGGACTGGATTGCAGGATGTGAGGAAAACAGGTTGGTGGGATTAGCTCATGCCATACTCCAGATGAGTAAACTGATCTCCTAAAAGCCTGGGAACTTTCTATTCAAATTGAGGAGGTCACTCAAACTAAGGAAGAAAGAACATGTAGGCCAGAGAGAGCTGTAAGCCAGGACGGCAAGCTGTATCTTGCGACTGTCTGTGAAGCAAAGGATGCTGTGAAATAAATTCTTAATTCCTTTTTTAGTCTTGAGAGAAAAGAAATTGGAGTGGTGGGGGGAGTGCCTGGGAGGAGACAGAAGGACTACAGTATTATGTTGATTTCCTTTCTGCTCTTGAAACCAAACACCCTGGCCAAAAGCAACTTGTGAGGAGGAAAGGCTTGTAAGTCCAGGTCACCACCCATCTTTGAAGGCAATCAATGCAGGGAATTGAAGCAGGTTCACTCGCTATTCCACACAGCATAGTTTTGACCAAGGAACTCCCTTCACAACTGTGTTGGTTAGTTTCATATCAATTTGGCACAAGCTAGAGTCATTTGGAAAGAGGGTCTCTCAATGGCAAAAAAATGCTTCCATACGATTTGCCTGTGGACAGGTCTGTAGTATTTTCTTGATTAATGACTTATATGGGTCCACTGTAGGTAGCGCCACCCCTAGCAGGTTGACAGGGATGATATATGAAAGCAAACTGAGCGAGTCAGTAAGCAGCACTCCCCGTCAGTTCCTGTTTCTGGTTACCTGGATGATGGACTATGAGCATTTTCTTCCCCACGTTGCTTTGAGTAGCAGTATTTTATCACCACAATAGAACCATAAGTAAGACAATAGTCAAGAAGGACAGCAGGAACCATAGAGGATGTCACCTGTCACCCAGCTTCCCAATTACTTGTGCTCTGCTAGCTTTCTCATGTAGTAAAGGAGCATCCATCTAGAGATGGTACTACCTACTGTCAGACTGGGCCCTCCTACAACGATGGAAAATGAAGACTGTCCTCAAAGACATAACCACAGGCTGATCTGCTCTGGACAGTGGCTCAAGTGAGGGGCTCCCCTCAGGTGACTCTTAGCTATAGCAAGTTGACAGTTTAACCTAACCAAGCCAAGTATCTGCTATCAATGCACCATGGAAAAGAAAGGGAGGAGAGGAGTGGGCAGGAAAGAGAGAGGAGAGAAGATGGGGTCAACAGGGGGGTTTTGGAAGGAGGGGAGATACGGGATACAGGTGTCTGAGATTACATTCCAGCTCTGTCGTCTTCTAGCTGTGTGACTGACCATGGAAAAGCTATTCATATGTTGAGGCCTCAATTTTCTTATCTGTGAAGTGGGAATACATGTCATACAGGGAAGCTATGATGTGAAAGTGACTTATCCTAACCCTGCCTGTAGTAATCATTCCAGGTCACAAACCCTGACGGCTGCAGGTCTTACTGCTCATGTAACTACTAACAATCTCTATATATTTATACACTGCCACATATAAAAATCTTCTGTTTAGATTCATCCCTCAATCAACACCAAATTTCATGGAATTTTTTTTACAATCCCCTCATCCTCTCTCTTTGCTTCTGATCGTGTGTTACTAAACTAGCATTCCAACCATGCATGCAGAACTGTCTATAACCTTGAGATCTCCTCCATGCATGCGACCAACAAAGATTTACTAAACACCTGCTGTGTGCCAGAAACCCTGCTTAGCACCACAGATATGGTGTTGATCACACAGAGGCCAAATTCCTTTCTCCATAAAATGGACAGTTGGATGCATGAGGCAGACACTCCACAAATAACCTCAAGCATGAAAGCATAATTAAAACCTTGACTGATATTTTTTAAAAAAAACTGGCAATGGGGAGTTTGCTCTTTTACAGATGGTTATGAGCCACCACATGGCTGCTGGGAATTGAACTCAGGACCTAAAGGAGAGCAGTCAGTGCTCTTAACCACTGAGCCATCTCTCCAGCCCCTGGAGTTTGCCCTTTTGAGAACATTAATGCTTCTAAAAATTCCAGAAGTTGAGTAATTCCAAGACAGCTATAAAAGTCACTCTGAAAGAACTTGAAACCATTTGCCCGCATTTGCATGATGGATGTTTGGAAAATTAATTGCCATGCCTTGTTGAGAATGTGGGTCTTTGTCTGAACGTTGTATTTCCTGCAATTGAAAATTAATGTAAGATGTTGGCTCCCCTGCAAGGGAGCAATGGCCTGTTTGTGATCGTTCTGTGGTTTTGATACTTCATCATCAGCTGAAGGAGTCTGCACCCCATCCTAGGGCTCCTGGCCTCAAGCTACCACAAAGGGCAATTAGCTAAAGTAGGAGAGATTACAGCCAGGTGCGCTGTCTGAAGTGAGAGTGGACGTGGGGAAGGCATCAGAGAGAAACCCCTTTGGCTGAGTGTTTTCAGTCTCTGGGTAGCCTGGTGATGCCACAGGCATGCTTGGAATCTCGAGGCATTGGGACCTTTTGTACTTCAATGCAGAGCACTAGCCTTCAGGGCATTTTGCTGTGAACAGAAATGGGAGCCTGGAGGCTTGTTCACGGATGTGCAAAGTAGAATGATCCTCTTAAGTGGTAGACTGAGTTTTAGGACATGAAAGGCTAGAATATATTAGAGTCTAACATCTTAGAATGGAATCCAAGGAATATCCCTTAGAAACTAAGTGATCCTTTGTATAAAAAGCATAAGATGTGGCAGGTGGAAGTTCAGAGAAAGTGTACTTACAGGATAGTCTTTCAGATCCCCAAAATCTGATGAGAAACAAGCCCTGTAACATTCTCTTTTTTTTTTGTCCATTTCTGTTTGTTGAGAAGTCACTAAAGTTATGTGTTATGGAACTTGGAACTGAATGAGAAGAGACCTTGTAAAAGAGAATATTACAGAGATCTCTCTGGGTTGTAAAATCCTTACAAGAAATCATGGATTACATTGGTTCTCAAAACTCCCCAGGCAAGAGAAAGAGATCCAACATGACATGATCACAGGAAGAAAAGTGGCAGGTGTCTTTGGCAGGGCACTTCCAGGAGCTAATTGAGGGAAGGATGCATTAAGCCATAGAAGCACCCTGCCTGGCTCCCAGGGTGGCTCCCGGGTCTTCATGAGAGAAAGGAACAAGCTGGCATCTCTCCAAACCAAAATTCCGATAACACAGATGCCGGGAGAGTAATAGAAATCTACTCTGATGGAGCTTTCTGAGAGCAAACACTTACGGAAAGCATTCTGATGGTTTCTTGTTCGATTGTGAACACTGATCACAGGCAAATGGTTGAAAGATGCCAGAGGAAGAATTATCTAAAGAAATGCATAGAAACGGATGAAATCAACAAAGCCCAGGTAGAAGATCACACTGATTTCATAGCAGGGTTCAAGCCACACCATCCCAGATTAAGCTCAGTCTGTGCTGTGGATTGAGTATGCTTTATCCCAGTAAGACTTTCACCAAGACTTCACTTCTCAGTATAACAATATTGAAGCATGGCCTTTGAGAGACATTGGAGGGACCCGCATGATATCTTAAAATGCTTGCCATGTAAGCCCAAGGACACAAGTTCAATCCTAGCGTCCAAGAAAAGGCAGAAGGATAGAACCAACTCCATGAAGTTCTTTAACCTTTTAACCTTTAACATGACTGTATACATTGGCATCCCCTCACCATGCACAGTTTAACCATGAAGCCAGAAGAACAATATTCAGGAATGGACAAATGGGACTATTCACTCTTGACATCTCTGCCTCCAAAATGCAAAATAAATAAGCATTCTTTTTCAAATATTCAATATCAGGTATGTTATAGCAGCGCAAGATGCACTAAGACTCTTAGTTTCCTTAGTTTCTTCTAGTGATGAGATGCAGGGACAAGAAGGGTATTGTGTTACTCAACATATTCTCTTTCAAACACCTACTCTTGTTAGGAATAAGCTTCATATGTCTATATTAGAAAAAATACAACACAGTAACAACTTAGCTGCCTGTAAAGAAGACTGAAGATTGACTAGTGCTAACATATTAATTTCAAAACATCATAGGAACACCAGAACTTCCTTCAGCCTCTGTCAACTGAGAGCCAGATTGCATCTTCAAAACAATCTAAATGGTTACAAAATGGTCCCACTGGAAGTGTCGATGACAATTGACTGTCATGGGTCTCCTCAAAGTCACATCCTGAAACCCTAGGGTTTCTATTGCTGCAACAAAACACCATGACCAAGGCAACTTGGGGTGGGGGAGAGTTTGTTTCAGCAAACACTTGTAGTTGACCATCCATCACGGAGGGAAGTCAGGGCAGGAACTAAACGGCAGGAACCTGGAGGCAGGAGCTGATGCAGAGGCTATGGAAGGGTGCTGCCTTCCGGCCTGTTCCTCATGGCTTTCTCTATTTGCTTATAGAACCCAGTGTAAACAAGCTAGGGGTGGCACAACCCATAATGGGCTGGACCCTTCCCCACCAATCACTAATTAAGAAAATGCCTTATAGGCTTGCTTGGAGCTGGACCAGATGGGTGAATTTTCTCTATTGAGGTTCTCTCCTCTCTGATGATTCTAGATTGTGTTGAGTTGATATAAAAGTAGCTAGTACAGTGCCTGTACTGGCTGGTTTTGTGTATCAACTTGACACAGGCTGGAGTTATCACAGAGAAAGGTGCTTCAGTTGGGGAAGTGCCTCCATGAGATCCAGCTGTGGGGCATTTTCTCAATTAGTGATCAAGGGTTGGAGGGCCCCTTGTGGGTGGTGCCATCCCTGGGCTGGTTGTCTTGGGTTCTATAAGAGAGCAAGCTGAGCAAGCCAGGGGAAGCAAGCCAATAAGGAACATCTCTCCATGGCCTCTGCATCAGCTCCTGCTTCCTGACCTGCTTAAGTTCCAGTCCTGATTTCCTTTTGTGAAGAACAGCAATGCAGAAGTGTAAGCTCAATAAACCCTTTCCTCCCCAACTTGCTTCTTGGTCATGATGTTTGTGCAGGAATAGAAACCCTGACTAAAACAGTGCCTTTATAAAAGAGAGACCAGATAGTTTATTTGATTCTATGAAGATGCAGTAATAGAGCAGCTGATTATGAGCTAGGTTGTGGCCCTTACCATACACTACCACCCCTACCACCACCACCAACAACAACAACAAGAACAGCAACAACACAATTTGCTTTTAGATTTTGAAGCTTGCACACTGTGAGAAATAATTCTTATTATTTGTAAAACACTAAGGTTAGGACAGTTTGTTATAGTAGCCTCAATAGACTAAGACAATTGAGGAATGGCTAAGGAACTTTCTAGAATTTCTGTCCACTTGTTTAAAAGTTTTCTGAAAGTCTTCCTAGCATCTTTTGTTATAGGCCATCCCCAGCCCAAGGAGTATGATAGACACACACAAAATTACCTCCAATATAGCAAGTTCTGTTAGTTTAAACAAAAAACTTGGGTGTTTGTAGACAACTGGCAGCCTCTGCTATAGGATTTAGTGCAAGACCAGTGGACCATTCAGGTTAGTTACTGGTACTGTTGATGCTACAGGTGCACAAATAAATGTGAATCTGTAAGATATGTTCCTAGGACTGGAGAAATGGGTCAGTAGCTTAGAGCACATACTGCAGAGGACCAAAGTTCAGTTTCCAGCACACTGGGTGGCTTGCGACCATCTGTAACTCCAGCTCCCAAGGATCAAGTGTTCCCTCCTCTGGCTTCTATAGGAGGGAAAAAAACCCACAGACAGACACACATACACATAATTTTAAATTTAAAAAATAAAAATAATTAATGTATGTCTCCTCTTGCACATGATAAGTAAAATAACACGCTAGTTTCAGACATCCACATGTCAGTGCTTGCATGTTCCTGTGCATGAGTGCCACCTAACACACTATGGAAAGAGTTGAAATGAGCTGTTTTGATGTCGCTTCCTAAAAAAAAAAAAAAGGTTCTTTCAATCCATATGGCTAGCCATCATTCAACCATTAAACAATTATCCATTCAGTATCTAGACTCCACACTCAGTGTAGGGAACATGAGTTTCGTGTCCCATGAGATCATGATGCGTAGTAGAAGCAGCCAATAGAAGGTCAGAGATGGTGTGTTTGGATACTGCAAACAGCAGCCATCCAGAGCTCATGAAGGAGAGATAGACTCAGCAGGGTGAATTCTAAGAGCTGATCTGATCCCCAATCACATGTGATAAAAATGCAGGTAGAGGTGAGGTAGAGCCTGGAGCCCAGCGTGGGAGAAACCTGCAGTGAGTAGACAAGGCTGCAGTCTGGTGGTTCTGCAGAGATCTAAGTGTCTATGACGTCACCTCAGACACCCTCCAGAGGAAACACCTGATGGGTTTGTTGCCGGGTTTCGGCACCAATAAAGGGGGCATAAAAAAAAAAGAGAGAGAGAGAGGGATTTAGGGAATGTGGCACAGTGGTGTGAGGGAAGGGGGTGCCTAGGCGGGCCCATGCCCACGCACCTCTTCCCCCTGAGGGACCACACACACACAGACATGGTATAGAATAGAGTTTATTCAGGCAGAGGATGGGAGTTAGAGAGGCAGAGAGAGAGAGAGAGAGAGAGAGAGAGAGAGAGTAGAGAAGTGGAGGGGGGAGGGGAGGAGAACCCAAGAGGGGCAGAGATGTGAGAGTGCCAAGAGGCAATAGCAATGAGAGAGTGTGATGAGAGAGAGAGAGGAGGGGCAAATAGCCCCTTTTATAGTGGGCCAGGTCTATAGGGCGGGGCATACCTGGCTATTGCCAGGTAAGTGTGGGGTGGAGCTTAGACAGAATACTAACAACACCACCCACTGTGCACTGATTTTCAATGTCATTTCGGGGTAAGTCATATGAACAAAGACAGCTGGAATGGGCTGTGGTCTGCATTTTGTCCTGATGCAGAGGGGACGAAAACACCACTTATCCTATGCTGCTGAGCCGAGACACAGCTAGGGGATAGAAAAACACAGTCTAAAATGTGGGAGTCCTAAGATGGGATTCCCTGACTCCTGAGTGTTGAGTTGGTGCTGGAAAACTACACAGGGGAGTCAGGAATGAAGGCTGGGAGGGGGAGTCCATGGACCTTCAGTGAAGAGCCTGGGACCAGGGGGTCTCAAAGTCCTGGACATCCAGGTGCCACTGGGTCTCCAGGAGTTAGGAATAGAGATGGGGATGCCAAACAGCCCAGGGCAGTTCTTTGGGAAGACTTCTTTGGGAGACTTAGGCTATGGCCTGGAAGCTCTCGGTTCCAAACAGTTTATTGATTGTTCTTTGTGGAAAATAGATGCATACCACCTTCTTAGAGTGGACTAAAGATTAAATACCATGTGCAGGAAGGAATGTCTGAGAAGGAAAGCTTGTTGGTTAAGCCTCGGGCCTCTAGATAGCTCATTAGCATGGAGAACTCTGTTCTAAGCTATGTGACCAATATGGAGAATGTGGTCACTTGTTCCAGCACAGGACTCTAGTAAGGGACAGGGAGACACCCACCATCTCAGGTGGGTGCCTGGGTGCCAGGGTGCCAGGGTCTCAGACCCACTCAACCTTACCAAGTTTCCTGGCATGGTCCACTGCCTCCACAATGGGTGTTTCAAATTTAAAGCAAAAGTTAGTTCAAGAACAAAAGTTGGGTTTTTGTTGTTGTTGTTTTTTGAGTAAGGTTTTTCTGTGTAGTCCTGGTTTCCCTGGAACTTTCTCTGTAGACTAGGCCTCAAACTCACAGAAATCCATCTACCTCTGCCTCCTGAGTGCTGTGATTAAAGGAATGTACTACCACCACCAAGACTTATTTTTTAATTCACAGTTTAACTTAAAGAAGAAATCCTCTTCTTTCAAAGGATAGGAAAGTCTACAATGACACAGGGTGGCAGCATCATAATAAGAATCAGACGAACTCCAAGGTGACTCCGTGACAGGGACAGCACATCTGTAGACTCTGTCCACATGTCACATTCCATGATGGTGTGATGGACAGTTTTCACTGGCGACTTGGTGGGATTTAGGATCGCCACGAAACAGATCTCTGTGTGTATCTGTGAGGAATTTTCTACACTATGTGGGAAAACCCATCCTAAATGAAGGTAGCACCTCCCATGGGGTGGGGTCCCAGACGGGATGAAAAGGAGGTGGTAAGTTGAATACCAGCATCCATTGCTCTTTCTGCCTCCTGACTGTATACACAATGTGATGAGCTGTCTCCTGGTCCTGATGCCACGTCCTCTGTGCCATGACAGACTGTGCCTCCTGGAACTGTAAAGCCAAAATAAAGCCTTCCTCCCTCCCTCCCTTCCTTCCTTCCTTCCTTCCTTCCTTCCTTCTTTCCTTCCTTCCTTCCTTAAGTCATCTGTGCTAAGTATTTTGTTGCCGCAATGGGACTAGTAACAGACACAGATAGAATATTATTGACATTATCAACATTAACATTTACTAGGATTTAAATTTAAATTCTGTACCCACGGTTAAAACACCTCCTGCACAGCTACATTGTGCCATTCCCAAAGCCATTGTTTATTAAACAATAATTCCAATTCTAGGAGATATCCACATGTGGGATACCCCCTCGGAAGTTGTTGGAGGTCCCAGAATTACCCTCCCTGAGAAATAATAACAGAAAGTACAACAAGGGATGCTGCGTGAGAAAAAGGTCCTACCCAGCTAGAAACCTTACAAAGTGCAATGCCAACTTACCAGACAGAATCTGCCCATTGGCACAAATGTGGAGTGCTTCTGTTATGGGAACAGCCAGCTGCTTTCTGGTTGGATTCAAGATCCATGCCCTGGGAGGATATTCAGGCCTAGCACTGTGAACCAGCTCAAGCACTCATGGCTGTGGAGACCACTGGGCCTTCTCCTCTTAATGGGGGTACTTACTACCGGTTCCATAAATTGACATTTGCCAAATTGCCTTGCAAATATTATGTTTATACCCATAAGCCAATGCTACTCTTGGCCTTAATCAGAGAAGCTTCTGAACAGTGGAGGACTGAACAGTGGAGGATGCAGAGACTCATTCCAGCTCAAGGTATTAGGAAGAAGAAACTGTCGAGTGCTGACTTCTTGGCAGGACAATTACACCAGCTTCTCTGAACCTCAGGAACACTGTGGAAGAGGGAAAGGATATGACACAAGAGCTGGAAGATAGGGAGAAGGGCTGAAAAGTGCTATCATTGGAGCAAGGCACCGCAGTACCAACCGTGATCTCAGCAGCTGCCGTTGCCTGCATGAGGACGGCCCAAGACTGGACTGTCAACAGTCAATTGTGGATTACAAGGCGGATCATGGAACCCTAAACTTCCTGTAGAACTAATAGTTTCCAGTGGGTTCTGAGGGAAGGAGAGTCCTTACCTTCTGTTGTGTACCGACCAGTGAGTCCACCAGGCTCCAGTCGAGTGTTCCAAACCCACGGTCTCACAGACAATCCTGGTTAACATCAATGGGCCACAGCACAACATGAAAAGGCAAGAATTTGAGAAAGGGATTTGTAAGAAGGAAGGCAGGAGGATGGGTTGGAAGGAGATGGGGCCATAATCATAATGCATTATATACATGAATATACTTGTCAAAGAACAAATTTAATCCATAAAGAGAAACATTTTAAATTAATAATAACAAAAACTAAAACAGGAAAAGGAATACGTTTCTCTCTAAACCTTTTAACTGTTCATAAATTTTCATGTGCCAGCCCCTTTTAGAGAATGGGGTGGTTTGTACCTCCCAGGCCAGAATATCCCGCAAAGCAAGGGCTTGTTGATCCCCATTTTTTCTTACATCCCATAAGTCATTTTTATTACCTTCCCTCCCCCATAAATATTTCAGCCACGTCCTCTCTTCTTAATCCTACCACCATTGGTTGGCTCAAGCCTTCGAAACCTTTTTACCCAGTGCAGCAATTACCTTCCAACTGCTTCCCATGGCTTTCCCTTCACCGGATCTCTTCCAAACACTGCCACCAGAATAATATTCCCCAAAGGAAAATGAGGTGGTTTTTCATCTCTGTTCAAAATGCTCCAAAGGATCCCACAGTTGCACTAAACACCCCAAACCCTTCCCTTTCAGAAGAACCTCAAAGTGAGGTGTTACACCCCTTCTCGGCCCTACCAATCCCGCTTGCTTCCAACCCAACATTTACGTTCCCACCAATAGAAGTCACCGGTACCCTCTCAGTCTCCCAACATCTGCATATAATCTTCTATCAGATCTTTTCACTATGGACTCCTCTCAGTGTCCGGGGCGTTACACAGCTGTAGATACCATGTTATTTCTCTGATCGCTCATCCTGCTTTGGGATTGAAAGCCCTTATGTGCTGGATACATGTTATCCCCTGGCTTTTGTTTTCTGATCCACACAGCTCAGAAGGCTCTGTAGTGGAAGGGAACTGGTAATTTTCCTGTTGCTGTGATAAAATACCCTGTCAAAAGCAAGTTAATGAAGAATAGATTATTGTGGCCTATGGCTGGGGAAGACATGGCAGGCAAGAGGCAGAAAGGCATGATGGCGGGAACAGGAAGCCGGTTGGTTCTGCTTCGTCCCTAGATAGGAAGCAAGGAGAGAACGAGAGGTGAGGTGAAGCTATAAATCCTCAAAGGTTGCCCAC
Source organism: Apodemus sylvaticus (assembly GCF_947179515.1). Lineage (NCBI taxonomy): Eukaryota > Metazoa > Chordata > Mammalia > Rodentia > Muridae > Apodemus > Apodemus sylvaticus. Next base: position 49,992,545 of record NC_067491.1, on the reverse strand, counting down.
AGGATAACAGGTCTAACTTCCTCCAGCTGGACTCCACTACTAAAAGGCCCATAACCTCCCCAAACAGTACCACTAACTGGGGACCAGGTTCAAACACATAAGCTGTGATGGTTTGTATATGTTCTGCCCAGGGAGTGGCACTATTAGGAAGTGTGGCCCTGTTGGAGTAGGTGTGGCATTGTTGAAATAGGTGTGTCGTTGTGGGCATGAGCTTTAAGACCCTCATCCTAACTGCCTGGAAGCCAGTATTCTGCTAGCATCTTTCAGATGAAGATGTAGAACTCTCAGCTCCTCCTGCACCATGCCTGCCTGGATGCTGCCATACTCCCACCTTAATGATAATAGACTGAACCTCTGAACCTGGAAGCCAGCCTCAATTAAATGTTGTCATTTATAAGACTTGCATTGGTCATGGTGCCTGTTCACAACAGTAAAACCCTAACTAAGACAGAAGACTAAGGGGGAACAGTTATTACTAAAACCATGACAGAAGGTGCATGGCTAGTGATTTGGGGCTAACTTTTACCTGTTATCCTAGTACAATAGTTAACAGCTTCTTTCACTCTCAAGTGTGTTTAATAAATTACATCATCTGTATGTAAAAGCACATTTGCTCAAGAACAATTTCCTGGGGCTCCTTTCTGTTTCTTTTGTTTTTTCTTTCTCTCTTGCTTTCCCATTTGGATAGCAAGACTGGCTGTATTCTTAGAATATTCTTTAAAACAGCTTCTGTGATTATACTACAAACCAAGAGTTTTTTTATTGTTGTGATATATGACACCCCTCTCTTTTCCTGCCCTGCCTCCTGCTTTCTCCTAGTGCTCCCACAGTTCAAGAATCTCCATGGTTATCTTACTACATACCCATGGCAACTTCAGATAGAAAGGAGCCTGAGGCAGACAAATGCACAGGATAGAGAGGAGGCTTTACTGGCATGGTTCTTGTGACTTCCTTGCTCAGTATAATCACCTGCCCCAAGACAAGACAAAACAAGAAAGACAAGACAAGACACAGAAATGTTCTTGAATTCTAGACTTCAGAGAACTCAGGAGACAGTATGGCAATTCTCAAAGTCAAAATATAGGTCCATTTTTTAAAATTAAAATATCTCTATTACAAAATAATATATAAAACCATCATTTGAATAATAATCATACAGATAATCCAAGATCAGAATATTTTTTCTCTGTAAGTCTTGCCTCACTCTCATAAAGACAGAGGGAGGAATGGCTACTTTAACATAATACAAGAATGATTTTAAGGACCGAGACAAGATCCTAGTAGTAACTGAGTAGGGAGAGCAAATGGGGGGGGGGCTGTTCTAGTATGACTACCTTGATATTGGCTCCTTAGAGTGATATAAATAAAGAACCATGAGGCTAAGTATGGGCTACAAAAGAGGGACTCAGTTGATTAGTATATCAGACTATACAATTTGGAAAGCAGCTACATCAAGACATGCGTGTTAGCTAAGTCTATCCATGGGTACAGGGGTGTTGCAGAGAGTCAGACCTGTTAATTAATGCCAAATCAGTAGGTTCAACTCCATTTTATTGATCTCATACCTACAGCCTTGGAATGGAAACTTCTTAGAGTCTCCAGCTTAACTAGTAAGTAGTTCAATAATCAACAGCCATGGCCCTGCTCCAATAGATATTAGTCCATTTGAAGGATGACAAACATTGTATAGCTCAGTGGGTAAAATGCTTGCAAGTACCCGAGTTCGGATCCTCAACATCTGCTAGCAAGCTAATGATGATGGTATGAGCCTGTCATCCCTGCCCTAGGATATAAGAGACAGCAGATCCCTGGAACTTTCTGGCTAGTCAATCCAGCCTTATCAGTGAGCTCAGGTTCAGTGTGAAATCCAGTCTCAAGAAATATGGTACAGAACAGTTGAGACAAGCACCCAAAGTTGAGCTGTGGCCTCTACACAGGTGTAAACATATTCACACATATATCTACACACACACATACGCATACACACACACACACACACACATGCACGCACGCACATGCACACACACATACACACAATAAAAGGAAATTATGCTGAGAAAAGGCTCAGAGAGGAAGAAAAAACACCCATCTTTTGACTCCTGCTTTTGAAGCTGATTATTCTTACATGTAACAACAACAACAACAACAACAACAACAACAAGCAGAAGATGAACACGGCCCTTGTAAGAGGCACCCAGAGTTGAGCTGTGGCCTCTACACAGGTGTAAACACATTCACACATATATATCTACACACACACATACGCATACACACACACACACACACACATGCACGCACGCACATGCACACACACATACACACAATAAAAGGAAATTATGCTGAGAAAAGGCTCAGAGAGGAAGAAGAATAAACACCCATCTTTTGACTCCTGCTTTTGAAGCTGATTATTCTTACATGTAACAACAACAACAACAACAACAAGCAGAAGATGAACACGGCCCTTGTAAGAGGCCATGTAAATGTTTCTAGATTCAAACGTCATAAGCAATAGGCAAGCTCCTAGCCTTTACAAGGAAAATCTAATTTTAAAGCAGGTTGGCTCCAGATGGATCTGCCACTGAATAAAGTCAGCTTGTCCCCTAGGAGCGAGCATCAGGACATGTAGGTCATCCAGTATCTGGGACATGTGTGCTCTGTTTAGAATTTTCCAGGAGGGGCTGGAATGAACCATGACAGCTGTGAGAACAATCTACACATGCTCTTGACATCAAAGACAGTTGTATGACCTGAGTCACTGGCTCTGTGTTTAAAAACAGCTTGGTGCTAATTTTGTCATCAAATATGTTTAGCCTCAATTATGAACTTGTTTCTGCTGTGTCTCTTGTTTCTGGATATGAACCAGTTTGGATTCTATGTGGTAGCAGGTCTAGGTAGCAGGAATGAATACCTTCAACCGTGCCTTCTTCCGACCATCAAGTCTAATGTTCTTAGAAACTGCTTACAGCAAACTCGAGTGGCTAAGAAGATCCCTGAGCAGGGCACCAGCTATGTCCGTCAGCTTGCTCACCGTGAGCCCTTTCAAGAGCCACCCTTAATTAGAATTAAGACCATTTCCTTCCAGGTCAAATGCCAAAGCATCATTTTCTTGGTGTTCAAATGTCTGTAAAGATTATCTCTAGACCTCAAAGTGTCATTCCTGTGTGAACAGACCTTACACACCCCTGCTTCTCTGCCTGCCCCAACTCCATGGCACATCATCTAAAGAAATTAGTCTTCAGTGGTGGATTTTCCATGTCAATATATTTTCATCTTCTCTAATCAGATAAATGTTAATTCGAACTTCACGGAGAAAATTATTCTTAATTTTAGAGTCTAGTAATAGCTTCCTGCCCTCATTACAGCATAGATGGAGGCGGTTTTCTTAAACTGGTGTACATTTGGGTGGGATGTGAGACCCTAAAATCTATATGGGGCATTGCTCTTCCCAGATACCACAGGCTCGCTAATCAAAACTCAGTGCCAGGGCTGAGTCACCTCTTTTAAAGCTGTTGGTTAGTGAGATCATGGAGTGTCCCCTCAAAAGTCAGCATAGTCTATCACTCTTAGTTCCCTCTCAGAAATTTATGGTGAGACCCTTTGTATTCACGAATGTCTATTGGTGAACACATCACATACGTGAGTCATAGGACGTGAGAATACAAGTGCGTACCAGACTGGAAGCTCTGTCCCCACTGGTCAGCGTTGACCATGCTGAAGGGTCCTGTGCACACTGACAGAGGAGAACCATCACCTTCAATCTTACTGAATGCAAGAGCTGTTAAAAACTCTAGCAACAATGGCTGCCAAGAAACCATTCTCTATCAAATACGCAATGAGTCCGAGATGTCTCTGGCAGTGCCCACCTGTGTCTCATTGCACAGCTTCACCGTAGCCTTGGTTCTGAATACACAACACGCACACTTTCCAGAGCACACATCATACCATGTAATGTATCATGTGCAGTGCCAGTGAACACGGCCAGAAATACCTTAACACACATTTCAGACTATTGGATATTGTGGATGGCGGGCTTTTACTGAGTAGGACACTTTCTGCACTTGAAGAATCGGAGTCATCCAATTACAGAAAACAGAGACATAGCATTTCACTATGATTGCTGTTCCGCAACATGTAAATATCAAATTGGTGTGTCTTTGGATTGGATACAATTATAATGTTTAATTAATTAGCTAATTAACTAAAGGAGCTGGGGTGTTGTGTATCTACATCTGTGTGTGTACCTGTGGAGGCATCTAATTCCCTGGAACTGGAGTTGCCAGTGGTTGTGAGCTTCCATGTGGGTTCACTTCCATGTGGAAGTCAAACTTGGGACTCTTGGAAGAGCGGCTCGTGCTCAGATCCTCAGAGCCCTCGCTCCACAGAAGAAAATAAAATGTTTTCTGGTAAGCATTGCTGTTTGAACTGCTGCCTTGGGTTTTGTTTCTTTTGTTCTTTTGAATCGTTGAATGAATTTTGGCTTGGCATCGGGATGACATTTCCAACAATTTCTGAAATGTCCCTAAACACTTCTGCCTTTTGTGTTGCATATTTGCACAAAGCGATTTTCTCAGCACCGACGATTATAAAATCAAAACATCAGTGTGCTCTGGGGAAAGCACTGGCCTCTGCCCTGCCGCGTCAAATATTCAGCTAAGATTTCATTCCTCGCGTAAAAATAAACAAGCACATCCCTCCTGTTACTGTGCCAAATTGTCATAGCCTATAATAAATTATGTAAGTATTATGTTATAAAATTATACAAAAGAATTGTTTTAAGATATATTCTGTATGATTTATCATGAATAAATGTTTGAGTAACTGCTTTATATTTCTATTATCTGTTGTGATTTTTTTTAAAAACTTGGACAAAATCAACTTAAGGGGAAATGTTTGTTTTTGACTTACAATTCAGAAAGATAACGGCCATCTTGATACAAACTTTGAAGGCATGGTGGTAAGAGATGTACAAGAAAAGGCCAGTAAGATCTAGGCAGAATCAGCTTGAGTTACGGTACTTTTACCCCTGGCCTGGGCTTAGAAGTTTGCACTGTCTGCTTGTGGTGTTTAGTCCTGGCTGCCATCCAGGTGGGGTTTATGGGATGCGTTTGTGGGATTATTGACAGTACGATCAGGTGATGAGGGAATACTGTTCTACAAGCGAGTGGTTCCATTGCCTGTGCTGAAATCCTGGACTGAGTAAAAAGGAGAAACTGAGGCAAACAAGAGCGTTCCTAAGCATGGACATACTGTGACCCGTGACCTCCCGCTTCTGAAGGTATATCTTACCAGTAGTATCTCTGATAACTTTGAGCCAAAACCAAACCACTCTTTGCTGACACTGCAAAGAGACTTTGCTGACAGAGAGGCTGTTATAGCAGAGACTAGACAGTCACTAACATGAAGAGAGAAGACACAGGAAGGGGAAGGTAGGAGCCTGTCTTGACCCAGTTTCTCCAAAGTTGGAGGGGAGAAGATGGAGGTGGCCAGACAAAGCAATAATGATTTTCTGAGTCAGTCAAAGACTAGTTCTCTCCTGGGAAGGAGAGAGTTCCCAAAGACCAATCAGAATTTAGAAGGGTGAGCTTCCCAGGGAGACAGGAACCAGAGCAGAGCCCTGCATGGAGGAAAGTTTCTAGGCAGGTGAACCAGAATATGGATGGTGACAAGAGAAGGGACAAATGTCAGTGTGCCTCCCCTCACCCCACTTTCCTTCAAACTGGGGGTTACAGCGAGCATCTTGATGCGGGCTCTCTTAAATGAGAGAGGTTGGCTGAGGGTGCGAGGTAGGGCAGATAAGGGTGCGCGGTAGGGCAGGTGGACCATTGAGCCCCTGCCAGTCCTGTGGCGCCAATGCTGCACCTTTGAGTAAGTGGGGGGTAGGGAGTGGGGCGGGAGGAGGTTGCATACCTTGAAATACATAAAACACTACAGAGTCAAGCTCACCCAGGATAACAGTACTTATGAGCCTGTGAGCTCCACGACTCTCAAAAGTAAAAACTAACTGTACAAAATCAAATATGCATACAGTGTGCACTCCCCAGATTAGAAGTGTCTGGAACATTGTGAAGTGCCAGTTAAAATACAATTTTCTACTCAATATGCCACAAAGAATCAAAGACTCTATGGGGTAGATAGATTGTTAAGAACCTGCATCTTAAATAAGCTCCCTGGAGAATTGAATACATTTGAAAAAACTTATAAGTCAGAAGTGAATCTGGATGTTAGAAAATCCAAGTCTCTCTTCTACTCTCTCAACCTTTTGAAGGAAAATATAGATATTAACCACGACCAAAACAAAGACCTACGTGCATCTAGCTTTGAGAAAAGTCCCCAAATAGTTAATAGACAGACAACTCCAAGGTTAGAATTCTTTCCTCCCTCCATCGCCTGTATATATAAATAATCAGTGTTCTTGTCTGCCAGGGCTGAGCAGAGCTCTCTCATGTGATTATTTATACTGTTGGGCGCATCACACAAAATGCAAGACATAAATCCTTCATTTGAGGCCGACTGTCCATTCTGAGCATGCGCGTTTTCTACCTCGGTGTGAAATCAACCTTGAAGGGTCTCAGCGGAGTCTGTACTGGGAGCATTTGAAGATATTTTCTTCCTAAAACAGTTTTTCACACTAACCATGGTTTTGGTTTTGTTTATTTTTCAAAAGAAAAATGCAGAAGACAAGTCCACTCCGTAAGGAAGAGCCCATTACTATGAGGGAAGACCAAATACAAGATTGCTAGGGAATCCATTTCGCCTTTTCGCTTGCATGTGGGCTGTGGAGGCTGAAAGCCAGAGTCACACTTTAACATGAAGGACAAAGAGGACTGATCAGGAAGAGGAGAGAACATGAAAAGGGAAAGAAAGGAGGGAGGGGGAAGGGGAGAAAGAATCAAGTTAAAACTCTGCCTTAGGGCTGGAAAGATGTCTCAGGGTATAAAAGTGCTTAGCATACAAGCATGAGGACCTGAGTTCAAATCCCCAGAACCTGCTGAAAGTCTATAGTGAGTAGCACCTTCCTGATGCTGGGATCCTTCTGTACAGTTAATTCCTCACGTTGTGGTGACCCCCATCCCCCAACCACGAAATTATTTTTGTTGCTCCTTTAAAACTTTTGCTGCTGTTAGGATTTTTGTGATGTTAGCAATTTTGTTACTGTTATGAATCAAAATGTAAATATTTTCATTTCCAGATGATATCTGTGAAAGGGGCGTTAGACCCTCCAAAGGGGTCGTGTGACCCACAGGTTGAGAACCATTGGTCTATAATGTTAATTCTTCTACTGGAGAGTAGAAAGTGGAGGTAGGAGACTTCCCAGCAGCTCAAGAGTCAGCTAGACTTGCATCCACAGGGGGGAACCATCTAGAGACCCCATTTCAAACATGGTAAAAGGCAAAGCCTGAGACTTGAAGTCATGCTTTTAGCCTCCACATGGTTCATGTGTACCTGCATCGGTGTACATGCATATGTGTGTGCACACACACATGCACACACACACCACACATACATATGCATACGCACATACCACACATGCACATGCACACACATGCACACACACATACCACATACATGCACACATCACACACACACACAAGCACACACATACATACTACACGTACACACACACACAAGCACACACACATGTGCACACACACATATCACACACATGCACACTCATATACCACACACACAAACACACACACAAACACACACAAACACACACACACACACACACACACACACCTGTTCTATTTCCTCCTAGGAGCATGTGTATGAGTTAACTCTTGGGAGGCTGGAAAAAAGACTCACTGTGTTAAAGTTAGACCTCAAGGCTCTGAAATTCCAGATGAGACCCAAAGCGGTGCACAAGGGAAGCACAGGGGTCGCATAAAAGGACTGTGACTGGTTGGTCGCCTGAGCCCCAGAGAGGCCTCAGCTGGAACATCCTTGAGCTCCAAAGAGAAAAAGCACAGTAGCTCAGAGGGTGGATGAGAAGCTTAGGAGGGGGACCATTCCCTTTCCACTCACAGAACACCCCAGGGCCATGATCTGGAATGTTCTAGTCCCTTCCTGCCTCTGGGCTACACATCCAAGCTTGACACCACCCTGCCACATCGTCCCAACAGAATCTTGAGAAAAGTTTCTCATCAGCATCACTCGCCCAGCTGGTCCAGCCGACCTTCCTGCTTGCTGTGGAGCCAACTCTTTCATAGCACGATGTCATTCCAAGCTTTCAGGGCCAGCTCTAAGATACCAGCTTTGGCCTCACTCTCTCTATTGTCATGATCCAGGGCCTTGGGTCAAGAGGATCTGTGTATGGGCACATGCATGTATGTTTGCGTGTGTGCATGTATGTGTGTGAAGGGGTGAGGTCAGAGAAACACCTGGGGCAGCTTTGGTCTGCATCCGCGCTTTCCGGTGAAATAGCACACGCTGGACACCCAAGCACTGTAAATGGAACCATTTCAGAGTGAGTCATCTGATCCAACAGTGTGGCCCCTAGGCTCAGAGGTCTGAGTGCCACTGCCCTTGCCTCGGGGACAACTCTCCTCATCACTCATCCGATGTCAGATGTCATGAGGGCTCCGCTACAGCCCTTCAGCCTCCTGAGGAGACTTTTGTATGTGAAGGGGAGCAAAGGTATGTTTCCTCTTGTGCGCCCACAAGGAGAGACTCAAAATGACCCAATGGCCCATTAACTGTTTACCTTGAGGAGAGGTGAGAAGAGAGAAGGCTGGGTGAGGTAGAAAATAAACCTAATCCCCACTGTGATTTAAGCAGTTAGCAGAAGCTAAAACCAGGCTTCCTGCATCTTCCATCAAATCCTTGGAAAACCAAGTCCTCCTGTGCCCCTTGCTTCTATTGATGCCTGTTTCTGTGACTGACTGTAACTGGGGTTGCTTTTTCCAGGGTCTGGGCCTCAGAGGGCAGCTGTGGAGAGGGGTGCCTGAACAGTCTTCAGCTTGTGAATGAAGAAGGTCAGGCTGGCTTCCTTAAGGTCAGATCAAATGAACCCTGCAAAGCAAAGCCGGAGAGATGTGTTGCACTGCCAATCCATTCTCCGTTGGCATGGGGTCAAGGAACGCTCTCCAACAGGCCCCTCCTGTCTCGGAGTCTATGAAAACCAGCAGGAGCCATTTAAAGACAACGCAGAAAAAACTGTCTTTAAAAACCATCAAGAAGATGACCTCTTGTCTGGGGGTGGCTTTGTAAACTCCTCGTTCTGTCATCGACTTTTTTTTTTAAATTCTTTGGCAAACACTTTATTAATGACTTGAGAATAAGTATTAGTAAGTTTTTTTCATTAAAATTCTTTTTTATATATTTTTATTTTCTATATTCTTTGTTTATATTCCAAAAGCTTTCCCCTTTCCCAGTTCACCCCCCCCCACACATGTCCCATAAGTCCTCTTCTCTCCATCCATTCTCCTATCTTCCCCCTCCCTTTTCTCTGTTCTGGTACTCCCCTACAATGCTGGATCAAGCCTTTCCAGGATTAGGGCCCTCTTCTTCCTTCTTCATGGAATCATTTGATATGCTAATTGTATCTTCACTATTACCCTAAGTGAGGTAACGCAATCACAAAAGAATACACATGGAATGAAATCATTGATAAGTGGATATTAATTAGCCCTGCCTTCGACTTTTGTTCCTGCCTACTCTCCTGACCACTCAGTTCCCATATGTGCCACGTATGTAGTAAGTACAGGCACACAGACACGTGTGTGCGTGCACACACAACTGGAAGCTCTGTAGGACCTTGTAGGGCAAAGAAGCTCGATGAAACTGAAAACAAGGACTTTTCACCCGGCTTCCCCACGTCTGCTGAGAAGTTGCTTCTTGTTGGCGCCTTGCTGCGCCCCCCATGTGATGCTGTGAGAAGACCAGGGCAGGGAGGAGGATGGAGGATCTAACAGTGGCTTAAAATGCAATGCCGTTAGAACGTAAGTAAGGCTTTTCTCTTTCCATCTGAGAATATAGTGTCACAGCAAGGCCTTTGCCACCACATGATGTGTCCGCAGGCGGACTTCCTGAGTTACACAGCCCTGAGCCAGGAGCACAACTCTGAAGTGGACAGAGGTCAAGGTCAAGTCCGAGTCACTGCAGCCCTTCACGGACTCCCCTCTGCTGCTGTAGACTGAGCTGACATCCCGCATGAGTCTCCCCTACTAAAACTGAAGTTCTCATTAATACAGGGTTTCTCCGAATGGGGACTAGGGGACATTAGCATCCAAATAATCCCCCCAAGTATCTGTTAGAAGGTGGGGTTCTGGCCACCACTCTGGCCTGCTGTTACCAGAATATAAGAACCTGCATTTTAGGTTTTCAGGTTGAGTTTTGTGCAACTTTGAGGAACAATAATTATTTTCCCACAGCTCCCAAGATTAGTGACTTGTGTTTTAACACAGCCTCTCACCCCATAAGCCAGCAGGGCAACTTCAGACCCTGTGGTGAGGGGGTCATTTAAGAACAGGAGGTTGCTGGTACCCTGCCGCTTTTCCCCACAGAGGCTGCTCTGCTTACTACCAACACAACAACCCAAGCTGTGTTGACTTCATATGTTCTTTCTGTATCTGTGCATCTGAAAGACCACACTCCGATGGGGGTTGGGGAACCAAGGAGGGACACTCAGGCATGTGAAGGGAAGCGGGGGAATTAATTGTCCTCCAGAGGGCGCCAATTCTGGATTGTGAGCAGAGTCTCTCTCTCTCTCTCTCTCTCTCTCTCTCTCTCTCTCTCTCTCTCTCTCTCTCTCTCTCTCTCTCTCTCAGACTCACTGCTTCCTGGCTGGGAAATCTTGCTCAGGCTACCTCCTTTGCTTCTTAGAGACAGTTGGTGCCTGCTTCAATAAGTACATGGTTGTAATCAATTTCAAAGGATCCTAAAAGTCCTCGCAGAGAGAGATGCTGTGGGTCACTGGGATGAACTCAAGCAAACAGCTGTCCCCAGACTTAGTCTACAGCAAGGGGGCCTTGTGGGAAATGAAGAGCTCTGAGACTCCTCCTCCCCTCCCCCTCCCCACCTCCTCCCCTTTCCCTCCCCCTCCCTTGCTTCCCCTCCCCCTCCTCCTCCCCCTTTCTTACCCCTCCCTCTCCTCCCACTCCCTTTTTCCTTCCCTTCCCCCTTTCCTCCCCCTCCCTTTCCTCTCCTCCTCCCTCTATTCTCCCCCTCCCCCTTTCCTCCCTTCCTCCTTCCCCCTCTCCTCCCTCCCCCTCCCCTTTCCTCCCCCTCCCCTTCCTTCTCTCCCCCCTCCTCTCCCCTCTCATCCCTCTCCTCCCCCCTCCTCTCCCCCTCCCCCTCCCCCTCCCCTCCTCTCCCCCTTCCCCTCTTTGCTCTGCTTTCACTTCCTCCTACCAGCCACCCCCCTTCTAATTCTCCTCCACATCCCTGGCATCTTTTAAGTATCTCACTGATGATGAAGGAATCTTTGTGTTCCTAGACTCACACCGCACTGATGGTCCTGACCAGGAAAATGCGGTGCATCCTACAAGTTTTCACATTGGCAAAGTGAAATGTACTTAGGCTTTTGACTGTCTTGGGCTCAGAACATTGATTGTTCCTATCTTTGGCAAGGGATAGAATGAAACACACGTTGACTGCTATTGAGCTACAGCACAGAGAGATTTGTGGGTACAAGGTATTGGAAAGGCAGAATCTCTCCCTTCAGGAGGTGCCCAAGAACCAAGAGAACAAACTAATGAAGCAAAGAGATTCTGGGCTTTGACCATGTTGGTGGGTCCTGCATCCAAACCTCTGGTACTTACTAGTTGTAAGACCCCAGTTCATAGGCTCACACTCTAAACACAATCCGAACCTTACTGCTATGAGGAGACATAACGCTCAGATCAGTTTTGCTGCCTGGTAGACACAACTCTCTGGTTCTGCTCTATTCTGGTGTGCTTCTGAGCCCCAAACCTTTGTTCACCGCTGTGAGGTCTCTGTAAAACTTCACTTAGCTTATTATATATTCCCTTAATTTACCCCATTTTTACACCTACCCTTCTCCTATTTCTTCCTCTATGGGATTTCATGTATGTCCTTAGAAGGTTAGTACCTCTAAAAATATATAGAACTTTGCTTTGTATGAATATTATATTTTAATATCCTCTGATAGTCTTGATCTAGAAATCGATTGCCACCTTTTGTGCTTAGTGCTGGGATGTTTAGAGAACTCCACATTACCAGTCTCAAGTTCACCACAGAGAATACCACATGGAGAACATTGGAAAACTACTGATCCTAAGACCTCAATTCCACTGATGCTTGGTGGATTTATCCCAGGTGGAGGCCAAACTTCCTCTCTGGAAGGAAGCGAACCCCAGGCCTACTTCTCTGGGTCTCAGTAAACCCCTGTGGCAAAATCAGGTGACAATGACCCTTAAGATAATACTAAAAGGAGAGATAGGGGAACAACTTATCACCTAAGGAGTGCATTAAGGAAGGGCAAAACTTGTCCTGCCCTCTGTAAGACACAGTGGGGAGACAATGTTGACTCATCTTTCTGTCCACTTAATTGCCCAGGTTTTACTGAGTGTTTCTATGTTCAAGGAAAAATCTATGGGGGAATGGCATCTGTATGGTCTCAGTATTCACTACTCGCAATTCTGATCAAATGCAGCTTCCCGGGACCTGTTTCCAACGATCCTAATGTGATGGCATGGGGCTTGACTCCGGAATCTATATTTGGAAGAGATGTAACAGGAAAAAATGGGTTGATGGTCTCAGGAATCCTTTGAGGAAAAAATGGTCCAGCCAGTTTATGAGAAGCAGGTTCTTTTGAATATATTTAGTAATGTGCCCCATTTCCCTCCTCTGTAATTTTCAGGAAACCAACTTCTTTTCTTACACATCTTCAATAACAGTCACAACTTTGACCCGCTCTGCCCTTTGCCAGACTTTCTATACATAACACAAGATTCCTGCATTTGTTGTTCGTTGTACACCTAGATTACACAGTAGCTACAGAGGGACCTTCTATGTCTCTGCCAGTGGACCTCTCCGTCTCAGATGAGCAAACTGAGATCGAAATGCTGGCCAAGGCCTTAACCCCGCCCTCTTCTGTTTCTGGATATAAAATCCTCCACATTCTACTGTTCACTAAAGGTCCAGAATGGACTCACCTTCTTACCGATTGGAATGCCCGACAGCATTTCTAAACATCTCAGAAGCTCAGAATCACTTATGGGATGCTCTGTTGCAACCCTAATCATTGAACCCATTATCAACTGGGTGCCACACTCTTCCCACGCAGGAAGAATAGAGCGGTTTGTGGATGTCCATTCACATGAGTAGTTGGCTGGCTGGTTGGGAAAGTATAACTAAAGGAGAGAATCACTGTAAGTGACTATACACAGTGAAGTATTCCATTCTAATCAAACGTGTACAAACGTACGATCATGGACTATACCTTTGAGGGAGAGAGCTAAGAAATTCTTTGTTATGTTCCCTGGGCTTCAGCATCTTCTCTAACCCAACCATACCTTCAGCGCCGAGCCTAGGACTTCCAGTTGCTGTTTTCCTTGTGTAGAGTTTATTTACAGTTTCTGAAGCAACGTGGGTGTGAAATTCCATTAACATCTATCCGAAGAATTCATTACTAAGTTTTAAAAAATATTTTTGAAATAAACAAGGACAGGTGGCGCAGGTGTATAATCCCATCTACTTGAGAGTCTGAGGCAAGAGACAGAGAGGCTTGAATTACAGCTTAAATTCAAGGCCAATCTGAGCAACTTAAGGCATGGTTAAACTAGGGCTGAGACTAAAGCTCACACTAGAACACTCTAGCTAGCTCGTGTGGGGACCCAAGTTCAATCCCTAGTGCCAGGAAAACAAGTAATAATAATAGATAAAAATGACAAAGGCATTCTGCCACGTTCTTGTTTTCCACAGTGTGTTAAGACATACCTCATTGGCCCATTGGTCCATTAACTCTGACCCCATGCCACCGGTCTCTGAGATGCATCCCTCCTGGCTCCCAATTGTGAAGAGATGCTTCTCTATCATTTCACCCTCAAAACAAAAAGCATGAAATGACATCTGCTATCTAGTTTATAATCTTTCCCAAGTGTCACAGGGGTCAATTAGAGGGTGGTTTTTCCTCAACTAATATCTAGTCTTGGTTCATCCATTGCACCTGGCGTTCTTCTCGTTCTATTTTTGGTCTCATCATTCATTTCCTTCTTTGAGATTTAGAAGAGTTCAGACCAGTGCGTATAGTATTCAACATTCTGGATTTACCTGAGCATTTTCTCTGATGTATGATTTTTCCTTTATCCTAAATTTGTTATAAACGCAAGTCAGGTTTACAAGTCCACTGAGATTCAGGCTAAATCTTTATTGGCAATGCTGTGTGCATCGAGGGGCACAGCTTCACCTGCTGGAAGTTTTGGTAAACATATGGCAGCATTCTTGAAAGGATTTATTTATTGGTTGGTATATGCCCCCCATGTGTGTGCAAGTGTGTGTGTGTGTGTGTGTGTGTGTTTGCCCACCTGTGTGTGTTCATGCTCAAGCAGTGTCCACAGAGGTCAGAAAAGGGAATCAGATCCCTTGGAGTTGGAGTTTATATGTGACTGAGAGCACACAGCATGGATCCAGGTAACCAAACCCAGGTCCTCTGTAAGAGCATCCAGTGACCCTAACCACTGATCCACCTCTCTAAGTCCCCATATGTGAGCATGTACTAGGGCCTGTGTCTAGGGATGAAACTATTAGGTCATAGATTATCAAATATTCACTCTTCCCACATGGCTGCAACGGGTAACTCCCACCAATCATTTCTGTAAGTTCTAGTTCTTCCACATCCTCACCGACAGCTGGTGTCATTCTAATTGGTTCACAGTGATGCCAAATGGTAATCTCTCCTCTCACCCCCAGACGGCCTTGAGATTATTATTTGTCATTTGTTTAATGTTCACACCACATACACACACACACACACACACACACACACACACACATACACGTATATGAATGTGTGTATATATAGTTTTTAATTATATAGTATATGATATGTGATATATGATATAGTTTTTAATATAGTGTTTAATTGCTTTACCTGCTTTTAAATTAGTTTATTTGCCTTGTAAGAACTGATTTATAAACCTGGACACAGTGTGTTGTATATACTTAAAATATGTCTCCATCTTTAAGTCTGTGGCTTACATTTTCACAGCCTGAACAATTGCCCTTAATGAATATTTCTTGATTTTAATACATAAACCCAAGGCTAACAAGTTCCCAATCAAGTTTATTATGCCTAGTGATTTTATATTTGATTTCAGAAATTCTTGCATGCCTCAATATCATAAATGTAGGCAATACAGGAAGCTGCTTTTTTCACATTGAGATTCATATTGCATTTAAATTATTTTTTAATAAGGTACAAGACAGCGGCTCAATATCCTTGTATCCTATGGAAAAGTGTGGAGTCTGATCAAAAGATTTCCTCTCCATGTTTTGGTTTTCCCTTAATTATACATTAATTCCAAATATATAGAAGCAAATCTCTATTTGTACTCTATTTCATTCTACTAGCCTGTATATTCATGTGTGTGTTGCATATGTATGAGTTCTTACATGTGTGCATGCATGTTTCCATGTATGATGTGTGCACACATGTTTCCATGTATGATGTGTGTGAACATGCATGTGTAAGGGTCAAAGGTCACATCTTGTGTCTTCCCCTATTACCCTCCACCGTATTCTTCCAAACACATCCCTTTCACTTTCCCATGCTTAAGGCAAGAGCTTTACCCACAGAGGCGTCATTGTACTCATGAGTTTCTGATGCTGAGTTAATTGCGACGTGCTAGAGGAAAGCCCACACACATATAAAATGTAATATACACTCAACTTTAGATGACGTCATTGGTGAATACCCTTCCCGGGTACCGAAGCCTCCTGTCCTGTGAAGTTGAGGACTGCATTCTGCTTCTAGTCTGTAAAGCTTTGATTAGTGTCAAGTCTTCTTCACTGGGAGAAAATAAATGAAATCGCCTCACCCGGGTGCTTTTATGGGCAGGTTTGTGTCATGAATTCATTGTTTTTAAGCTATTGAGCCTATTAGACTTATTTAGGTGCCTGTGCCTTCTTATTTTTGGGAATTGATCCACTGTATCAATCACTTGATAAATTCACTCACTGAAGACATTTGTAGAAACTACTATTGTCTCTTTGATGCCCCTCTGTTTATAATGGAAATTCATGCCTTGTCTTTCTGTTTCTTATTAGTTTTTCCGGGGGTTATTCATTTTATTGGTCTATTTAAGGGAATGAGTTTACATTCACTAATTATTTTCCTTTGAAGGTTTCTTTTCCATCTCATTAATTTCTGCCCTGTCTTGTGTCCTCCTCTCTGCTTTCTTTTAATTCAATTTTCTATTGTCCTATTAATTTTTAGACAGTTTTTGAACCATTGCCTTTGTCCTTTTTCCCCTCACAGTATAATGTATGACTCTATAGCTCTAAACACTGTTCTAGCATCTCTCTCTCTCATATATAAATATATGCATATATCTATACATATAATTTTATATTTATAATAGTACTGATAATATATGATAATGTGATATAATATTATGATAAGATGACAGACAGAGAGAGAGAGAGAGAGAGAGAGAGAGAGAGAGAGATGAAATTCTCTTAGTGGAGATACTCTGAGTCTCTATTTCCAAAGTCTCTACAGACTCCAGACCCCAGACCTTCAGTGTTCATGTAAGTCTGCTTCTCAAGCAAGCTGACACACCCATCCCCAGGCTAAGACTTTCAGGTCAGTGAGGGAAGCAAACCCAGCAGTCAGGCAGCAGACATAGAACACACATCAGCATTCAATTACAAGTGTCCCATCTCCAGCACAACATTGACTTGACCACAGATTAATTATCAATGTACACTGAGTTTTAATTCCTAGCTTAATTATCCCATGGTCAGAGAACATCCTGAGTGACCTGAATCCCTGATCAATGGCCCATATCTCATAATTCAGCAAATGGTGAATATTATAAGTACACTTGAGGAAGAAAAGAAAAACACTTTTTTCTTTGATTGTAAAGATAATATAACCTTTATCCCTGTCAAACGCCCATGTATCACTGATTTTTCAGTTTTTGTCCCTCATAATCTGTGGATTAGTAATGTACTATCAGATGTCCTCCATAGTAGAATTACATAACGCAAGTAGATTGGATCTTGCATATTACAAAAGTCTCCTTCATCTTGTTTGCTTTTTGCTTTGTAATGTGTGCTTGTTACTCTCTGTGCAGCAGCGATGCCAGCTGTCTGCATGCACGCAATGTGCTTGGAGTGTCCACTTAGGATTCTCATGACTACTCATGTCACTTGATTTCTTCTTGCAACAAAAATATGCCTTTATCCACAGTTTTTGCCCATAAGTTATGTGATGATTACAGCATCTCCCCCTACTGATGTTAATAAGCTATCACTCTATTGTTCTTTTGGCTATTGTCTGGGACTTATTAAAATAATATTTAACATACTAAAGAGATCTAAAATACTTTTCTGAACAAACCTAAAAGTATTAGTCCACACACTCATGATTTGAGGTCATATCTTGCCATGTATTTCATCTTACTATGTCTTAAATTCTGCAAAACGTTATTTTAATAAACAGATCACTTATTTGAATTTCTTATGTTACTTTGTAGCTGCCCAACACGCCTTATTCAGGCTTGAGTTTTCATATTTCATTTTCTATCTTAAGAAGACCCAAAGAGATGTGGTGACTGAGACCTGAAATCCAAGCTGTTCAGAGACTGAACAGCACAGCTGGCTTGTGCTGCACAACAGATTCAAGGCCACCCTGGATGGCTTGGTGAGTTGAATCTATTCTTAACTGTGTTCAATGTGTTTGGTTTTTAAATGCCATCCCATTATCCGTGTGTGTGTGTGTGTGTGTGTGTGTGTGTGTGTGTGTGTGTTGGAAGTGGAGTCATATGAACTTATGAGCTGACTGACATGGGTGCTGGGAACCAAACTCAGGTCCTCTGGAAGAACAGGTACTTGTAACCACTAAACCATCTCTCTAGCTCCCATCTTATCATAATTTGTAAGACACAAAATCACCATTTTAATCTTTTAATAAACTGCACTCATGCACCAAAACTGCCTTCTCTATGATCTGTTTTCTTGAGTGTATTGATTAGAGTTATTTTCCAGTCTCTATTTGACATGCTTGCCTATGAGTTTAGATGCAGGATGCTTTCTTTGGATTTTCAGTTGGCCCGTTTTATTTCCCTGAGTTCCCACTTATTTTCTCTGTACTAAATTGTGAACAAGCACTTTTTAGATGTAGTGCAAGGCTCTCACTGATAGAATCATTCCTCAACATCAGGCTCACAACATCTTCTGGCAACTTATCCTAAAGAGTGGATCACCTCCCTCCAATTTAGGATTGAACTGAAGTTGTATTTGAGGGTTTGATTTGTGTTTAGTGAGGGCTATCTTCTATAGTATAGACTTTCAAGGGACCCATGTTAGTTAATTGTGCCCATGATGAATACCCAAGAAAAATAATGCCTTGAGGGATGGGTACTGATTTGGGTGCCTAGCTTCACAGAGTTTATTCAGTGCATGGTTGTTTGCCCCATGTGTTTGGCAGAGCATCATAGAAGTGCATCGCTTCGTGCTTTTCTCGTCCTGGAGCAATTTCGGTACCCTTTTGTCCTTAAGTCTATTGTGAGTCCCATGGGTCCCATGGGTCCTATATGAGGCCCTTCACCTCATAACCGACAGAAAACAAAGTGTGAAGAAGGGATTTCACACCACGTACAACTCTCAAAGTCGTGTCTTCAGTGGCCTGCTTCTTCCAACTGGGTCTTCTTTCCTAAGGTATTCAGAGACTCTCAATTTAGCATCATAAATAGCAACTGAACCCTGAACACAAGCCTGTGGGAGGGATCCATTTCATATTCAACCAATAATATTCTGCCCTTGGCCATCCCATAATAAAAACTGCTTGGAGTCCATCTTCAAGAGCTCCCTATATTATTAACACTCCCACCACTGTTCAAAAAGTAAAAAACCATCAAATCCCTTGGAGACCCATGGCAAATGATAGCCCCTATAAGATAAGAAACAGAAAAAGAAGAAAACTCCCTTATTTCCAAAGTAGAAGAGCACAGAGCTAGGGGTGCCTTTCCCAATATGGTGGCGGTGGTGAGCAGGAGACAATGCTGAAGAAAGATCATAACAAAGAATGGTCCCAAGCCCGGCAGGGTAGATACGAAACTGAGCAGATCTGTGTCCAGCATCCAGAGTGTGTGGTATTTTGACGTGAGTTCCAAAAACCTTAGGAAGCTTTTTTTCCCTAATGCTTTGTCATTTGAAGCTTGCAAGGCCTTTGCCTTAGGCTGGCTCCATGCAATGTCTGGGACTTCCCTCACATACATGTTTTGTACCACCCAAATCTTGAGCGATACAGTAAAGGTTAGGAGACACACTTGTGGCTACATGCAGTGCCTTCCTATGGGCTTCCTGCGGGGAATCTAAGCATGCTATGTGTTACCGAGTCTCCTAAGCCTTCTTGAAATCTGAATGGAAGCCTGTATGTCCTTGCAATTCTTGAATTATTCACGTCTGCCAAACCAGTGTCATGTAAATAGCACTATATTCTGCTCCAAGCCTGAGAAATAGGAGGACAATCTTGAGCCCCTGCTACAGCAGCCTCTGAGTATCCTGGTGGCAAAGCAGAATGCAATGAACCGTAAGGAAACTGAGCTCATATGTGTTTGTTCTTTCATATCCATGAAGCTTCTGTGCATGGAGACCTTCGGACTCCTGAAGAACCCTCATGGTGTCATTCCCAGCCCCGCATCACAAAACAGTTGGCTTTTTTTTTTTTATAGGAGTCCATCTTTAAGTTGGTTCCCGAGATTTATAATCATTACGAATCCTGTGGGAATTTTGTTGTACAATCTGTGATCCATTTCTTTAGATCCATTTCTACCACGTGCAATGGGGTGAGGGAGCTGCTGAGAACCACTCTTTTAAAAATGGCTCCCACACGTTGTTTCTTTGTCGGTTGTTTCTCTGATCGGGTTTTGAAAAGGTGCTGATAAAAGAGTTGGAGACTCCTGAAAGATGTAGTTTTGCCCTTTCCACCATTGCTGACGCTGTGTGATGTACATCTAACAATGCTCATTTCAATCACAGACGGTGGATTCCAAACCTAACGTTTGTACAGGATTGTACATAAGCGTTGCTTTGGACTAGGTTTAACTGTAGGAAAAGGACAACCAAACCCAGCAGTTACTCAAACATAGCAGCTTGACGCTCTCTTGCAAACGTTTTGGAGAAAACTGTCCAGGTCAAACACTCTAACCCTGTGAGACTGTGAAGGAACTGGAGTTCTTCTACTCATGCTGAGACTCCCCGAGCAGGACAATAATCTTCATTATTTGCAATAACTGCTGTAGCACCTGCTGTTACATCCATATTCCATTCAACAAGAGAGAACTAAACAGAGGCAGAAGGGGATGCTCCTTTCTCCTAAGACATACTCACTGGAGGCTCTCCCTGCTTACCTTCCATTGGCCATGCTTACTTACAAAGAGGCTTGAAAACTCCAGTGCTTACTCTGTGTAGACCAACTCAAATCAGAGAAGTACTTTACTTAGAAAAACAGATACTAAATATTGGATAAAAACTAGCAGCGACTACATAAGTTATCTGTTGGAAAAGAGTCCTAGGAGATTATTTACACCTGACCTCATTGCTGTGTTTTAACACTGACACTCTGTGGTGTCATGACACCCCTTTATTCATTCTTAGAAGTATCTGGGCTGATGCGATTCTTGAGGGATGGGAAGAGAGGCTTGGAATGAATAGGAACAAGTTAAGTGGCGAGTTTGGAGTTTTACATGCAACCTTTACATTTGTTCTGCTGCCTAGCAACATATCAGAACATATCAGACACAGATCTGAAGTGTGCAGAAAGGAAACAGAGCCAGAGAGCTGGCAGGAGCTGGGCATAGACAAGGTCCTCGGTGATAGTCAGATCTAAGAGCGATTTACCATCAGAAGAGCTGACGGAAGAAAGGAGGCCCAGGACCCTGACAATAGATCTCGGTAGAACCGGGACATTGTGATTCTGAGAAACTATGCTGTCGTCTCTCCCTAGTAATGTTGCCCTGAAGAAAACAGATCAAAACAAGTAGAGCAATGGAGGACTTGTGTCACAGGCTATATAGCAGAGCCTTAAGGTCCGTCGCAGAGTGGTGATAAGGAGGACGAATAGGAAACCAGGGCTGTCATTTCCTGGCAGCCAAGAGCAAGCCCTCCACCCTCCTGTGTTGATTAATCATACAGAGAATCTAGACTTCTCCTCTTACTAGGGGTCAAAAGGATCCAATCCCCTTCCCATAGGCCTGATAGCAAAAGAGGCCTAGCATATAGTCAGCTTAACCCAGTGCACTGGCCTAATGAGCCAGTCTCCCTCAGCAGGCATCGTAGACAGTGAGAAGCCATAATGAGGCCCCTTCTCTTCACTACAAAAATCATCAGAGGCCTGGTAGAGAACTTTAATGTCTTCATATACCTCAACACAGCAATGAGCAGGAGATAACTCCCTCTGGGTACAAAGACCAGCCTGGACATTACCCAACGCTGCCAGTAATGAGGCCACATCTCTCCACCCAACTGCAGAGTGTCCAAGGATTACTGCTAAAATTAGTCGTTTAAATAAGATCTAGAGTCTGTGGTAGCAGATTGTGACTCAAACACTGTTCATTAGGTAAAGAAACAGGGAGAGCTGGCCGTCAACAGATGCAATTGGAATGGCAGAGACAGCAGAACTAGCCAAGGAGGTTGGTAGAATGCTGTTAAAAATGCATGGAAGGGTCAACGAGAAGCCTTCTCGTGACACGCTCTGAAAATATAAACACCAGCAGAGAGAAAATTTTAAGGGGGGAAAGGAAACATGTTTTTAAAATATAATGTGAAGACCAGAGTATATAGTAACCAAATTAAAAACCGAAGGATGCGCTCAGCGACAAAAGGGGGGAGACAAAGGGAAGACGTGGTGACCTTAAAATAAAAACAGTGCATGCCCGTGTCAAAGGAAGTATTTAAGACAGTCATAGTATACACGGGGAAGACAAAGGCATGGAAGAGCAGGCAAAGAGCACCTTACAGAAAGCTACACAAAATTACTTATTCAAAATACACCCGAAAATTTGTTAAAGTAAACTTCAAGAGGGCAGAAAGAGAACAAAACAGAACACAAAGAAACAGAAAAAAAATTAAGTGGTAGTTTGTTAAGCTTTAATGCAGCAAGAATACACTAAACATAATGATCTACACCTTGCAATGGTGGACGGGCTCAAAGCACTGTCGACAAGCAGCTTGTTTCAAGTCTAATAAGAGGGGTAGCTTAAAAATGAACGGAAGGAGAGTTATACGTCATGCAACGTTAATCTAAGGAAATTGAGGCGTCTACTGCCAGATAACAGACCTGAAAGCTAAGGAAATTATTAGGGACAGAGAGGGATGTTACATGTTAAGTAGAAACATTTTCTAGATTTCCTGGTTTTGGGGGTGGGGGACAAAGTCGCACTATGTAGCCCTATCTGGTCTAGAACTCACTATGTAGTCCAGGATGGCTTCAAACTCATATATTCACCTGCCTCTGCCCCCCAAATGCTGGGATTAAAGGTATGTGGCACCACCCCTAGCTGAAAACCAATTATTAGCCCATGCTTATCATCCATTGTGACGGCTGTAGTCATGTATGTTGACTCACTCTCCTCCTCGGTGCTCCACCCCTTCCTTCCCTTTGGCATTCTTATTCCTGCTTTCATGTCATATATGTGTGTGTACATATATATGCTCTCATGTGACATATATATATATATATATATATAGCATAGATTTATATGTAAATGATGCATGTCTCTATATAACATGCATAATATTTATGTGATATTTATATATAAATGATACATGTACCTATGTAACATGTATGATCTTTACATGATATTTATATGTAAACAGCACATGTACCTATATAACATGCATGATCTTTATGTGATATTTATATGCAAACAACTCATGTACTTATATAACATGCATGATCACGCATCATCTTTATGTGATATTTATATGCAAACAACCCATGTATCTATATAACTTGCATGATCTTTATATGTAAAGGATGCATGTACCTATATAACATGCATGATCTTTAAGTGATATCATATTCTTTTTGAGTTTGACTTATGTCACTTGTTCATCTCTACTTTCGTCCATTTTCTAGCACATGACATTATTTCATTCTCCTTTGGTTAAATAAAACTCCCTTACATGTGGTCATGTTCACGTTTCCATTCACCTGTGGAAGGGACTCTGGCCAGCTTGAGTGTGGCAAACATGGCTCTGGCAAGCCTTACTGTTCTCCTTCACTCCCTCTGTTAGGTTACATTCCTACAGCCAGCCACCAATGTCTGTTCCCCTATTTGGCCACTTCCTCCTCCTGAGACTGACTACCAAGGTCCAGCTATCTATTGGAATCCAGAAATCAAAACCCCTTTTGGCTCACCAACTAACGTGTCCAATAAAAATTAAACACCTCGTCTAAATGGGAATTTCCCCCCTCATAAGTTTATAAACTGCCATTTTCCTATAGGCTATGTCTGTCTTGAACGAGAGGCAGTCCTTTGCCTCCCGGGACAAAGTCCTTTCCCCTGTCTCCCTTGTTCCCTTCCCCCTCTCCCTTATTCTCTGTCTCCTGTCTTTGTTTCTTATTCCCTGCTCTCTGTCCCTCTGGTCAAATAAATCTCCTTTGGGCTGAGAACTCAGTCTTGGAGGTCCTGAACTGAAACTGTTCCTTATACCTGTTCCTTTACACCAAGGCGGATTCCATAGCCTGGCTGTCGTTACAGTGAATCAGAATGTAATTGTCTCTGTGATACACTGACTTAAGATTCCTCTGAGCATTATCAGGAGGGCATATCTGGGTCACATGCTAGTTGGTCTTTCAGTTCTTTAAGTTCCATGGTTACGTCCATGTATCTGGACTAATTTACACTTCCACTGGTAGTGAGTTAAGTGTTCCCCTTCCCCAGCAACCTTGCCAGCACTTGGGGTAAGATTCAACCTCTATGAAGCTTTAATTGTCACTTACACAAGGTTAAGGATGTTGAGCACTTTTTTCATGTTTGTTGGCCATTTGTGTTTTATCTTTTGAGCAGTGTCTGTTCATCTCACTCACCCATTTGTTGATTGAGTTGTTTGGGTTTGAAGAGTTCTTTATATATTCTCCATGGTAATCCACTATCAGATGTATGGCTATAAGTGTATATATATATATATATATAATTCTTATATAAGAATTTCACATATACATAAAATATGTACAATAATAATAATTCTGCATAAGCATATAATATATACATATAGTAAGAATTAAAATCCAAGCCTGACTTTATTTAAAAATTTAAAATGGCTTAAAAATTAACTAAAAATAGAGGTTGTATTTATATATAAAACAGAAAGCTATTAAACTTTTAGAAAAAAATAGAAGAAATCTCTCAGACTTAAGACTTAGAGGGGAGTTTCTAGGACAATTCATGGTCAAAATGGAGACATAGAACATTCAAATTTCATCTAAATTAAAAACTGCTTTGAGAAAGACCCTACAGAAGGTGCTTAGTCACAGTGCAGGCTTCCAAAAGGATGTGATGGGACCTGGGTATTAATGCACATTAAATCACAATTAGAAGCTTAGAGTTAGTCAGGTGACAAAGGTCAGTTTGTTAGTGATGAGGTCAGATGTCCTCCGATTAGAGACCTCTTTAGCATTCATGGCTAGCAACACCCCAATACCTTAGTGCAGAGTGGTATTAATAAGCAGAAAAAAGGGAGGGGCATGGAGGATGGGTTGCAGAGCCTCACATCATGCACACATACTCATTTCAGGCAGCCAAACTAAGTGTAAGCTTTCAGGGTAGAAAAAAAAATAAGCGGCTCCAAATTCCATTCTGCTTCTGAAGCATTCGCTCAGACATGCATGATCATTCCTGCCCCCAAATTTCTGCCTGGAATGTAGGGTCCTGGGAACAGCAGGGCCCACAGAGGATGTCTTAGATGAATCATTTAAGTAAAAACCTCTCAGAGCTGGGATTTGTTGCAAACAGTTCAGAAGGTTGCCGGGAGATGGGAACACACCCGATCTTTAGCTTTCGTGTCTTAACTCACATTCCCTGTTCTCTGCAGATGTCATTTGCCATATTGTCACGCGTGTTATTAGACTGTATTAGATCTTAGGCTTACTGGATGCAGAGGAACTATGTAAATAGACCATTTCTTCACATAAAGTAAGTGCTTAGGGCTAGAGGGTTTAGTATCGCCTCAGATGCTGTAAGCCCTGAGTGCAGGCTTCAGCACAGGAGGCGGGATAAGGAGAGGGGATTGGACAGCAAACAACCAGATATGTCATAGGTGTAAGAAAAATGGGGGGGGGGGGGATAAAGAAAAAGAAAAGACAATATAGACAGGATGAAAAGGGAATATGTCTAAAGAGAGACAGAGAGAGAAAGAAAAGAGAGAAGAGGGAGAAGAGGAGAGGAGAGGAGAAGAAAGGAGAGGAGAAGAGAGGAGAGGAGAGGAGAGGAGAGGAGAGGAGAGGAGAGAATTGGGTTGTGGCAGGAACTATTACAGCTCCAGATCAGGGCTGGAGCGATGGTTCCATAGATACGTACACTTGGTGTACAGCATGAGAACCTGAGGTCAAATTCTAAGCACCCAAGTGAAAATCCAGGCATGACTATGCAAGTGACAGTCACCCCGGAGCTGTGGAAGGCAGAGATAAGAGGACAGCTAGGGTCTGCAACCCAATAGCCTAGCAAGCAAATAAAGAACCCAGTAAGAGACCCTGTCTCAAGGGAATAAGGCAAAGAATGATAGACTAGAATACCATTCTCCTCCAGGCTTCCCATGTGAGCGTTCACACACACACACACACACACACACACACACACACACACACACACACACTAGTGCACACATGCACCTACACACATGAACACACCGGCTTGCCGATGAATTCATCTACTCTACCTCCTTCCCTAAAAGTAGTGGCCATTATCTCTCATGTGACAGTCATTAGATAAAAAGATTTTACATATTTCTCACCAAAAGAGTTGAGCCCTACTCATTAAATACTGTTCACTCAAAAAGGGAAATGATCAGTTACACATCTATGGTCAAGACTAATAGTTATCAATTCATGAATACTCATTCTGTGCTGCATGTGTCCCGGCCTCTTTCATTTTGCCCAGTTCTACATACCACACGAACATGACTCCCTGCTACACCCTCAGGGAAGCAGGAAGGCAAGCAGTCATCCCCAGAATCTGTCTGAAGCACAGCTGGGATGCAAGGATCTTACCTTGAAAAGTGCGTTCCCCTGAGATCCCAGTGCAGGAACCTTCAACAGAACCACAGACGCCTCATACCCCCTGCCTGAACGAGTTCCTGACTCTGAGAGTAACTGAGCTTGTTCTGTGGTGGCTGCTGATGGAGGTGTTGGTCTTAGCTGAGAAACATAAACCACATGAGAAGACCAGACAGTGGGGGAAGCTCCCTGTGGTCTTCCTCAGCTCCAGGGAAGTGTGCTCTGAGGTTCTGGCTGCATCCACCCCTCTTCCCAGAGGACTTGGTGAGGCCCCAGATGAGTTGTACGTAGACAGACTCCACACTCAATCTGGGCCCATAGCTTAAGCGCATCTTCTTGACCCCACATCTTTCTCACTAAAGCATACACCAGGCTGTGGAAGTCCAGCCCTGCTCAGGGACTATCTAGTTTTACCCTGTGAGCAGTTCTAAAGCGTAGAACTCCAAGACCCAGGGAGGTAGTCTAAAAGTCCCAAGCCAAGTACATGGGGGAACTGATATTTGAAGCCAAGCTTGCCATCTGAGCCCAACATTTAAGCCCTTTCATTACATTCCTTCTCCCAAGTGTACAGATCATCCTGGAGGAAGAACCGTCACCCAAGGGCTTGAGACCAAGTTAGTCTGTAGGAAACAAAAGGCCACAGGACCTTTCTTGGTTCAGGTGTTCATTAAGATCTTGGTGTGGGTCTGTTGTATGTTATGCCCTGGCACCAAGGGTCAGGGACCACCTGTTCTATTCAGAACATCAAATGTGTGTGTCTTGTCACTAGGTTTGAGGTGCTAACTATGACCATAGGAAGTCATCTGACTTAGTGAAAAGGGCATAGATTTAAACTCAGTCATTGTGAAGGAAGGACAAGAGACTCATTTCTTGAGCTGTTACAGTTTAGGGTAAACAGATTGTCTCCGTTCAACCACACACATAGTTAACTCCTCCGTGTGCCCCCTTGTCTGTGACTCAGTTTCTCTAACTGTACAAAGCAGGTGCTGATGAAATGTGCTTCTCTTGCCTGGGGAAGGCATGTTTGCAAAAATCCTTGGGACAGGTATGCCCTGGAGAAGCATTTTTTTTTCTTTCAGCCCCAGCCCTTGTGTGACCCCTGAGATGTAGAGCTTACCTCATACTGATAAATTATGAATATTAACTACAGTCTTTTTCTTTAGCTGTAAAAAAAAAAACCCCACAGCTATTCCTGTCTCCCATCCAGTAACTACTTCTTGAGGATAGCTTCAATAAACAATGTTTAAAAGCACCAAGGCCATGGATGGCATCCCATAGCTTTAATGAGCCTATTATGTAAACCTCCACTTGCCTCTCCATTAAATGGGTAGCCACATGAGGCCTCCTTGGTATTGTAGTGTGGGGTAAGAATATTGCATAAGCAATGAATGCTGCACGTCTATAATCTAACATCCATCCTCTCCTCTACCCACTTCATCCTATCCCCCTGCCTCTGCTTCATCTCCACCACCAGCCCTGTTGTCTCTGCCTTTAAAGTACCAGGGAAGCCACCCTCCTATTTCCCTGTGCGTCCTGGCTTCCCCACCTCACCCTTCTTAGCTGTCCCAGGATCCCTCACACTCCCCTGCCCATATCCTCCGTGTCTCAGGACAGTCCATGTTTCCCCCTCCTCCTCCTCCTCCTCCTCCTCCTCCTCCTTACCACCCCACCCCCTGCTGCCCATCCCAAGGCACCTGGCAGGAAACTCTTCCCTTCCCTTCCCGCCCTATTCCCTTAGGGGACATGCAGTGCACAGGGGTATTATTTCTCTTGGCACAGGTATCCAGCTGTCAAAGAGACAGATAGGTCTTGGCTGCGGGGAAGGAAGGGAGGCAAGGAAATGAGAGCTGAATGGAAAAAGGCCCCTGGCCAGGAACTTGAAGAGGTGAGGAGGAGGGTGTGAATGGATGCACCAAGGGAATCAAGAAGAGTGAAAAAAACGCAACCACAGATATTAGAGGATACAGACTCTCTGACACCCCATCTTCTTACTCAAGCGATCAAGTCACATGTACAAAACAGGGGGTAGGGAGAGGCTCTAAGGTGAAAGGTTATTTGGCCTGAAGTCTCCTTTCCAATTAATTTTTCGTGTGTATTTTTCACCTTCGAAACAGAAGATGGGATTGTGATAAAGATTGCATCGCTGAATATCTCTAGCTACTACAACAGCCCTAGTAAGCTACTAGGAAGCCCTACACAGTATTAGCCAGTTTCCCTACTTGATTATTTACCATAGCACTTCATCAAAAGTGTAAAAGTAGCCAGATCTTGCCGTGGCATTTGTATAGGAACACACAGATGACTGGATCCCTGGCATATACTGATTGGCTGGGCTAACCAATCTGTGAGCATCAGATTCAGAGAGTGAGACCCTGTCTCAAAAGATAAGATGGGGAGATTGAGGAAGACACCCAATGTTGACCTCTGACATCCATGTACCTACTCCTGCGTGTGCACACATACAATACAGAGAATGCAGGTTAGAGATTGGAAAGCTAGAGAGACTTCATCTCAAATTCTACCTTGACGGCTGGGCTGGCTCTGAGAATTTGGTTTGGAAACCACTTCTTTCAGCTCCCAAACCTGTGGCGTGGCCACAGTGCAATCTTCCTTACTTTGCCCTGAGTGACATCTGCAAGGTTTTTCCTCCCCCACACTCTGTGTGTGTATGTGAGTCTGTGTGTCTGTGTCTGTGTGTGTGTCAGTGTCTGTGGGTGTGTGTGGGTGTGTCTCTGTGTGTGTATGCCTGTGTGTGTATGTCTGTGTATGTATCTGTATGTGTGTCTGTATGTGTATGTCTATGTCTGTGTGTGTGCATGTGTATGTGTGTGTGTGTGCTTGTGTGTGCTTGTGCATGTGCATGTGCATGTGTATGTGTATGTCTGTGTGTCTGTGTGTGTGTTTCTGAGCTGAAGAAATAAAAGTAGAGGAGAGATGACACTACCTTCTGGGATACTTCTGCCTCTTACACAGAATTTGGGTGAGTCAGAAAGCCTCTAGGGCACCAACCAGCACGCCCAAGATGTGGGGATAAGGAAAGAACAGGCCAGAGTGTCTGAGAGATGGCAGACAAGGGCAGCGGCCAAAGAGTTGTCCCTGATGTGTGGACAAGACACTGGCTGAGGAGTTCGACTGTCTGCATGACGTGGATCTGCTGTTTGCCAGCCGTATGACTTCAGGGCCATTGCTTCTCCTCCACAGCACTTGCATTCTGAGGAGAATCAAATGAGGGAAGGTGTAGGAGCCTGGAGAGTCAGTCAGAATCCCTCTGTTTGCCCTGGACAGAAATAAACTGGAAATTAGGTTAAACAAAAGTAGAGACAGTCTCAGACCAAGCAGCATCTACATGTGGCTCAGTTTCCAAGTCACAGCCCCCCAGCCTTGTCCCCTCCCCACAGGCTCCCGCCCTTGCCCCGCCTCTCTAACTCCCTTCACCCCACCACCCATGCTCACCCCCTTTTTTTCCATCCCAGCCTCAATCATTACCCACAAAGTTTATTCTACTTCATTTCACCTAATTCCTGTTTGCTTTTTCAGAAACACATGGTTTCATTCCACACCCCACCCCTACCTCCCCATAAGCTGGATCCATGGAAAGACAAACCCTGGAAATAGAAACCTCATCAATCCTTTGGTCAGGACTTTGACAGGCTTGCTTAGAGTTTTCGAATCCTCACCCTTATCTGATCATTTCCAGTGTTTACTCTTCCAGCCAGTTGGGCTACTACTGTTTGTGTAGATTGAGGTCAAATTTACTTTCCAGTGAGCAACAGTTAAACATCAGCTTCTTAGGAAGTTTCTGGAAGGGCAGTCAGATCTAGGTTAGGAGATAGGACATTCCACTGTGACACTCTGGAAAGTGACCTCAGTTCCCTCATTCAGCCTTCACCCCACCTAAACAGGTTCACATATAAACAAACCCTGTGTTTCAAGCTACCTACCTCCACCAATCCCCCAAATCAATATGCACCCCCATACAATGGGAAACTGGGCCATCTTACATGTCTTGACGCAGGTATGATCCTAGGAAATAGGTCCCTTTTCTCTATCCCCATGATAATTTAGCAAAACATAATGCCCTGGTTAATTTAACTTTCAATTTGGCATAGCCTAATGTCATCTCAGAAGTGATCCTCAGCTGAAAAATTTGCCTAGATTAGATTGGTCTGTGGGCATGTTTACAGGGATGTCATAATTGTTAATTGGTATAAGAAAAGCCCAGCCCACTGCAGGCAGCAGCATTCCCTAGGAAGGTGGCCCTGAACTGGATAAGAAAGAAGCTGACTATAAAACTAGCCTTCAACTCATGTAGCAAGCTGCATTTTCTTCATTTCTGATGTGCTTCTTTGGTTGGGGCTAATGCTGTGTAGAATGGTAAGGAGGCCCGCCTCCAAGCTCCTCCTTGAGTTCCTGTCTTGACTTTCCTCCAGGATGAACCGTGACCCAGAATGTGACACAAGCTCTTTCCTCTCTTAACTTGTTTTTGATCGTGGTATTTGTGACAGTAACAGAATGAAACTAGAATGCATCATGCATTGTGGCCGTGTGTGACTATTCGTTTTAATTACAAACTTCTTAGGGTTAGAAACTGTGATCGTCTCTTCCTCCCTCTCGAGCCATAGATCCTGGCACACAGTAGGTGTGCAAAGACTGTAAAATGTAACAGGACATTGTCTTCAAAAGTACTGCATGTGAGCAAGCTTTATAGTTCACTTAGGACCTGCTGGCTGAGTCACCATATTCTGTGTATGTAACACCACAACTCAAAATGACAATAATAATCTTACTACCTCTGCCAGTGTCTATGAGTTAACAAGTTGGGAGAAGTTTGGCACACTCTGGGTCTGGCACTGGGCTGAATCTGACAAGGAAGCGTGAGCCAGGAGCAGCTGTAGGGGACACTGGCAGGACAGCAGGTAGCATTCTCTTCATGGGGTCTCAGTCCTTTTGTGTGGTGCCTAGGTCTGAACTAGTTTGGGCTCCCTCACAGCAGGGTGGCCTCCGTTCAGCTGTGTGGCTTACATGGAGACTAGACTCCAAAGAAGACTATTCAGGATAAGTGCAAGAGAATCTGTGTCACCATGTGTGACCTACACTCAGAAGCTGAATGGCACTCTTCCATTGTCCCCTGTGTTGGTCAGAACAATCCCAAAGCCCATATGGTTTTAGGACAAGGAGGCAGGTAAAGACACTTGCCACCAAGGTCAGTCTCTGGGACCCACATAGTGGAAGATGAGAGCCAACTCCCCGAAGTTGTCCTCGGACCTCCACATGTGAACCATGACACACACATGTGCATACACACACACACACACACACACACACACACACAGGGGGAGAAAGGAGAGAGAGAGAGAGAGAGAGAGAGAGAGAGAGAGAGAGAGAGAGAGAGAGAGAGAGAATAATGAATAAAAGAAAACAAGCCATAATTAAAAATCAGTTCTGGAACTCATTCACGGTCTTTCTGAGCAGATTTGCCACGCTCTGCTCTGGCCCCTTACATACCTCCACAGAGACACTGATCACAGTGATCTGTTGCCACTCACCCATCTACCTGCCTCCCTTCTTAGGTGCTGTGTTCTCTCTCTTAGGTCAGTATGGACATCGTGTGAGTACAGTATCACCAGAAGTCCAGGAGAGGGTGCTGGAGTCCCCCAGGGACTGGTGTTTCATGCTTGGTGAACTACTTGGTGTGGATCCTGGTTACTACAAGTCCCCTGCAAGAGAAGCAAGTCCTCTTGACCTCTGACCATCTCCCCGCCCCCAGGACCCTTTCTCAACTGTTCTTCCTATTCTCAGTGCCTAAGACAATGTTCAAATAATACAGTAGTATTATCTGATGCAAATCATACAGTAGGGGAGAGTGGTGGTTTTACAAGAATGAATATACAAACAAATTTGAATGGGTGGGCTATATTATTCCATATATTTTTCCAAAGAGAATAACAAAACCTGACATTCCTAAAACAAGAACTCTTTCAGAAAGCAACAACAACAAATAATCAGAACCAACCCATGTTTTCACTAGAAATTCCACAAAGACCTGGGGGTTCCTTATCCCTTGGCTTCTGGAGTTCTCAATAAATTCTCCACTCCAAAGCCTTTGTTGGATTCAGAAAGTCTGTCTTGCTCTACTAGGCCAACAGCCAGAGGCTGCAGGGCCTCCAGACACAGACACAAATGTGCAGGGTGGAGTCTGTGATAGCAAGGATCCAGGCCCAGCTGGAGGACAGCCACGGGCTCTGCTGGGGCTAGAGGCTGCAGGAAGCAGAGGAAGAAGGAGGCCACCAGGTTGGCAAACTCCGCCCCTCTTCCATTTCCCAAGAGGTCAGGCAGATGCCATCAGATGATTTTTTCCAGACATGAACAGGGGCTCTCATAAGAGTCTTTCTAAGAGGAGACAGCTCACTACACACACACACACACACACACACACACACACACACACACACACCATTCTTTTAAAATTCAAACTTCAGAGATGCCAGGTTGTGAGATTCACTCTCTGCAAAGCCCACACCCAAAAGAAATGGCCACCCAAAGGCCACTCCCATGTGTCCCCACCCCACCCCACCCCCACCCCCACCCCCGACTTTTTCTGAGGTGAGAGTCCCACACAGCTTCAGGTGTTTCTGAGGTACAGAGGGGTGCTTGGAGGTCAGAGGTCTTCACTAGCATGAGGGCACCTAGCTTTTGCTGAGTCTGGTCCAAATATGGGTTGCGTCTCTCTTTCTGAATATCCTTCCCAGAATGCTAAGCACTTTGTTTTCCATTCCCTGAACATAGCTGGGTTTAGAGTTTTCCAATGTCTCGCTCTCTGCCATTTAACACACACAGCAATAAAACGCAGAGCCATTTTCCATGATCTTTAGTTAATGATGCAGTATCTGGCAAGGTCTCCATCGCCAAAGCCATCCTTGGGAAAAGTTCTCATTCAAACACTCTAGAAGTTGTTTTGCACTGGCGGGTCCTTAGACTTGAACATTCTCAGGCAATCTGGATCTTATTTTAACCGAAACTCGTTTATTCTCCTCAGAACAAAAGAATTCCAACAATTCGACAGTCCTTCACACTGCTATGTCACCAGCCAGAGACTTCCTGCACTCTGAGAAACAAGGCAGTGTGGCTTGGGAGGTCAGAAATAGAAATGATGCCTGGTAGTTGTTGGGGGCATCTGTTTCTAATTGTTCTCATTCTTCAACCGAGGAGCCACACAGTCAGGAATTGAACTCCAGGGTACATTACTACCGAGAGCTTTCAGACTAGATGTAATCCCAGAGCTGTAAGCCCCATTCCAACGGCAACCCACACATGATCCGCACCAGGCAGGAAAGCAAGAACGTTCTCTGTTCAGTTCTCAGAATGCAGTATCAGATCAAGAGACCATATGTGAAAGGGCATCCTCACAGTCTGTTCAGAAGGCTACAGACATCTAGGGAGGCTGGTGATGCCTACTTAACTTCAAGATCTACGTAACAGCCACCTAGTCAAAAACTGATGCCTCAAGACTTCTGAAACCTAGCATAAACCCCAAACCTGCCTGAATCATCTAGAAGAATTAGAAGCTATTATTCTAGTAGGTGGATTCCCATTACTTGAAGGCACCATCCTGGGGACAATTGTCTATTCTGAGTCATTTTGTGCCCTCATCCTTCCTCTAAATTGTCTTTCCCCAGCTCTTTCCTCTTCTTTACCTCACTCAACTGGGCCACAGGCAATCGGCAATCACCGACTACTCACCTGTGTTCTGGGTTACCCTCATCCCAAGGGTTACTAGAGAATATAGTTCTTACCTCTCAGAGCTTTTAGTCATGATGCAGTAACAACGTACCCAGAACAGAATGTCTTAAAATGACCAAGCCTTATTCTGGACATGCTTCTTATCTATTGAAGGTTGGTGAAGAGCTTTGATCACATAATCTGTAGTCAGGACACAGGTCCTGGGATACAGGCTAATAGAGGATGCTAAAGCCCTCAGAGGCTGAACTATACAGAGCGTAAGAACAGAAGACTCCTGATGGGGGAAGCAGGGACATGCACAGGAGCTACTGTGGGATGGTCATTCTGAGCTGGGTCAGGGAAACCTTCAGGAGGATGGGACTATTGAGCTGAAACACTGATGATGGAGACCAGGTGGTCTTAGGAGTCTCTTATGGCAGAGCATTCCAAGAGGGACCAGTACTGCAGAGCACCATATATCAAGACGAGGCTTGTTGTATGCAAAGAACTAGGCAACAGCCAATGGTGCTGGACCCCAGAGAATGAGGGAGGAGAAAGAGGATAAGGAGGTGTTAGGTAGTGGGACTCCCTTATGTATATTAATCTCTTTCTTGGTGTTGTGGCCAAATGGGAGGAGGAAAGGTGGATTCCAGTTCATGGTGCCAGAGGGTTACAGCATGTCACAGTATGGAAAGCACGGCAGAGCTCACACAAGGAGAATGTTGGTTCTTCCCACTGCATGGCGGGTAGGAGAAGGTACCAGAGGCTAGCACCAGAGGCATGTGTAACCTTCAAAGACCTGCCCTTCACCCGGCCCCACATCATAAAGTCTCTACAGCTTTCAAAATAGCAGCACAGACTAGAGGTGAAACATCTAGCACTGAGCCCGATGGGCAAACGTTCAATTCAAGCCCTAACATTCTGTCACTGGTCCCCAGAGGCTCATGGCCATTCATGATGCAAAACTCATCCTAACATCATAGCTTTCAACAGTCTCAACACTGTTTAAAATCCAAAAGTATCTTCTGAGACTCAAGACAAACTATTAGCTTGGTAAAGCAGTGGTGGTACCTATAAACGATGGAATTGTATTTTACATAAAGAAGAATAAGTATGATATTGGGACTGAAGATGTAGCTCTGCAGACAGAGTGCTTGCTTGGTTGCACAGAGCCCTGGGTTTGGTTCCTAGAACCAGTCATTGGGACCATGGTGGTACACAGCTGTAATCCCAGCCCTTGGTAGGTAGAAGCAGGAAGATTATAGATCCAAGATCATCTTCAGCTATCTAGTGAGTTTGAGGCTAATCTTGAATGAATTATTGAATGAATGAATGAATGAATGAATGCTCAGGAAATAGATGGAACTAGAGATCATGTTGAGCAAAGTGAACCAGACTCAGAAAAACAAGCAGCATGGTTTCTGTCATAGTTCACTCACTCACTCACTCACTCACACACTCACTCTATCTATCTATCTATCTATCTATCTATCTATCTATCTATCTATCTATCTATCCATCTATCCATCCATCCATCTATCTATCATCTACCTATCATCTATCTATCATCTATCTATAACTGTTATCTATCATCTATTATCTATCATCTCTCTATCATGTAGCTGTCACATATCTAGTATCTATCTTATAGCTATCTAATCTATCATTTATCTATATCTCTATACATAATCTATCTACCTATCATTTTATCTATCATATATCTATTATCTATTTTCATATATTTATCAGGTATCTCTAACTATTTTTACCTATTATCTATCTGTTATCTATCATCTCTCTATCATATATCAGTCATTTATGTATCATATATCATGTATCTATCTATTATCTATCATCTATTTACCATATATCCATCATATATCTATTATCTATTTATCATATATTTATCATATATCTATAACAATTACCTTTCATCTATCTGTTATCTCATATCTATCATATATCCATCATGTATCTATCATACATCTATCGTGTATCTATATATGTATAATCTATCATCACTCTATGTCTCTATCATTTATTTATCCTCTAAAAGCAGAAAAACATGAAAGTAGAAGGAAGCCAATAAGAGGGGAGAAGAAGCTAAAAAGTTAGCAGGGAAGGACAAAAGGAAAAAACTAATGGAACTGTATGACTTGAAGCAGAAGGGGGATCCTATCTGGACAGAGAGGAAGCTTGGAGAACAGAGAGGGAGGAAAAAGGAAATCAAGAGGAAGAAACCAAACAAAATGAAACATCAACTTTGTAGGCTAACCAAAATTAAATCCAAACTATTTCGAAAGGAGAACAGAGCAGGCCCTGGTAATCAAACAACACACGGTCCCTGCGACACCTACCCACTAAAGCTCCTTCCCAGCATGGCCACTTGAGTCTTCAGCCAGCCCGGTGTGGAAGCAATCAGGTCCTGGGGTGTTACAAAAAGTCACGCAGACTCCAATAACGTGTTGCCTTGCTCAAGTGGAAACTTCCTCTCCGCCATCTCCTCTCCTGAGGAGTGGGCAGCAATCCCTCACCCAGCTCAAGATATCAGATGCAGTCACAGCTCCGCTCTCAGCGTCTCAGCCCCACCCCCACATACAGTTATGTTCCACATCCTTCTCCATTAAGCCCAGCAGGGAAACAGCATAGCTGGGAAGGAAGGCCAAGAACCCAGGGAAGGGCTCTTGCTAGCAGAGAAAAGGTCCCATGCCCACAATTAATTATACACATTTATTGGAGGGCTGGTAAGCAAATCAGCGTCACCGATGATTTATCCCCTAATTTGCATTGAGCACGCACCTCATAAATCAATAAGAGAAAAATGGCATTAAAGCATTGGTGTTAACTGTAAGCAAATCACAGTGTACTGGTTCTCTTAATTAAAAGAATATGTGTGTGTTGAATGTGTCCATGTGTTATATTAGATAGGGCCCATTTTTAAATTGCCTTTTCATATCAAAAGCTACGATAGGAGTTTGGCTGAGGACAAAGAACTGTAAGTTTGTGGTAAGTGGTGAGAGTCCTGGTGCTCCTGGGTTGTGTACAGGAACCTGACTGGTATCCTCATCCAAGGGCATTCTAGGAGCAGAGATGATGGTCTCTGGGCCCAGGCTGGGTTAAATGAATCCAGAGCGGAAGCTGTTGCTGACGCCACATCAGAACAGCATAATAAACAGTGGTATCTGTCATTTCTTCTTTTTTTTAACTCTGGCATAAAGATGTTTCTATTTTTCTCATATATGAAATATGGAAATCCAACAATTGCCACAGGTTAGGATAGTGTTGCTCTCCCTCTCCCATGAAGCTCTGAGGATTCAATAGGTTTTGCATAAGAAAGCAACAAAAACGTAGTAGCAGCCCTATTTTTTATAATCGCCAGAAGCTGGAAAAAACCCAGATGTCCCTCAACGGAGGAATGGATACAGAAAATGTGGTATATTTACACAATGGAATACTACTCAGCAATTAAAAACAATGAATTCATGAAATTCTTAGGCAAATAGGTGGAACTGGAAAATATCATTCTGAGTGAGGTAACCCAATCACAAAAGAATACCCATGGAATGTAGTCACTGATAAGTGGATATTAGCTCAGAAACTCTGAATACCCAAGACACAATTCACGTATCAAATAATCCCCAAGAAGAAGGAAGAACAAAGTATACTCTGGTCCTTCTTATAGGGGGGAACAAAATACCCACAGAAGGAGATACAGAGACAAAGTGTGGATCAGAGACTGAGGGAAAGACCATCCAGAGACTGCCCCACCTACAGCCCATCTACAGTTACAAAACCCTGACACTATTATCAATGCCCATAAGTGCTTGCTGACCTGACCCAGATATAGCTGTCACCTGGGAGGCTCTGCTAATGCATTACAAATACAGAGGAGGACACTCTCAGCTAGCCATTGAACTGAGCACAGGGTCCCCAATGGGGGAGCTAGAGAAAGGACCCAAGGAGCTGAAGAGGTTTGCAGCACCATAGAAGGAACAACAATATGAGTCACCCAGTACCTCCAGAGCTCCCAGGGACAAGACCATCAACCAGAGAGTACACATGGAGTTACCCATGGCTCCAGACGCATAGGCAGCAGAGGATGGCCTTGTTGGACATCAAAGGGAGGAGAGGCCCTTGGTTCTGAAAAGGCTTGATGCCGCAATGTAGGGGAATACCAGGACAGGGAAGTGGGAGAGGGTTGATTGGGGAACAGGTAGAGGGGAGATGACTTATGGGATTTTTGGGGTGAAGGAGGAACCAGGAAAGGGGACAACATTTGAAATGTAAAAAAAATTATCTAATAAAAAATAAAAAGAAATTGCACAGTTCTCCTGGAGGAAGAAAAGAACACATTTTGATGATACAGGATGGATTTCCATTCTACTCTTGCCTGACAACAATCCAGTTGTTAAAGTCAATGGCATACAGAAGGGACTCTTTTAGAAGAAGCAGCTTGCTACTGTCATATGAGGATATGCTTGCCTCCGGAAATGAGAGGACAGCCAGTCAATCAACACCTCTAGCCTACAAGAAATCAGGCTTCTACTAGGGAAAAGGTGGCCAGCATGGGGGTAGAAGAACAATCTGGGTGGCTGAATATAAATGCAAGCTTTCAGTAAGGTGGTCATGGGTTAAAAATCCAGGCTCAATTAGACACCAGTCGTTGGGAGCTGGGGTTGCTATTTACATGCCCATGGCCTCTATATCTATGAAGGAGAATGGGGGAGGGGACACAAAACATTATTTGTGACTCACAAGAGGACTTTAGAATTACAAATGATGAGATCTAAGGGTCAATTACCAGAGTCTCATAATCAGTGGTTATGTTCAACATAGGATACAAACAAAATTTAAGAGAAGCCTATAGAAACACAGATGTGGGTGGGGCCAGAGGAACACATGCACCCTTCCAAGCCACGCCATGGGGATAAGGAGCCAGCGAGCCAAGGATCCTGACATTCACTGGCATTCCTGGCTTGAGGTTGGGTGATGGGAATCTGGGCTGGTGGCTGAGGACAAGAGGCTCGGGGGGGGGGGGGGGGCATGAAATTCCTAAGTAATGACCACATTGATCTTGGAGGAGTCAATTCCCATGATGAGATTCAGTTCCTAGGCACTCAGATGAGAGTTTGGGGCTGGATGATTTTTGGTCTGTTGCACTTCTAAAAGTCAAGAAGCCTTTCTCTTTAATTCTCTTATTGATAAATTTTGTTCTCTAGAAAGTTCATGTGTATATGCAATGTATTCTGGTTGCTCCCCCATATCCCTACCCAACCTCCTTGGATCTCCACAACTCAG
Source organism: Apodemus sylvaticus (assembly GCF_947179515.1). Lineage (NCBI taxonomy): Eukaryota > Metazoa > Chordata > Mammalia > Rodentia > Muridae > Apodemus > Apodemus sylvaticus. The sequence continues at coordinate 49,953,121 of NC_067491.1, read as the reverse complement.
TACTGAGCCCTCGCTACCAGTTCCTTTCCAAAATGGCGACTCTGGTTCTGTTTCAGGATGCCTCTAGTCTAACCAGGGCCATATGTGTGACCGCTGTCTGCATTCACCACCATTCAGCCAAAGGCGATTTTCTGCTTGAAGCTGAGAGCCTCGTATGTCTGTGGGTGTAAACAAATACTTAGAGGAAATTTTGACTGAAGAGTGAGTTTAGTCTAGTCTTACTTCATTCTCTGTAGACTGATTTTTGTTTTTCTTTCTCTGTCATGTGCCCAGAAAACAACATCCAATAGTTCTCCAGGTTTCCACACCACAGGTAGCATCTAAATTCCCAAGGAAGACCTGTGATTGGCCCAGCTTGGGTCTGAAGACTATTTCTGAACCAATGGATAGATAACATTGAGTAAACCAAGGGTAGCATTTGTCTGACATAGCAGATTTGATGGAAATCTGAGAATGAAATGCTGGAGACAAATCCCATAAAAGCAAACATTGGGCTAGGCAGAAACATCGTCCATGTCCCTCCACACATCTGTTGGTAAACAATCTAGTTATCCAGGGTCACATACACAGGAGGCCTATCTGAGTCTGAAAAATATGTCTGAAGCTCTGTTAGAGATGGGACATCCTTGTAAGATAGACTTTGACACCCTACACATAACCCCCTGCCACACGCACACAATGGGTTTCTGAAGCCTTGGCAGTAAGTTAATTAATTAAATAACAAATAAACTGTGTACCTGAACATGAAAATAATGTCAACATGTCTCTCTGAGATTCCTCACTGATCTCTGATCTTGGTTTGAGATGTCAAAAGGGAGCTTCATTTGAGATGTGAACTCCTAACACGGACCTCAACACAGCTACAAGACATACGCATCACTTCTGGGAAGCCAGGGTGCTCTCTCTGTCCATTGTGGCTTTCAGCCAATAGATCCCTTGAAAGAAATGTGCTCTCAGAAACTTGCAGTAATTAAAAAGTAATTAAAAAGCCTAGGTCCACAAATGGGACACCCCCTTATGTGTTGTTAGCCAGGAAGGTCCTAGCACACCCAACACCCTCCAAAAACAATACAAGCTCTTGGTTGTCCAGCAGAACAGCTAAGACCCTATTGCTGGATACCACATGCCCTGATTGTATGATATGGAGAAATGAAAACTGGGATTGAACCATGTTTCCTCCCTTCTAGCTGGCTTTCATAGTTCTAGAAGGGGCTATGTAGCCTGCTGTGGAGGAAAAAGCATCAATGATCTTACCTAGCTGTGAAGTCTATAATCTACAAGATCCCCCCTCCAAGCAAGATGTGTCTACTTGTAAAATAGTGGCATTACAGTTATGGAAGTGACCAGCTGGTTTCTGATTGGATTTGAGACCTGCCTTCGTGAAGGAAGAATCCATGCCTGGCACTTAAAACCTGGTCAAAACACCATGCCAGGGAAATCATAGCTCTAGGTGGGACTGAATACTGTTCTACAAAATTTTTAGGACATAACCATACCATGAATCAGCTCACATTGTCAGCATGTTCTTTGCCTGCTAATTGAAATAGGACACTTGTCCCTTAATGTCCAGATGAAGTGAAATAAGATGTGGGACATCATCAAGAACCCCATTACTGTCTATTTCCCCCTTCTCTCTTCCAGATACTTCTTAGATACTGGAAACAGAAAGCCCTAGTTCATGATCAGCAACTAGTTACATCTGTTTCCTCAAGCATGCCTACCGGTGTGATGTTGTGACAAGAAGAACAGATGCAGCAAGAGGAGGACATAACCTAGACATGCCTCCCATTCTGTGCTCACACCTCTCTCAGCCTGGAATGCCTCTTTAATTTCTATGTCTGTCTGTCTGTCTGTCTGTCTGTCTGTCTCTCTCTCTCTCTCTCTCACTCTCTCTCACTCTCCCTCTCTCTCCCCCATGTACAAACTTGCCTGTTGGCCCTTTGGGGACATAGGGAAATGGTACCCTCCTCCAGAAGTCATTTCTATCCTCCTAGGTAGATGGGACCCTCTGCCTTCTCAGTTTAGAGCTCTTTTCAGGCACTACCTAGTCAGTGTGTTTAAGGGCTATTTCCTAAAGAAAGAATTACATATTTCCTGTCATTATATCCTCCCACACTACCCAACATGGACTAGATGTTGAATATTAACAGAATTGAAGTAAGGTATAGTTTCGTGGTAGGTATGCTCTGAGCAGCAGTGACAGCTCTGTCTATCCATCCTCCCAGGCAGAGGCTTGGCAAGCAAATGTGCCCCTGGAGTTTCTGTCTCATCCCCTCCGCTGCTGTAAGGGCAGAGTAATTGGCCTATAACATGTCAGCACTACATCACCAGACCTCAGGCTAGCAGTTCAGAACTCAGGACAAACCTCGTCCAGTTCCCATGATCTCACTAAACAAATCACAGGGCAGGTGGACACCACCCTCAAGCCACTCACTGTGAGGGACAGCTGGCGTCAGGGCTTTGACACGCCTTGCCTCTCCTGCAGCCTCAGCCACTCTCACGGGTTTTATAGAAGAAATGTGTGTTGAGTTTGCCATAGGCCATGGCCTCCCATTAACCAACCTCGGGAAACCTAGATCTGAGAGCTTGGATTTAAAGTACATGAATTTAAAAATGTTTTAAGGTTTAGATCTGTTATATTCAAGTACTTAGAAACTAATTTTTATTGCTTTCATATATAACATTATATATATAAATATCTTATATATAACATATATTATGAAATATTACAAAACATTATATATAAGACCTCAAAAAATATAAAAGATTATGTGTACAATATACAAATACATAACAGTAGATATATCATCATTGAACTATGAACTAACCATTCATTTTCTCTCTCTCTCTGTATCTGTATCTGTATCTGTATCTGTATATACATAATTCACTATATATAATACTGGGCTACTTATGGCCAGGACTACAAATACAAACATAAATGTGAAATACACCCAATGTCCCAAGATAACAGGATCATAAGAACATGCCAATGAATGTCTTAGAATACAGGTATGAGAAAGCACTGGCTCACACTGATTTCAATGGCACAGCATTCAGGACAAGATGGGTGATCTTTGGCTGACAATGCCATGGAAACCCAGACCTAATCTGTTTCCTTCTACCTACAGCTTTATTTTGTTCTTTGCTACCTAATTCGGCTGTTCCAAGTCCAGATTTGGTGTCTGGATGTGGCCACTCAAGTATGAACTCCAAGAATCAGAGATCTCTGCATGTTTTGCTCTGCACATCTAGAAAGTGCCGGATGGGCTGTGTGCTGTGCTCTGAATGAACTAGTGAAATCCTCAGCACATCCTTACGGTCTGGTTTTATACTTAGGGTAATGGATGTTAAAAGTCACGATGAAGATCATCCACTTTCAGTGACTGCATCCAAGGAGGACTCAGACTTGTATCTGCAGGACACCAACTCCATTGTGGTATTCGAACCACTTTGACCCAGATCTCTTATTTATTCGAGAGGCTCAGAGAACAATGCTCCAATATTTCTGAAGCATACACATTGTCTCTGGGACAACCGAAGAGACTCGGGAGAGACTGCGTGTACTTTCTGTAATGGTGTGTCAAGTACACACATCTGTATGGATAACAAGTAATGTTTCCTAGGAGACATCAAACCCCAAATTTGTCACTTTTCACTCAGTGATGGCAATCCCATCGTCTGTACATGAGTGTAATAAAAATATTTTTTTTCTCATTTTCAAATGCTCGGTGCAGTGTTTGGCTACCATATTCACCACCCGAACTACATGAGCTTGATGCGGCAGTATCTGCCTTAAGCTATACTAGGCGATTGACTTTGTTGTCGGGATTGGTGCACCTGGGCCGCTTCATTTGCCAGTACAGTCATTCATCAGCTATTTCCTGGGTATTTCGCGGGTTATAAACTGTTCTAAACACAGAGAATGCAGCACCAGGTGGTAGTAAGAGCTAGGAAGGAAAACATGAAGCAGTGGGCAGGGTTAGAGTCCTGGGGCAATGGAATGAGAGGGCAGAGGAGACATATATACAGGGAGACTATATATGGAGATATATAGATATATAGATATATATATGGAAGTAAATATCCCCATATAGGGCAATAGAATTAGAGAGCAGAGGGAGGCATATTGATAGATAGATAGATAGATAGATAGATAGATAGATAGATAGATAGACAGACAGACAGACAGACAGATAGATAGATAGATAGATAGATTGATTAGATATGGAGATGTATAGATATATATAGAAATAAATATTCCCATATATCTGTACACACACACACACACACACACACACGCATCCATGCACACATGTAAGAGTGCCAAGAGAGATGAGTTAGAGAAAGACAATCTTTCAACCATTGTAGCTTTTATCAGGCCTGAGAAAAGGGAGGGAGGCAGCCAACTGTCGAAGGAATGAGGAACAGAATGGGCAAAGAGAGGGTGGTTATGTCCCTGAGTTGAAGAGGCCTGCTGTGTTGAAGAACAACAAGAAATCTGTGAGATCAGAAGGAAGGGTCGTCCAGATAGCATGAGGCTAGAGGTGAAGTCGGAGGTCCGGAAGCCCGGCAGAGGTATGGTGCACAAACCCTCAAACCTGCCTTATCAAATTCCACCAAGGAGTAAGTGTGTGTCTACAGACACAGATGTGGCTGCCCATACAAGAAAGAGAAGTTGTGTGACACAGTGGTTACAGGGTAGAGGCTGGAAAGGCCTGAGGTAAAGTTGAGGCAGACATGAATTTGCCATTACAGGCCGGCTATGGTCCGAATGGGCCCCCAAAATGAATATGTCCGGGAACAACCTCAAGTGTTGGAAGGCATTTGGGTCATGAATTTTCCATTCCAGTAGATGGAGTGGTGGCCATCAAATGAAGTAGCAAGCTCACTGCAAGGTTGTGGTTCACCACAAGCCACTATGAAGCCCATGGAGAACCAGAAAGCAGGAGCCTCAGGGCTCCAAACACAACAGTAACGATAAAAAGGCAGAAGAGCTAGAGACCCTGGGTTGATCAGAACACATGCAGACGTTCACTGACAAGTCATACTACACTCCATAAACACATACAAATACTGTGCTAACTGCAACCAAATAATTCCTTAAGAGGGTAGAAATATTAACTGTCCTAACTGGATCTTTGCCTATTACCTGTGTATCATTGCTCTTACTATATAATTTTGTATACTTAAAACGAAAGGTTCATGTAGTGCTCACATCACATGAATGGGTTCTCTTTCCTGTTCTTCCACAACACAGAGACAGTTTATTCTTTTCTGACCTTTTCTACCTGCTACCACATAAGGATGTATCAAGAAAGTTCTTATTAGCTCATTAGATGTTGACCTCTTGATCTTGGGCGTGTGTGTGTGTGTGTGTGTGTGTACACGCATACTCATGCATATGTGCACACCTGTTGAGGCCAGAGATAAACATCAGGTGTCTTTTTCTTCTACTCTTATTCCAGGAACCTGTCAGCTCACCCATCAGCTAGACTGGCTGGCAGCAAGCTCCAACATTCTCTCTTTCTCTGCCCCAATCCCAAGTGCTGGGGTGCCAGGCCTAACCCCCACAACCAGCTTCTCATGTGAATTCCAGGGATCCAAACTCAGTCCCTAACCCTTGTACCACAGGTACTGTACTGACGGAGATCTGCCCACCCCAGCTTTGAACATTTCAGCCTTGAACTGAGAAACATGCATTTGTGTTCTTTATAAACTATCCAGTCCATAGCATCTTCTAGTTTGATTCATTGTAAAATTTATATGCTATACCAACCTCCCTGTCGTCCTGGTGTGAGGACATCAGCAAAATAACTTATGCCATGTGATTAAAACAGTGTCTGGCCAGTACTCATGCTCAATGAAAGGTTCATTACTTCTGTGACCCCTGTTCTTCTGGCTCCCGGTAGTTATTCAGCTAACAGACACACTCAACAGATTAGGCTGTGGGCAAAGGCAGGCTAAATAGTCACGATAGAGTCGTCCTCAAGCAAGCCACCTGCTCTGGCAGCCACAGCCAAGATAACCCCCTCACGCAAGTGTGGCACCCTCACAAGGCAGCTGGGAAGCTGGCATCCCTTGGTGTCAAGCCTGCCGGAGGCGGGGCAGGGGTGGGTGGAGAGAGAACAAAGCCCCTTCTTTCCCAGCTCTGGATTGCACGCCCGACTGGCTCTGAAGAGTAGACGGCTCGCCCCACCTGCACCTCACAGGCCAGTGTGACTCATCCAACTGCACACCTGGGCTGGGGTTGGAGCCAGGACAGAGGCCACATCAGGGGAGAACTTGTGGAAGGTTTGGGATGGGGGGCAGATGGCTTTGATGGGTGCTAAGAGACACTGCAGCCCAGGACCAAACATCTACAAAGCCCGCTACTCTCCTCCCACCATGTAAGGAGTAAGGAAGAGCTGTTAGTTTTCCTTCAAACTGAGTCCAAGGAGCTTTGTGTTGTGGGAAGACGACGACTAAGGATTGGGGACCTTAGCGTATTGGCCAATAGAGGAGGAAAAGACAGGGCGGTCTGTAAAGATATCAGTACAGAGAACTACTGTAAGTCAGCAGCTCTGAGCAACCTGGGGCTGAGCACAACATCTATTCCCTTTATGGCTCTGGGCCCTTTCTGAATGAAACCAATGACATCAAGCACTCTTCGTCATTGTAACATGGTAGACAGTTTTTTTTTTTAATTAAAAATCCACTCACATGGGTTGGGCCCTCCTCCATTGATCACTAATTAAGTACATGCCTTACAACTGGATAGAAAGGAGGCATTTTCTCAATTGGAGCTCCTTTCTCTCTGATGACTCTAGCTAGTGTCAAGTTACTTAAAACTACCCAGTACACTTGCTTTCCTTTTGACACTCTCATAATTACTCAGGTTTAGATAAGTCTGTCCCCCACCCCTCCTCACAAGCATTTCCAGAACTCCATCCTACTAAAACCTTTCTCCCCCCAGTATTACCCCTTCTCTTTCACATCTTAAGTGCTTGTCCCTTGAAGTCTCTTTTCCCCTCTCATGGCTATCTTTCAGATTGGTTGGCCTTTACATACTCACTACCACACAAATGCACATGCATAAAACTTAGCAACTAGGGTAAGTGTGTGAGAGAGAATAAGTACTGTTTGTCTTTCTAAGGTCATCTTAATTAATACAATATTCTTCTATTTTCTTGAAAATTGTCATCATTTTATTTTCTTCACAGATCAATAAAATTCAACTTCCTTCCTTCCAAAAAAAAAAAAAATCCACTCACTATGCACCAGACCACACCGAGAATCCCCTGTATTCTCTGGGATTCCCTGGGATTCCCTTCTCGGTTCCTAAAGGCTCGACCCTCTCTTATCTCCAGATAGTCCTGATTTGTGGAGGTTTCCTTTTTTAAAAAATATTTTTATTAATTATTTTTATAGACTCCATATTTTATTCCCTACCCCAACAACTCCTGTCAACCCTCTGGCTGTTCCACATCCCATACCTCCTTTTCTCCCCCCTGCCTCCACGTGGATGTCCCTACCCCCACCCCTCCTGACCTCTAGACTCCCTGGGGCCTCCAGTCTCTTGAGGATTAGGTACCTCATCTCTGAAGGAACCCAGATCCACAGTCCTCTATTGTATATGTGTTGGGAGCCTCATATCAGCTGGTGTGTGCTGCCTATTTGGTGGTCCAGTGTTTGAGAGATCCCGGGGGTCCAGATTAACTGAGACTGTGGTCCTCCTACAGGGTCGCCCTCAGCTTCATTCAGCCTTCCCTAATTCAACAGAAGGGGTCAGCTGCTTCTGTCCATTGGTTGGGTGCAAATTCCTTTTTTATTTGTTTTTTTACAAAATGGCTTATATGCAAGACCTCCCATGTTAGGCAGGACAGGGCCAAGCAACAAGGACTGGACAGTGCATTGACTGTGAGCCCACACCTCTGGTTTTCTCCAGGATCACTCCTCACAGCTGCACTGGGGCCAGCTGTGACACCTTGGGAAGGAAACATACTTTCTTTTCTCATCCACAAAATGTGGCTGGCTGCTCTTTCCTGCCTACTCAGTCTGGTAGTTTAGAGTCCCATGCACCAATCATAGAAGACTTTGAAGAAATTAAGTATTGTATAAAACCAGGCAATAGAAAGGCCTTTTGAATTCCTATGATAGTGTTAACAGCAAAGACTTTACATGCATTAGAATGTCCCCTCATAACAGGTGTCAGTGTTTAGATTCCAGAAGTCCATCAAATTCTTCCAGTGTACTCCAAGGTTAGTACTCCAAATATTAGTTGAATTCTTTCTCAACCACCTCTAAGGAGCTAAAGAACCCCTCCAGAATAAGGCCAATACCACCAAACATCCGTACAGTGTCCTTCAGGTCTCTTCTCCTCAGAGACTTGGATTCGCTGGATACCAGTTTTCTCTTCCTGTCTGGAAAACATTACACACACACACACACACACCATGCACACACAGAGAGACCTTGTAGAAGGAAGGCAAGAAGAAAGTTCTTCTTAACAATCAGCCTCGGGATTCCACCAGGTTACCGTTGTGACCATAATGAAGATAGGTTGTGACTCAGAGCTTGGGAGTTCCAGTCCAGTTCCCTCCCCAGGAGAAGGATGTATGCTACACTGCCGTCATTGAAAACCAAATGGCAGAGGCTCCACATGCAGCCGGCAGGGGAGACATTTTCTGAGGCGATGACTGAACTGGTGTGGCCAAGCTCTGCCTGGACCATTCTCTGCTGTCTCCCCTACTCTAGCAGCACAGAATCAAGTCACTCTTTTGCTACCACTTATTCCAGTAACTTCCCTCCTGATTTTCCCTCCATCTTAAGGAGAACAATCCCTACCAATGTGACCTGAGATGGGTTCTTTCACTCCGTCTCCGGGCATGTACTTGTTATCCTATAACGCCACAGCTAGCCTGTGTGGACAGAACACTTGCTGTTTGCCTCATACGCACTCACTCAGGTTATCCTGGGCAAAGGGGAAAGTTGCTGCCTCCTCTTTCCCAAGCTGAGTCACATGAGAAGACATCGCAGAGAGTGCTCAACCAGAGGACCGTGAGGAAGCACACTGCATCCTTCATGCTTTAAATGCCCAAGCCAAACACATCAGTACTTACAATTCTACACATGCAGCAGGATGCTGACCATGCACTTTGAAGTTAACCCTTTGGAGTAACCCCATGCCTTGTGCCTATTTTTCAAAATAGTAAGAGAGCAAGCCAACAGCATTCACATCTCCTGGTGTTTTGTGATAAGTGTTCCTTTCCATGAACCTCCTTTCAGGGCATTAGAGTTAGGGTTAGGGAGACAGGGAGAGCTTAATATACCAGTGGGAAGGAGAAATACAAATGCCAGACCTGTCCAGCTCTTGTTTTACCAGAATCTAGGAATGGGAAGGGTGTGGTTTAAGAAGTACAAGTGGGAATTGGAGAGACAGTTTAGTGGTTAAGAGTCCTTACAGCTGGGGTTGAAGAGATGGCTCAGTGGTTAAGAGCACTGACTGTTCTTCCGAAGGTCCTGAGTTCAAATCCCAGCAACCACATACTGGCTCACAACCATCTGTAACGAGATCTGACTCCCTCTTCTGGAGTGTCTGGCTACAGTGTGCTTACATATAATAAATAAATAAATCTTTAAAAAAAAAGTCTTTACAGTTCCCATAACCCATGTCAGGTAGCTTATAACTTCCGGTAACTCCAGCCCCCAGAGGAATCTGACACCCTCCTCTGGACTCCACAGCCACTGCCCTCATGTTTATATACCCACACAGACAGACAGACAGACACACACACACACACACACACACACACACAATTACAAATAAAGTAAGTCTTGGGCTGGAGAGATGGCTTAGCAATTAGGAGCACTAACTGCTCTTCCAGACGTCCTGGGTTCAATTCCCAGCAGCCACATGGTAGCTCACAACCATCTGTAATGAGAACTGATGCTCTCTTCTGGTGTGTCTGAAGACAGTTACAGTGTACTCATATAAATAAAATAAATAAACCTTTAAAAAAAAACATGACTTCAAAAATAAATCCATATAAAACTCATAGCCTAGGAGGCAGAGAATCCCCAAAAGACTGACCCTTAGTATGGAACTATAGAACACAGCCCTAGACACACCAAGCACACACCTGAGAGTTGCGATACTAAAGTCCTAAAGGCCACATTAACCTTGCATCAAAAACTCTGTGAAGAGGCCAACAAGCATCAGAGGCCAACCAGAGTCAAAGATGGCAGCAGTGTTGACATGATTATCATGCTAATGGACCTAATGCTAAGAAGACATTATAGAAGAGCAAATGCATAATATGTAACATAAGCCAGGGCACCTAAGAGACAATCAAAAAGAAATGCTGAGCTGGAAATGGGCGACCGTGCTTCCAACCACGGGTGAGCGGATACACACAAGAAGATTGGAAGCAGCCAAGCTTAAGATCTGATGAAAGAAACTTGCAAAACTGAGCAGAAAGAAAGACTAAAAGAGCCACAATACCCAGTAACTTAGGATGAATAGAGAAAGGCAGCAGAGACAGGTGGGATAAAGCATATTGGACATAATAATAGCCAAGATTTCTCCTCAAAGGATCAAATCTCATGGACCCAGGAAGCTCAGAAAACAGCAATAGTAAATGCCAAAGGATGACGACACGTAGGTAAGTCAAACCCCAACTGTTCAAAGAGAAAACTGTTGAAAGAACCCATTGGGGAGAAACAACACCTTTCCCATGGAGGAGATACAAAAATATTGACATCTCCCTTCTCCTCTGAAACAGCAAGCAAAGACAAGCTAAGGGAAAATAATCAAGGTATCCAAAACAGCCGACCATCTGTATGAAATCACCTGTCAATCACAGTGAGAGAGAGTAAGAAACACTTTCTCCATGAGCAGAAAGTAGGGCGATTTGTAGTTGGCACATTTGACTTTGACGAAACATTAAGAGTGTATACAGAGAAAGAAGATAAAAGTCAGAAACTGGACTCCATATAAAGAAAAAACTGCATCAAATATTGAATAAATGAAAAGGAAACAAAACCCTTTTGGTTATTATTAATTTGCCCAACAGTGGTTTGCCTCAATTATAACACTGGGCTTGCAAGGTTGTGCAAGGTTGTGTAGACCCCAGTTGCCAAGCCTTGTGACCTGCATGCTGTGTCTGGAACTCACATGATGGAGAGAGCTAACTCTTAAAGCTTGTCCTCTGACCTCCATGCACCGTGTACACAAGTGCACATGCACACACACACATGCACCAGTCACAACACAGCTTCCAGTTCCGCTGATCCCAAGTTTCTATGAGAACCAATCATAGGCCTCACACTGCACCACTGGCTTTCTGTTGAGCCACCTGGGAAGTGTTCCCATCTTAGGCTGAGTGACAGCAGCTTCAGGGTGAGCGAGGCTATCTAAGGCTCATCAAGGCTTATCGTACTGGGAAGGAACTCTCCCAGAGCCAGGACAGGTGTCTGGAGCAGTGGATAGATACTGCAGCAGGGCTCAGTGTTCTTTACAGCTCACGTTTAGTTTCCCCACAGTGTTGAGCATTCAATGCAGCTGGACTGTCATGATAGCCAGGCCATTGTCAAAAGAGAGGCCGGTTGATTAATATTCCCCACTCAGAGCAGAAGGAGTGAGGAGAGGGTCCGACTGCCAATCAAACAATCAAATTCCACAACCTTAGCTTATTTGAAAGAAGAAGAAACATGACGAAGTGGCCCCAGTAAGGAGCTATTTTGACCATTAACATTGTCTATACTGTACAACAGGCCTCAAATCCCAGATAAAATAGTCAAGGTGGCATTGGTCCATTACCCTCCCTCCTCTCCTGATTTATCTTTCATTGTCATATGGGTAGCAAGTTGGTCTAGCATCAAGGTGAAAAGATTTTTCAAAGTCTTAGAAAAGTTTTTTTTTGTTTTGTTTTGTTTGTTTTTGTTTTTGTTTTTTTGCAAAGAAAAGTCTTAGGCATGAACTACACAGAGACCCAAATACTTTGTCTGTTTCCCAATGTGTTGTGAATAGTTCCAGTTTTTGTGTTCTTGGTCACTTGTTCCACAGTGGAAGCTTCCGGCTGAAAGAAGAGACCACCAGATAGCCCATCACACCTGCAGGTGACAAAAACATTTCCAGGTCACATCAAAGTGTGTCTATATAGATTTTGCTCTGCAGCAGAAAGACACAGGCCTTTCTAAAATTACCCCAGATGGGCTTTGCAGTGTGTGTGTGTGTGTGTGTGTGTGTGTGTGTGTGTGTGTGTGTGAGAGAGAGAGAGAGAGAGAGAGAGAGAGAGAGAGAGAGAGAGAGAGAGTGACACATGAATTCTGGAGCTAAGAGGTAGTTGGTAGGAAATGAAAACAGAACTTACCACATCATATACCCTTTCATAATATGCTTTATGACACAACATAAATAAAGATGTGTCAAATGACTTAAACACATTACAACCTTTAATGCTCACACTTACTGTGAAAAATCTGATGTGATTCTTGTGCTAAACAGAGCGTTCCAGGACCAGTCCCTTGAGGTCACATAGTGGATCTGTGAGGAAGCTGGGTATTGAACACATCTTTTCTACACAGCCTTATCCAGCTGCCCACTGTGCTTTTCTGGAATTTATAGTTTAACTTCCTACTGTGTCTAGAGGACAGCACTTGAATGTGTTTCATGATGCTAACATGGAATACCCAAGGATGATTGTTCTATTAAGAAACAAGACATCTTTCCTACACTCCTGGTGGCTGAGGAGGGCCACCATGAGGCATCATCCACCACAAACAATGTCAGGAGGGCAGGAGGGAGAATGGGAGGTGGCCAGGAGCTTTGTCTATGATAAACGCACTCTCATAATAACTAAACCCCCTTTGTTTTGGACAGGGCATCGCTGTATAGCTAAGACTAACCTCTGACACATAAACCTCCTGCCTCAGCTGCTCAAATGTTGGGGGTCACGAGAACATACCACCATTTCCAGCTTTTAGCTCACTCTTCTGGTAACTTTGGTCTAGTCACCAGGACAGGTCGGATGACCACCTCTGTGTTAGGCCTCGCCTCTCAGCATTGTCACACAGTAGATTTAAGCTCCCAACATACGAGCACTGGAGGACACCATAGCAGATGGTGACCACACCATCAGCTCTTGAGAAGTACTCCTGTGTTTCCTGTAATGCGTGCAGTATAGCCCTGGTGAAAATAAGTTTAAAGTACTTGCATTCTTGATACTTATAGTCACAGCTTATAGCCATTTTGTGATTGTTTTTGTTTTGAATATGCAACATTCTATCTAAGCCAAAGACACTTCTGCAGAATGTGACAGCTCAAGTTTGATGGCCAGCGGCATTTTGTATCCCTCTTTGAAAGCATTTTTTTCTGTTTAACATTTTGTGTGTGTGTGTGTGTGTGTGTGTATAGAGAGAGAGAGAAAGAGAGGGGGTAGTATATTCTCTTTCTTTGTTCTAAATCAGGAAGGTATAACTATTTAGTCCAAGAAGTAATAACTTTAGCATTACTGATGTTCCTTGTACAGCTTCAGCATAAAGCGACTTTAAAAACGCAAATTTCCCTACTGGTTGACAAATCTCAGGCAAGGGAAAAGGAAGCAGACCCTGGCTTTGCTAGTCTTGAATTTATCCCCCTTTATCCTGTCCACAGCATCTGGGTTCCTTTATGCAGGACTAAGGTAGACCCTCCATCCTCCATTTATACCTTTCTGGTAAGACACCCCATCTTCCCTCACTAGTAGCCCCAAGATACAGGAGCACTTAACCTGAGTGTCCAATCTCCCAGCCATGCATGATCATTTATTTTGCATTGATTTCTCTTATTTTGCCTGTGTCTTGTGTGTTAGTGTGGGTTTATCTATCCATTTTTTCAAACATTTTTCTTTTTTTTTATTTTTTCTTTTCTTCTTTTTATTTTTTTTTCTGGACTAGACTCTCTAGAAGGAACCACTGGCATGCCTGACAGCCATCTTGTCACACAAAGCTTGCCTGAAAAAAAAATGTCACTGATGCCAAAGAAAGCTGTAATTTCTCAAGGCCCTGTGGAGACAGCTTCTCTTGAACACAAGTCTACCTAGAATCCTGTAGATGACTATATCAGTGACTTTTCCTTTCACTGTGAAAAGAAAAATGCCCTGCAAAAGCAACCTGGGGGAGGGGCTTATTTTAGTTCACAGTTCAAAAGTCCAATCTGCCCTCAGGGAAGCCGTGGAGGTAGGAACCTGTGGCAACCAGTCATGTCAAGGCCACAATCCTGAGGCAGGCAGGGAAGAATCCTTCTCCTTCTTCCTTTAACCCATGTCCTGGGGATGGCACCACCTACGGTTATGGTGGGTCCTTCCAATGAACCTCATGAAGACAATTAATTCCTCCAGACTCATCCAGGGTTTGACCTCATCTAAATAATCCCTTGTGAGTGTCTATCTAGAAACTTGTTGCCTGTGATTCCAGGTTCTCTCAAGTTAGAGTCAACACCGATATAGCAACGTCCCACCCTCCCTTGTATCCATGAGTGTCTATCTAGAAGCTTGTTGCCTATGTGATTCCAGGTTCTCTCAAGTTAGAGTCAACACTGGTATTATAGCAACGTCCCACCCTCCCTTGTACCCACAGATTGTCTGAGTCTCTTCTGGAGAAGAGTCTTAAGGAAAAGAGACCAAAAGTTACCAGATACCAGCTATGTACCTCTTGTTTCGAGAGGCACTCACTTAACTGTCGCAATATCCTGACAACAGTACATAGCTTCTCCACCACTGTACAAATCAGAGACTAGAGACTCAGAGAGGTTAAGAAACTAGCCACAGGCAGCTAGGAAGTAGCCAGACTTGGATTCCAGCTATGTCTTCCTGGCTCTAAGAACTGGCTCCTTTCCAGGGCTGTGCACAGTTAGATCAGATCTCTGAGCACGATCACTCTTTCCAGCTGGGCCTGTGGGAAGTGTACTAACCAAAGGGAACAGATTCTGAGTTTGTTTTTCATCTTTCTTTTTTTTCTTTCTTTTTTTTCTTTGCCTAGCTCATCAACTGGTTTAGTGTGACTTCAAACACTTTTTCTCTCAAATTCCAGGGTTTTGTTTATTTATTTTATTTTTTTATTTTTATATAAAACCATGAGATTTTTAGACTAGATACCCTGTATTCCAAGTTCTTTCCAGTCTCCAACATGTAGAAATGTCAGCTCCTGACTGCTCGACTGTCATCTTGGAATTCCTGAGTTGAACACTGGATGAACCAGACTTTGAAGCAGCCAATCGGCAAAGTTTTCTCCCCAGCAAACCATCTCTCCTAATTCGGGCAAATGGATGAAGTATGTGTAATTAAAACTGCACAAAAGTAACAAGCTTCCGGCCAAGTTTTACCCTTACTTAACTGTGCTCTTGGGGGTTGATTTGAGGCGGGGTGGCGGATGCTGAACCCAGGATGGAATTTGGCCTAATATGTGGATTCTTACAACGTCCAAATGATGTCAGTGTACTAACTTGAGAGACTGAAAAAATGCTGAGTTGAGTCTATTTGCCTTCATAAAGAAAATCTGGAAACCGCTGGGCTGGGGCCAGTGTCTACCAGTGTTATGAGGCTCGGCATACTTTGGCAAGGCAAAACCATTGGGGGACCATCACACTCGATTTCTGTTAACTTAGGGTACAACCTTTCTTTCTGGTGCATAGTTTCCCCTAAAATAGAGACCAATATTCTTTTCAGAGAAAGTGGAATTGCTAAAGAGGGTTCATTCTATGTGGATCTTGGAATCACTAAGGCTGTAGAAACTGCAAGGCCGGCTGTTGAGGAGTCATTGAGGCATGTTCTCCTACAGGAGAGACTGGACAAGCCAGTGAAGATGTTATCCAGATAACAATTCAAAAGAGAGGTTGGGTGTCTAAGTAGTCAACTAATGGCTTTTCTGCCTAGCATCTGCTTTCCTAGAAACTGTCTTATGTGAAGAGGTGTGTGTGTGTGTGTGTGTGTGTGTGTGTGTAACTGTGTGTATATCTGTGTCTGTGTGTGTAAACACATGTACATATGTTGGGTATCTTTCCTCAATTGCTGGCCATGTCTTTTTTTAAGATGAGGCCTCTGTAGGTAGACTTCTCAGCAAGCTCTAGGGATCCTCCTGTCTCTATCCTGCTAAAGCTAGGACCACAGGACCTACTGTCATGCTCAGTTCTAGCAGATAGGTGGAGACACAAACTCAAACTCTCACCCTGTACAGCAATCACTCTGCCAAATGGACAGTCTCCTCAGCCACTGTGCAGAGTTTTGACAATCCTGTGAGAATGTATGTCCAGGAGGCCCTAAAACACCAGCATTCCATGCACATCCAGCTGTCTTAGGGTTTCTGTCACTGCAGCATGAGGAACAAAGGGATTACTTCATCTTACAGCTCTCTGGTCACACTCCATCACTGAGGGGAGTCACAACAGGACCTGGAAGCAAGAACTGAAGCAGAAGCCGTGGAAGAACTCTGTGTGCCGGCTTGCTCAGCCTGCTTTCCTACAGACCCCCAAAACCAACCAACCAAGGGGACGCATCACTCACC
The DNA here is from genome assembly GCF_947179515.1 of Apodemus sylvaticus. Taxonomy (NCBI): domain Eukaryota; kingdom Metazoa; phylum Chordata; class Mammalia; order Rodentia; family Muridae; genus Apodemus; species Apodemus sylvaticus. The sequence continues at coordinate 49,936,600 of NC_067491.1, read as the reverse complement.
ATGAGCTGGGCCCTCCCACATCAATCAGTGATGATGATGATGATGATGATGATAGTGATGATGATGATGATGATGATGATGATGGTGATGATGGTGATGATGATGGTGATAATGATGATGATGGTGATGATGATGATGCTCCGCAGGCCACACTTGGAGACATCCTCTCAGTTGAAGTTCTCTCTTTCCAGACAACCCTAGCTTGTGTCAACTTGACAAAACAAACAAACAACAACCTAGCCAGCACACCAGACTTCCTCTCAGCTGGGCCATCCAGAATAAAACAAAAGAGGGTGGGTTTTAGGGCGGAATCTAAAGGTCTGGCTTCAAAGCCTCTTTCCATCACTCACCCATGAGAAAACGTCCGACAATATATTTTCATCCAGGGGGGATAAAGCGACAGTCACGGTGGCTTCTGGCAGGGTTCTGAAGACCAGGCATGCTAATTCACACCGAATACTCATTGTTTGGCACATAGTACACACTCAATAAAATTTAGCCGTTCATCTCGAGTCTCCCACGACTCGATTGAAACGACGTAGGACTTGGTTCACACCAACCTGGCTGTGCGGTACATCCGATATATGAAGCAGCAGTGAGAGGAAGGACAGCTTGCAGTCACACCTGACCCTCTACCTCCCAACTCAGCATCTGTGCTTCATCTCCTCTGGCTGCTCCATAAGGCCAGGGGAACCAGAGTGGCCATGACCACAGCAAGGAAAGCACATGAGAGAAACAAAGGCCAGACCAGGAAGACCAATGCGGGGACCTCGCTCAGCAGGCTGTGGCCCCATTGCAGCAGCACCGAGAATCGGAGGGGAGGGCCGACACACAACCATCTGACATTTTAAAGGGCAGTGACAGTGTCTATTGGTGGCTATGGCTTTGTCCATGTCCCATAACCTCACCTACCATGACTTCTCATCTGTAAGAGGGGGGAAGGAGCGGGGAAGGGAACAGAGGAAACTTCGATGTTTGTTCCATCCTCCTTTCTTTATGGACTGCTGAGATGAGTGGATAATCCATCCACATCAGATACACATGGGGGGCAAATTCCCAGACTCCCCACAGACACACTGAAACAAAACCTGGGGATGGGGCTCAGGAATCTGCCTGAATTCTGCTTCTCTGGAGAACTAAAAGGTAAAGACCACGTCTCTGGTTCCCTATGAATATGATGGAGTTGATGGAGTCCTAGAGTTCACACTGGAGGACTCGAATTTAGGCATGAGATTAGCATACAAGAGGGCATAACAGGCCTGGCTACCACTGTCACGGCAAAGGTGGAGAACGGACAGGGTGGTAGGAGGCCTGGTCTCTATTTCAAGTTTACTCAGTAGACCGTAAGGCTCACCTGCATCTTTTCCATCATTTGTCAATACAGAAAAGCCTTCCCAATGAAAAAAGAAAAGAAAAGAAAAAGAAAAAGAAAAAAGAAAAGCCTTCCCTATCCTTCATCATGGGGGTTTTGAAGAGCCACAAATAAGAAGATGAACACAAAACATTAAAATATTATGTAAGCCAAGGAATTATTTACTCCCAAGAACTCAGAAATAGCAGCTCTTCCCCAGATCCCCTGCCGTTCTAGGGAATGGTAGGCTTGTGATTTTCCCTCAGTAGACACCTCAGAGAGTTCTCCCGTTGCCTGGATAATTGCAGGCTTCAGTCTACCCGGCTGTGGATAAGGTCAGTGAATGAATGCGCACCATTGATGGAAAGCTGCAATGCCATCTGGGGATTTAAGAAGAAAACCTACCTTCTTCCCTCAGTGTCACTGAAGTCACTCCACATTTGTCCCTGCAGACCTCCCTCTCGAGGTCCAAGCGTAGCATGTCCACCAGAAATGCTCCTGCTCAACCTTACAATCTCTGTGTTTCCCCCACGCAATGGTTTCTTTCCCATCTCATGTGGGAACTTGTCATTCTGGGCAATGGCTTTGCCATCCTCCCAACCCCCTGAGCTCAAGCACCTAGTCACCCTGGGCCACTCTGCCTCTAGTCACCCTCCTCTCACATGGCTTCTCCCCCTCCTCTGTGGCTTCTCACCTCACTGCCCTGCTCTGGTACCACCCATCATCACTATGACACAGGAATACGGATGTGCAGCCGAAAGCAATATTTCAAAACAACCCTAGAGCATGTGCCCATAGCCAAGCTGGGCTTAAGTATGTATAGCCCTGATTGGTTTTTAAAAGTTTTTTTTATTGAAGTTTTTTCCCTGTGTGTATGGGGGTACATCGCATGATGTGGCCTTCATGTAGAGGTCAGAAGACAACTCTGGGGAGTTAGTTTTCTTCTTGTACCATATGGATCCCCAGGTATAGAACTCTGGTCTCAGCAGCCATGTTTCATCCCCTGAACATATCTCTGCTCCTCAAGTCATTCTTCTCTCTCTCTCTCTCTCTCTCTCTCTCTCTCTCTCTCTCTCTTAATTTATTTATTCACTTTATATCCCAATCAGTGCCCACTCCTAGTCCCCCCTCACACAGTCCTTTCCCCACCCCCTTCCCTTCTCCTCTAAGAAGGCAGAACCCCTCCTTGGATATCTCCCCACCCTGACATATCATGTCTCTGCAGGATTAGGCACATCCTCTGCTACTGAGGCCAGACAAGGCAGCCCAGTTAGGGGAACGGGATTCTCAAGTAGGCAACAGCTTTAGGGACAGCCCCCACTCCAGTTGTTAGGGGACCCACATGAAGACCAAGTCTCACATCTGCTACGTATGTGCGGGGAGATAGGTCTAGCCCATGTATGTGCTTTGGTTGGTGGTTCAGTCACTGAGAGATGCCACGGGTCCTAAAGCCATTCTTGATGTGGGTATATGAGCGCTCACTTCTGGGCAGACCCAGAGGGGAGTCTGGCATTTTCCCCCATGCCTCTGCTGTGGAACACTTGGGGAAAGTCCCAGCTGAAACCAAAGAGCAGCCTCGCTCCTGGGAACGCCGAGATCCCCTGAGTGCTCTGCTTGTTTATCTCACCATTACTGCATCCTTTGCTGAAAATAAGGGACATTCCACAGAGATCTTTGGGGTTGCATTTTTGTCCCGAAACAAACCTCTAAGGAGTCAAGGCAGGAAGCTAGAAGGAGCAGATCTCCACGGACCCCCAGAGCCACTAAGCTGGCCCTGGCCTGCCTCCCTGCGGACTTCTGGTTGAGCCACCAGAAGTCAGCTCTTCTGATGCTGGTGAGGAAGAGCAAACCTGATGGAGTGAAAACAGAACCGAGCTAGATCTTAAGTCCGTTTGCAACATGACTCCTAACTGCAGGGCTATACTGTGCCTTATGTCTGAAAACGGACAGAAAGCGAGACGCCCCAACGTGACCAGGGAAGATGCACTTGGCAGCTGAGTCACAGTCCTTGCCTCCGTGCCAGGTACGGAGAGGAGTCTGAGAGGTGTGGTCCACAGCCAGGAAACTACGGTCTTTAAAGCAAGGTTAAGCTTGCTATAAGCTAAGTCACCCACGTCCTGGGGAGGAGTTGGAATAAGGTATTATTTGGTTCTTAAGACATGCCAGGAGACATTATGTAGGTCCCCGGGTCTTCACAAGTCCACCTCAAGACCCTTAATGAAGCTAGAGCCTCGATCATGGAAGGCACAGGCTTTTACACCTGCACCGGATGTTTCTTCCACTCTAAGGGACAGAAAGGAATCATGTTTGCTTCCTGCTCCAGGAAACAAGCAACCTCCGTAGATTTTGATCTGTCAGTATCCCGCAGTCTTGCACCAAACCAGAAAGAAACAAGGCTGGGAGGACTGAGCACGCAGCTCAGTTAGTGGCTGGAATGCCGGCCTCAAACGTGCAAAGCCCAAAGCCCAAGCCCCAAGCCTACATGAACTGAACAAGGCCATCGTGGCCCATGTGCTTGGGAGGTAAAAGGAGGATAATCACAAGTTCAAGGTCATCTTCACATGCGTAGAAATTTAGAAAGTGGAAGGCCAGACTGAGCTATATGTGTTCCTGTCTCAGGAAGGAAGGAAGGAAGGAAGGAAGGAAGGAAGGAAGGAAGGAAGGAAGGAAGGAAGGGAGGGAGGGAGGGAGGGAGGGAGGGAGGGAGGGAGGGAGGGAGGGAGGGAGGAAGGAAGGAAGGAAGGAAGGAAGGAAGGAAGGAATGGAGGGAGGGAGGGAGGGAGGGAGGGACAGAAGTGGAGAGAGAGAGACTAACTTCCTCTACTGTGTACCTAAGGCAGTAGAAAGAAAATACCATCATTGTGGTAAAGGGAGAGTCTCAGGAGCTTGTGGGATGGTAAAGGAACAAACCATCAGTCTGTGTCAAGTCTGACAGGCATCCATGCTGTACATAGCAGCTCCCACCCTCCAGCATCCTCGGGGGGGAGGGGGGGTCCCATCTCTTTTCCTTGCAAACAGAAGATACTTGACAGCCTGTGATTTGTCAGGTGCCAAGGCTCCTGAGCCATCTGTGCACACATACATGTTTTGGAGGCTAAGAAAGGACAAGAAAGGGACCGTGGATACATGCTGGAGGCCACAAGGCCAGGACAGCCCTGAAGCAGGCACAAAACCAGATATCTAGCAGAGTGCAAGCCATTCTGTCTTATAAAACTAAATTAGGGAGTCTCTTGCCCACTACAGAAGCCAATGTGAACCGGAGCCTAAAACTTCAAGAAGGCGGCTCAAAAAACATATCTGCATGGACATTTCATGTTTTTTTTTTTAACTTTCTGCCCAGACTAATAAACTTTTCCATATTTGAAAGTTTCTCATCTTGGTATTAGTTGTCCTGGGCTCATCTACAACATAAAAAAGAATCACCGTGCATTCCTTCCCTCAGGTGTTGAGGGTAATTAGGGATCCGCCCTTGTTTGCCCACACTTACACCAGCAGGCAGGAACTAGGCCAAATGAACAAGGGGTAGGGAATGCCATTGAGACATTCTCAATTCGAAGTTTTGGTCACAGTAGTTGGGCTTGATCCAGTTTATGTCAGTTTTAACAAGTAACTTTGAACTGTTGATCAGCTGTCTCTGAAATGTTTGCTTGTTTGGTCTTTAATCAGACCTCCAGAAGAAGCATCACACTGCTTACTTTAAACAATATAGTCACAGAAGCCCATCCAGTTGTTCCAGACAGATACAAGACACAACTAAGACAAGAACGTGGGCCTTTTACAGGATGCCCATAGAATAACAGACCTGCAGCACAAGGCAGGGAAGTGGCAGGGACTGTCAAAAAACTATTGGGACAGGGAGCAAAGGGTGTGGGGCTTCGTGGACCGCTGAATTGGGGTGCAGTCTTATTGTAAAATGTATGTGGACACTTTCTTTTTTTTAAATTTTTTTTTATCCGATATAATTTATTTACATTTCAAATGATTTCCCCTTTTCTAGCCCCCCCCACTCCCCGAAAGTCCCATAAGCCCCCTTCTCTTCCCCTGTCCTCCCTCCCACCCCTTCCCACTTCCCCGTTCTGTTTTTGCCGAATACTGTTTCACTGAGTCTTTCCAGAACCAGGGGCCACTCCTCCTTTCTTCTTGTATCTCATTTGATGTGTGGATTATGTTTTGAGTATTCCAGTTTTCTAGGTTAATAACCACTTATTAGTGAGTGCATACCATGATTCACCTTTTGAGCCTGGGTTACCTCACTTAATATGATGTTCTCTAGCTCCATCCATTTGCCTAAGAATTTCATGAATTCATTGTTTCTAATGGCTGAATAGTACTCCATTGTGTAGATATACCACATTTTTTTGCATCGTATGTGGACACTTTCTTGGAAATGACTTCTTTGGCTTGTATTAGATACCCAAAGGAACCTGGGATGCAGTTGTGTGCTGGGAATGTTCTGTAGGTAGGTGGCGGACCCCTTCAGGAAGGGAACAACTGTCAGTGAACCTCAGTTTCTTTACTTGTGAAAATGGGAGGAAGCATGATCTCCTTACGAAAATTAAATTTTTAAATACACAACAGAGCTAGAGAGGTGGCTCAGCCGTTAAGTGTACTTCCTGCTCTTGCAGAAGACCTGAGTTCAGTTCCCCACAGCCAAGTCAGGTCACAAATACCTGTAACCCCAGATCCAGTGGATCTAAACCTCTCTTTTGGACTCCACAGGAACCCACACTGGCACATGCACATACCCATAGACAAACACATAGCTATGCATAGAACTAAAAATTAAGCTAAATCTTAAAAGTGTGTGATAGTTTTAGCATGGTTCCCAGCACACCATAGGTCATCAAATGTAAGCATCCTGAAGGAGAAAAGAAGACATTGGTTGTATTTTACAAGAAAGTCCAACCCTTTGTGAATATCAAGTGCTCCCAGATTGGGTAAATCAAGAAAGGCCACTTGGGGTACGTGAAGCAGGATAATCCCTTAAAGAATGAAAAGAACAAGATTGCAGGATAGTTAGAAGTGGCTCGGGAGTTAGGAATAAGACTGGGAAGAGGGCTAAGACCAAGGGGAAAGCAGGAATGAAAGCTCAGCCTGACAGACGGAGCTTAGCCTCGTGGCGACAGTAATGCTATACAGAGGCTCTGTGGAGTCCAGTGCAGTGAGAATGGTTGCTCTGGAGACAGTTGGAATCCTTAGTGGGAAGCTGAGATGGCGAAGCATCTAGTTTTCATCACTTGAAAGCGAGTCACAAGTTATAAAGAATCAAAGCAATCTGTTTCTCCAGGGTTGGGGACTGTGTTGGGGACAGCGGTTCCATGGTCCCTCCTATCTTCATGTATGAGATACCCAAGAGAGTTTGCACTGATGCTGTGTTCTCATTGCTGTCAAGGACCTGCTTCGTTAACCTCTGATTCAGCCCCCAGCCCAGTGCTGAGCACAACAGATGCCTGGTAAACACTTACCTCAAAAGCCACACTAACCAAGACCTCATAGCAAGTGAGTGAAATTCACCTCAGCCAGAGTCTCAATACCTCTCCTGCTTAGCACTGCTCCTACTCTCTCTCCCAGGCTCCCTTCCCAAACTTCCTGACCTCACCTCTTAAGATTTTCATCCAAAGGAGAAGAGAGAAATCTAGGTATGCCTTCTCATCTAAATCTCCCGTTTCCCCTTCGGAAAGCCTGAAGAAATTCCCTTATGAGATTTAAGGGAATAAAGAAATATTCATTCAAATACAAGCTCCCGTTCCTCCTTCCACATAGGGTCTTGGCTAAGTCTTTAAACTTCTCTACTATGTCTTCATTGAATGTAACTTTAAAAAAAGTCTTAGCTTTTGCTTGGGGGCATACCTGTGAAGGCCAGAAGAGAGTGTCAGATCCCCTGGACCTGAGGTTTAGGTGCTTGTGAGCAGCCCACTGTGGGTCCTGAGAACCAATTTCAGGTCCTCTGGAGAAACAGCAAGTATTTCTAAGTGCTGAGCCATCTCTCCAATCCTCAGGGTGTAGAACTTTTAAGTGTTTATGATGAATTTCCTGGGCCACTGTAACTCTCAAAGAACATGCTTATTCAAATAGCTGTCATTTCTGGTGATTTTCACTTATTCCTAAAATTCTCTTTTCCCCTCAGATTAAAGGTCAGCAGTTATTGTCTTGAAGAGTTATGATAGCAATCATTTTGCTTAGCTTATCTTCAGGTGAAAGTACTTTATTCTTTGCCTATGCTTCTGAAAGATAGTTTAGCTGGGTATATAACTCTAGCTTGGTCAAAGCACCCAGCCCCCCCACCCATAACCCCCAAATCTCCCAGCCCCCCCCACATTAAAACTGGTTTTCCATTATTTTCTGTCTCCTGTGGTTTCTGATAGGACATCTGCAATCAAGTGAAGTGTGTGTGTGTGTGTGTGTGTTGACTTTGCTTTTGCCTAACTTCAACATTTTCTTTTTCTTGGTTTATTTTATTTATCTTATTTATGTTTTCTGAACTTCTTAGATCTACTTATGCTGGTATTCATGTATTTCGAGATTAGTGATGATTCTTTGAATATATCTTTCTGTCTTCTATTCTTTCTCTCTTTTCCCAAAAGTCCAAACATCTATATGTTAGGACTTTTATATTGTCTCTCAGATTTATGTGTTTCTATTGGTGTTACTTTCTTTTCTCTTTTTCAAAGTGGGTAAGGTATATTGATCTATCCCAAAGTTCACATTCTTTCTCTTTGCTCTCTCCATTATGTTCTTAAGTATACCCAGTGAATAAGTTGACTGCAGATGACAAATTCGGCAAGTTTTAAACTTTTTACTTTAATTTTTTGTATTGTCAGTTTTATACAAATTCCCTATACTTTCATTTGTATCAACTGAATTTTCCTTTTTGTCATAAAGTCCACTTCAATACCCTTGTCATATAATCACAAAATGCAGATCACGTTGCAGTGACTAGCATCTGCTCATCTGTTGATTCCTTAAGATTGGGTCAAGTTTATTTTTAGATCTTTGGATGTTGATTTTTTTTTCTGTCCTGTTTACTGTGCTTTATTTTTATGTTGTGAAGATTCTAGATTCTGTGAAAAATTTTAATAACATCTCCCACTATTTTTCAGCCAACAATTAAATTGCCTATAGTCTACCTGTAAACTTATCACGTATCACTTCAGTTTGTATTCAATCTGCCCCACCCATACAAGGCTCAGTCAGAGATATGGGCAGAGATTACACATAGAATTTGGGGTTCTTATTTTCTGGCTCTCTCTACCCTGGCATGCACCCCACATTCCCTAGAAGCTTTCTTGCTTATCTGGTCAAAAAGATGCTTTTTGTTGGCATTTAGCCTCCTTGTTCCACAGCCTTGTTCCAGACCTAAACATAAAAACAACAACAACAACAACAACATGGACAGCTCGTCCTGGGCAGTCATTTCCTCCAGACTTCAACCTTCTTCTCCCTCCAAAATACATGATTTTGTTCATGTTCCACGGTCCTCCACTGTCTTCTTCACATTTTTTCAGAATGTGCATTGGCTTAAGGACGGAAATAGACAGTTTTTGTCTGAATGCTCAGTCAAAGTCCCTGTTTTTGTACCTTTGCAAAATAACTTAGCACACTTCACGGAGCTTGCTAATTCGATAAAAATCAAAGCTGAAAGCAAGAGCTTAAGTAGAAAAATAGACCTCTTCAGTATTCCATTTAAAGCAATGCCTATACCAAATAAGATTCTATCAAAATAAGATGGGACCACAGGAGAACTAGACCACAATAGTCAGTGTAGCAATGTGGGCAACAAATAAGGATTTTCATTACAGCGGTGACTCTGGAGATAAGAAGAGCAGGCGTTGAACAGGCGGTTGGGATGGTGGACTCTGTCTACTGGATATTGGAAATGGGTTCATACAGGGAGTCATGGGAGAGGCTTCCTTTCTCATACCTATAAGGAAGCAGCTCTGACACTTAGTAAGGATAGAAAATTCTAGAGAACAAACAGGCTCAGGGGAGACAAGGCAAGTTCACTTTGAGACCTTGGTGTGTGAAGTATGCAGGGTGGGGGAGATAACAATGTGTTGTGGCACCAGCCCAGAAGACTTTGACCAGCCTCCACGGCGGTGAGTGTGGCCACGTGACTAGGTTCCAACCGACAGACTATGAGTAGAAAGGGCACGGGATGCTCTGGAGAAATGCTTCCGTGGACTCACATGTTCTTTCCCTCCAGTGGCAGGTACGAATGCCCAGAGGGACCACCCGTGGAAGGTGGGAACTCACCAACCGAGATGGATGACAGAATGTGTAAGGCAGAGCTCCTCAGTGCTCGCCCACTATGAGAGGAAAATGTAGTTTTTATTCCACCAGGCCACGGTGATGCATTCCTTAGAGAAGTCTTTCCACTTGGCTTAGTATACAACCCCTGCTACAGCATAGACATGCCCTGCGCCTCCCCACTGACTCATGTGCTAACCGTTAATCTCTATTTTGAGGCTTTGACGAGTGGAGATTTAAGCAACTTGGGTGGTTAGACATAGAGAGCTGGAGCTCTGCGGTTAGGGGACCGACGAGCCTCCTGAAACGTGCAGGGCATCTTTCAGAGGCCTGAGTTCAGTCCTCAGAACCCACATTAAGATGGCTCTCAACCACCCGTAACTGCAGCTCCATGGGGACCTGATGCCTCTGGCCTCTACAGGTACCTGCACTCACATAGGTGCTCTTGAGTACACACACACACACACACACACACACACGGACTAACAGTAACACTAAATTTTTTTAAAGAGCAACATCTTTTTTTAAAGACTGATTTATGTTTATGTCTCTGAATCCTGTACACCTGTGTGCCAAAAGAGGGTATCAGATAACATTATAGATGGTTGTGGGCCACCATGTGGTTGCTGGGACTTGAACTCCAGACCTCTGAAAGAGCAGCCAGTGCCCTTAACTGCTGAGCCATTGCTCCAGGCCCTAAATACTTTAAAAAAAGAGAGATGAGATGGAAGGAGAGAGAAGGGAGCTGCTTCTAGAAGCACCATGCCTCCATTGTGCCAGCCAGAACCCCGATTTCTTCTTCTCTATAGCATATGTTAATGTGAATTTCTCCTTTAATCTTTCTGTTTCCATCCCCATAGACTTCTATCCACATAGATTTCTAGCATATTCTGCCCATAATATAAGGAGCATCCTGACAGTGTCACTAATCTGTCCTCAAGAACCAGGCTATGTGCTAGGGTCTCAGAGAGGTCACGTAACATTCTCAAATCACACAGCTTTAAATAGACACAAGGCAGTTAGAGTTTTGGCTCTTTGACTCCAAGACCCCCACACAAAAGGGGTTCAGCCTTTAGTGTTTCTCAGTCAGCTGAATGATTCCTCTCAGTTGAGGCTATCTATCTACTTTGAGTCTTATGTCCTTCATCCACTTCCCTGGGTAAGGAAACAAAACTGAACTCAGCAGAGTCTGGTTTGCACCTGAATTAATAGTGGCCTTAAAGTGGTAGGAGCAGTTGACATACTGGATTCTGTGATGCCCTAATGGCAGAGTGCTCATTTACACAAGAACTAGTAAGACAGCAAGCATTACAGTCACCTTCAAATGCATTTCTTTGGTTATTGGGAGAAAACAATGAACAGGAAGCCAATTTTTGCACTGGAAAATTCACTTACTAACGACCAAAATTTCCACCTGTCCGGAGTATTTCAAATGTTCCCATGTGTGTCATCTCATTTGATCACTGGTTATTGTGGTTCAGTGTTAAGGTATTCAATGCCAATTAATATTATTAATTCTATTTTTATAATTAAAACTGCTGGAAATTATCAATTCATCATTAAAATTATCATTTCAATTGAGGGGGGCTGTTCTTTTGGGGAGTTCTGTTTTGAGCGAAGGCCTCATGTTGTAGCTGAGGCTGGCCTCAAACTTGCAGAAATCCTCCTACAGCAGCCTTCATCGTGCCTTGAACCAGCACCCCTGGCGAGTGAGTGCTTTTGTGCCTTTGTGCCTTTGAGTCCAGAATCTACTTCCTTTAGCATTTGACAAGGTGCATAAAGCTGCCACATGAACAGAAAAAGCAGAGACAGAAGGAAGGGCTGCCAACTTCAAAAGCAAATCTCAAATGAGGATACAAAACGCTAAAGAGTCGTCCAAGGCAGCCAGTAGGCTGAGGCCGAGTGGGCAGTCAGTGGGGCTGAGGCAGAGTGGGCAGTCAGTGGACTGACTGAGGCAGAGCGGGCATACCAGGAAAGGCCACCAGCTGCTGCCTCTGCCTCTGGCTCTCCTCCCCTCAGACCAGTTAGCCAGCAGTCTGCTCCACCCCCCTCCCCCTCGTGAACTGCCTAGTAGACAGTCTTAGGCAAGAAATGCAGTAAGATTATCTATGTTTGTTGTAGCCCCGTATTCAGGATCTTATCTCTTCTTGCAAATCCCCCACTGTGGTTCACCAGCACTATATGGGGGGGAAAAGAAAGGCAATTCTTTTTCCCAACCCCATTAAACTGTCATGAAGCTATTCTCTATTTACAAATGCAGATCCATTGCTGACAGTCTACAGGCCCCGAGGATGGCTGGCAGATGAGATCCCAGAGTCTGCAATCACCTTGGTGTCTGGATTTGGGGGGACTTTTTTTTTCAGGCTTTTATGAAGAATTAGCCCTCATACAAAATGTCATTAAAGTCTATCAGTGAATTCTTTTCCCCTTTCAAGGGGACCTTTCAGCCATTAAGCCTGGAAAACAGCCAACGGCCGACTAATTCCAAATGAAACAAGGAGAGGCTCTAGAACCCTCGGAGCACAGGCACATAAATCTTATTAAATGTGTATGGGTGCTCACAAGGACGAAGCCGAGGCCATTAGATTCCCAGGGGTGACACTAGGAAAGATCAACTGGGTGGGGGCACAGGCTGGGGTCTCTTAGCGCTCACAAGTGTGGCTTCAGTGTCGAAAGAGGAACCCCTTTCTCCACAATTGTTGTTCAACTGATCGAGAAGAGAAAATTGCTCGACAGGCTGCTTTGCCTCGTTTCTTTTTGTCCATCTTAATTTCTTTTCCTCTGATCAAATCAAGACCTGTGACAACTTCATCCAAACTCACGGTCTGGGTCGAATGTTCAGAGGTCAGGAGTGGTAACCAAAAAATGCCTGAGAAACTGAAGCCCAGGACTAATTTACCTCAATGATGTAATTGCACTGGTAACACTGGATGGGGGAAAAAACCGATTTGCTTGGATGTGAAAAGCTACCCTGATTCCCTGACTCATGTACCCTGTATCTCTCCTGGGAAGCAGAGATGCTCAGTCCTGAGCGTGTGTGTGTCTGTGTGTCTCTGTGTGTGTGTGTGTGTGTGTGTGTGTCTGTATGTGTCTGTGTGTGTCTGTGTGTGTCTGTGTGTCTGTGTGTCTGTCTGTGTGTCCGGGGGAGTGCACAGCCTCTCTGGCACTCACAGACATCTGACGAACAGAAGACGATCTGGGGAACCTTCACTAATTCCCTTGAGAGAGGGTTTCTCACTGAACCTGGAGCCAGGCTGGTAGCCAGCAAGCTTCTACAATCCTCCTGCCTCTGTCCCACACCACTGTGGAGTCACAAACAGGATTGCAGCCACTTTTGGCTTTCTAAACCCATACTTGGGATTCGAACTCAAGTTCTCCTGCTAACACAGCAAGTGTTCTTCCCTGCTGAGGCCATTCCTCTAGTCCTGCTTATCTGCATGCCTTTAAGACTGGGATGTGGAACTAGCTGGGTGTCAAGCCTCAGGATACTGTGTTCTGCATCTCTTACTAGATCTCTCGACTATCCAATCCGAGGCCACAGAAGGCAGCAGGTGCACCGATGTGTTCATCAAGGATGAACACTGGAAGAGGCAGCTGAGCATAGAGCAGAGGCACACCTAACAGGTGCAAATAACATTGTGTATCACGGAACACGCTCAGACGGGCACGCTGCATTTTCACCAAAGCCTCAGAAGACAAGATCACATCCAAAGCTGAGAGTTTCTGCCCCAGGAGTCAATTACATAGTATAAAGTCATGAGAGAAGAGGAGGAGGGGGAGAAAGAAGGGGAAGAGGAGAGATGAGGAAGAAAGGGAGGGAGATCACTCTATAAGCTCTGCATTGCAAGTAAAATGCAAATCTCTTAACCCCGCATCCCACTCACCTTTCTGTCATCTAGTGTTTTATGCACCTGTAATAATTATTAAGAATGCCTTCCAGGGGGTTGAAGAAATGGCTCAGTGGTTCAGAGCACTGACTGCTCTTCCAGAGGACCAAGGTTCAATTCCCAATACCAATATGATGGCTCACACCCTCACAACCACCTATCACTCCAGTTCCAGGGGATCTGCAGGCACTGTATGCACATGGTGCAGAAATACACATGCCAGCTCATTCATATGTGTGTATATGTGTGTATATACATATATGTGTGTGTATATATATATATATATATATATATGTGTGTGTGTGTGTGTGTGTGTGTGTGTGTGTGTATAAACATAAACGAAAAACAAAACCAAAGAATGACCATCCAGCCAGGTGTGGTGGCTCATTCCTGCAACCTAAGCAGCAGGAGGCTGGAGGAGACAGGCTGTTGTGAGTCCAGTTCCAGCCTGGAATACTCAGTACATTGCAGGACAACAGGCTGTAGTGTGAGCGCCTCTCTCAAAAATCCACAAGGGCTGGAGAGATGGGTGAGTGGGTAAAGCATCCATTGCCCCTGTATGACCTAAATTCAGATCTCCAGAAGTCATTAAAAATAAGCCCAGTACAACAGTGTATCTATAACCCAGTGCTAGGGAGGAAGAGACAGGAGGATTCCCCAGCCGAACCAGATGAGTGAGCTCTGGACTCAGTGAGACTGTCTTAAAAACATAAAGTGGAGAGCATCACAGAAAGGCACCTGCATCTGCCTTTTTTGTCACCATGTGAGTATCCATGAAGTTGCTTACCTGCACATAGAAATGCATACACATGTACACACACATATACACACGTGTATGTACACACAAATAATATCGCACTAATGACCATTAGCTGACCCTTTCCTAGCTCAAGTTTTAAATTATTTTACATTATCTAATTGAAATTTTTTGAATTATTTTAATTATATGCCCCTACATGTCTGTGTGTGAGTGTGCACATGTGAGTATGCACATGAAACTCAGAAATATCAGAACCCTCTGGAGCTGGAATTATGGAGGTCATAAACCACCCAACATGGATGCTGGGAACAGAATTCAGATCTTCTTCCAAGAGCAGCTCAAACTCTTAACTGAAGCCACACGCCCAGCCCCACATTATCTAATTTAATTCTCATCCAGTAGTTACAATCTAGTCCAGGTGTGTATTAGGATTATAACTTCTGTCTTCTAGATGTGGATGCTGAGAGTTCCAGAGAGCAGGAATCTGTCTAAAGACCAGTTCATCAAGTGCTCTATCTGTGAATCCAATTCTGATCCAGTTGACTGTACTGCTAAGTGGCTCTCATGGATCTACACAGAATGTGGCTGAGACTGCTGGGGGAACGTACATAAATACAAAACATCAGTGCAATACAGAGTGATCTAAAGCAAAAGGTACCCAGAGGGTTGACAGAGGGCAAAGCAAAACAGAAACGCAATGGAAAACCCACGCTTGAAGTCTCAGTGGCTCGAAGAACAAATATAAGACAGCTATAGCCACTGCAACATGGGGGGTGGGGGGAACAGAGCCCCAGATGGGAAAGACAGAAGAGCCTCCCCTCCCCTCTGTGCATCAGCCCCGCCTACAGCTTCGACTGAGCCCTGAGTGTCTGGTGCAGAAGAGTGAAAGAGTAGGTGTGAGGTCAGATACACCCCTGCAATGATGGGGGTCTCTCCTTCATGTGCAGCCAACTTCAGTGCCCAGAGCAGGGAAATGAAATACACCTTTTACAGGATACAGTCACAACACACTCTAGGGCTCGTGATCCAGTCTGAGACTGATACCTGCACAAAGACATAGTGTCTTAGTCAGGGTTTCTATTCCTGCACAAACAACATGACCAAGAAGCAAGTTGGGGAGGAAAGGGTTTATTCAGCTTATACTTCCACACTGCTGTTCATCATCAAAGGAAGTCAGGACTGGAACTCAAGCAGGTCAGGAAGCAGGAGCTGATGCAGAGGCCATGGAGGGATGTTTCTTACTGGCTTGCTTCCCCTGGCTTGCTCAGCCTGCTCTCTCATAGAACCCAAGAGCACCAGTCCAAAGGTGATACCACCCACAAGCGCCTCTCCCCCTTGATCACTAAGAAAATGCCCCACAGCTGGATCTCATGGAGGCACTTCCCCAACTGAAGCTCCTTTGTCTGTGATAACTCCAGCCTGTGTCAAGTTGACACAGTACCTCACAAAGGTGATGTATTTTCAAAAGAAAAAAAAACAATCAAAACGGAATATTTTGGGTATCCCAAGATGATCTGGAAATTAGAATGAACATAAAGGATCTTATTCAATGTTTTAAGTTTCCATTACATTTAGTATTTATTTATTTAGTGTGAGTGTGTGTGAGGCCATAGCATACGTGTGGAAGTCAGAAGGAGTTCCCACTCTCCACCAGGGAGCGTTGAACTCAGGTGCTCAGGCTTGGTGGCAAGGGCCTTTACCTATTGAGCCATCTCGCAGGCCCCAGATAAGGATTTTAAAATTTCTAATTAATACATTTAAGACAGAAAAAAAAGTGGATATACAATTCCACAACCATACTTGGGTGCTTTAACATATCCTTCCCTAAAATTGCTAAATAAGCTACATAAAAAAAAAAGGAGTTCAACACAGTGCCCCATGTCTTCAATCCCAGAACTGGAGAAGCAGAGGCAGCTGGGTCTCTGAGGCTGGGGCCAATCTACTCTATACAGTGAGTCCCAGAGCAGGAGGAGCCAGGGGAAAATAGTGATATCCTAGCTCAAAGATATTCCCGTCAACTCTCATCTTAGGAGAGGATGCTGAACTGACTTGCTAGTGTCCACAACCAAGTCCTACAGATCAGGGGTTGAAACACCAGAACTCTCTTTTTCTCATGATTCAGGTAATGAAAATCGCAGGTCAAGATGTCACTGGGCTCCACGGTATGCAATAACTGCTTTCTGTCTGTCTGCATCTGGTCATTCCTTTGTATCTCTGTCCTAATCTTCCTCTGACACTGATATCATATTATTCAGTCATCTTAGATTAGGATGAACCCCGATAATTAGATGAAAGATAGTCATAATAACATTTCCGCTTTCCCCAAACTGATCCTAAGAACTAAGAAGTCTCCCTCATAGCTCCTTGGTTCCATTGATGAGTTTTGCTTGTTTGTAGAAATTGACAAGTGTATTCTAAAGTCCACCGCTGATGCCTCAGAAAAGCAGAGGATGGAAAAAGCCACACACAGCTCCGTAAGCAGAAAGGTCTGCCAATGATTTACACCCCAAGTCTATACCTGCAAACGTGATGAGGTTTAGCTGAACTCCAGCTTCGTAAGTCAGTCTGCCAAAGTGTCTTGGATGCCAGCAGAGCTCTCAAGACCTCAAGGGGTCAGGGATAGTAGTTCACTAGCCACAGAGAGACCAGGCTGAGTATCGGAATTTATGCCGATACCTGGGAGACCAGTGGCAAATGCATGAACCACAGGTTGCATTGCATTAAAAGAGAACTAACCTCTTGCAAGGCACTGGCAACCCCAGTTCCATCATAATAGGCAGTAAGCCTGACTGGTCTTTGCCTTAGAGAGTTACAGAATCAGGACTGTATACATCTTTACTTATAAATAAACCACCCACCCCTCTTCCTCTGGAGAGATACATTGTATCTTCCAGGACCACTCACAATCCAAAGAGCCTTGGGAAAACCCTGTGGAATAAACACAGTAGTCACTACTGCTAGGCTGGGCCCTTCCACATCAATCATTAATTAAGAGAAGTCCCCCCCATCCCCCACCCCTCACCAAGACATGCCCAGAGGCCAGTCTAATGGAGATCATTCCTCATTCCCTGATAGTCATTGCACTGGTTGCACTGACAAGAATTAACTGCCACACTTGTCATTCTTTCAATTCACACCTCTGTGGATTGGCCCTTGCTGCTATTCAAACCTTAGGGAAAAGTCACTTCTGGTCATTTCCATAAGAAAATGCTCTCAAACTTACCGCAGGTTTCCTCTGTGTTGAAAAGCTCAAGGAATTTTGCTGTCCAGAGGGCATTATCAGTCAGGTCTGCCATCCTAGTGGACAGGGAGGGCTTAGGACCTTCAGTCTTCTGCTGCTATGTCTCTCAGTGTCTGTCTGTCTGGGTATCAGTCGTCTGTCTCTTTCTCTCTCTCTCTATCCCTTCCTCCCTCATTCTCCCATCCTTCTTTTCCCCTGTTCCCGAAGTAAACAGTTTTGCTCCATGAGGAAAACTCTCTGGAAGGTTCCAGTCATGATCCTGCTGTTTTGCCACAAGCCCAAAGCCATCAACCAATCGTAGATAGAAACCTTTAAGACCTCAAATTAAACCTGAAATTAACCTTTGCTGTGGCATGCGTTACATTGAGGGATAGTCCCCTTGCCCAACTGCTGGATTTCTTCAAGGATAGACTGTCATCTAACCCTTCCCAGGTCTACTGAGGCAAGATGACATGCTATCTCCAACTCTTGGACTCAAAGGACAAGAAAGACAGCTTTATCCAGGTCCTGCAGAAATGGCTTAGCAATCAACAGTCCCTGCCCCTCTTGCAAAGGACCTCTCTTCAGTCCCTAGCACCTATGTTGGGTGACTCATGTCACTCCAACTCCAGCAAGATGTGACACCTCTGGATTCCTCCGGCACAGGCATTCACACATGCATATATTCATAATAAAAATAGTAAAGAAAATGTTTGATCACTCTCTTGTCCCTTAAACACGGCACAACTTTTCTTTACGATTTTAAGACACAACTCTGGTTCTGAGCTTTCTCTCAAATCATGAGGTGTATATGGTGGTTTCTAAGTGAGTAACAGTGTTTGTGAGTAATCCTGTTAGTACTCATAAGTATCACATACTGATGACTCCAGGAGGGTTCATTCTGCTGGGAGAAGAACAAATTTTGTTGTGTGATTCCTATATCTCACACCTCTGGCAAAGAAAATGGAGGAAAGAGTCACAGATTGTATTAGTCAGGGTTCTCTAGCGGCACAGAACATATGGGTATTCTCTATATAGTAAGGGAATTTGTTGATGATGTATAGTCTTTAGTTCAACTCCCCAACAATGGTCAGTAGCAGCTGTGGATGGAAATCCAAGGATCTAGCAGTTGCTCAGTCCCACAAGGCAAGCAAGTGAAGAGTTAGTCTTCCTTCTTCCAATGTCCTTATGTAGGTCTCCAGTAGAGGGTGTGGCCCAGATTAAAGGCATGTACCACCACATCTTTAATCCCTGACGAGCTTGAACTCAGAGATCTCCCTGTCTTAATCTCCTGGAATTCATAGACACTATGCCTCAAGATCTCCATGCCAAGATCCAGGTCAGAAACTTGTATCTCGGAGCCTCCAGATTAGGATCGCAGGTGAGCCTTCCAATTCTGGATTGTAGTTCATTCCAGATGTAGTCAAGTTGACAACCAGGAATAGCCACTACACAGGCGAATACCAGAGCTTTCCCCTCTCGTGATGCCAGAAGGAACTGATTTCTTACAGAGGAAAATATCGTAGGCACATGGATTGTCTCTGGTGGGTTATTTCTCTGTTTGTGTGTGTGTGGGGGGGGGGGGGCTGCTGTCTAATGTGTGTCTGTTGTGGTGACTAATAACACACGGTCAGACTGAGGACACTGCTGACTCAGGTCATTTCTCCTTTCTCAAGGACCAGGTATCACAAGGCCAGCACTCACCATGAATGAGATGAGGGCGGGATAGAGGGAAACGGTATGGATTTTAGGCTACAGAATTTCTTAACTTTCCTCATGGCTGTGACAAAAAAAGACTAGAAGAAATGAATTAATTTTGATTGACAGCTTCAGAGGGCTCAATCCATCCTGGTGGGGAAGGCGTGGCTGCAGAGCACTTCAGTGCACAGTTATCCAGGAAGCAGAGAGAAAGGAAGAGGCGGGACTAGACACTGGCTAGGACCTCCCGGAAATCTATTTCTTCTGCTGAGTCCTAAAGCTTAAAGAATTAGCTGAAACGTGCCACTGGCTGGGGACCAGGTGTTGAACACTCGAGTCTAAGGGGGATTTATTTTTGTGTTCAATCATAGCAGATACTACGTAGAATATTTGAACTCAGAATTCTTTTCATCTAGTCATGAATTCATCATATCTTGTTATTCAGGGGTTCCCCCCCCCCTTTGTGCCAGGCACTACACTTAGTGTAACTGCAACTCAGGTGAGGACAAAGATGACATTTTCCTGATGAAGATGCTCTTAGCCCAGAAGGGAAAGTCAAGGATTTATCTAGAAAGTATGAATCAACGCCCTTCAGAGAAGTATGAATGGACAGACTGTCCTCACGCTGGGGGACCCAGCAAGACTTTACCAAGAGGGAATGGTACTTAGATCCAGTCTAGAAGGATGTCAGGGATTAGACAAGCAAAGACGGGTTCCGTGGGGGAAATGGTGGGTGGTGACTGTAAACTGACAGAAACCTGGCGACGTTAGCAGTAGGGTCCTGCTGGAGCTGAGGTAGAAGATGTCAGTAGAGAGGCGAACAGTAGTCCAATACTGAAGGGTCTGGTGGAATCAGGGTAGATTTGAGGGATCCAGATCTCAGGGCGGGGTTACGAAATGCATTTAAGCCCAAAGCCAGCCTGGCTTCCTATCTTTCCAGGTTTGAAGCCAGAACCTGCCACTGGCCTCTGGAAGCCAGGATTAAGCACAACTACTTCTGCAGAGCAAGGGATGTTGATGGGCCCCTGGCCTGGAGCCGAGCCTATGTTGTGGGTGAGCACAAACAGTAGGCCAGACTCCGTTGGTCCCAATTACCCACCTGGGATTCGAAGGGCTAATTAATCATAGTGACAGCTCCGTAGTTGCAGTCAGAAGTAGCCTTTCTTTCCTGAATGCCACTACTTTAACCTGCCCGAGGCAAGCCTGTGCTTCTTGACACAAGAATAAAGCCTGGCTGAAAATGATGAATGCCTTTGGGGAAGAATAACATTTTGATAAAGACCCACCCCAGTCAGCCCCCAGGTTACACAAGAATGCTTTTCCTTGCGCATTTTCACAGTCATCTTACAAGAAAGCCTGCTCCGTCTTCAGGGCTCCAAACAGGCTAACTTAAAGAGGCTGTCTATGAGGACAAATCAAACACATACCCTGCAGTTGGTTCTGGCATCTCACAAAGAATTATGGCTGGAGCAACCCCTGAGGTCCACTTGCCTCCCAAATTCTGCATCTCATTATATCTGCCGCTGACACCCCTATCCCTGACAGTGTCCCCCACCCCAAGGATCGTGACTTGGATCCTGTCTACTCTCAGGGCCCCTCCACTGCTGGGAAAGCAGATGTTGCAAATGCTTTTGGGGACTTTTACTGCATGTTTGTGTGTGTTTGTTTATAGTTGGCCTTTTTCTGATACACGTAAGTCTCCATCTTTTCATTAGGAAAATGCTTCTGGATGAGAAAGAAAATCAAAATGTTGGAGAACACTCATGTAAACAGCCAGGAAATACTTACTTGGTACAAGCAATGTATGAATTGTCATAAATGTGGCAGGGTATAAAATTTGGTCATATTTTTTTCTTTTGGATTTGTTTTTTCTGAGACAGGGGTTCTCTGTATAGCCCTGGCTGTCCTGGAACTCACTCTGTAGACCAGGCTGGCCTCGAACTTAGAAATCTGCCTGCTTCTGCCTCCCAGAGTGCTGGGATTGCAGGTGTGCGCCACCACTAGAACTCTAAATGAAAATATCTGAAAGATAGAAAAGAAAATTTTCAATAAAGTTAGGTTGGTGGATTAGTGGGTCATTTTAATGCGTTATTTTCATTTATAATTACATATAAATTGTGTAATCAAATGTAATTCAGAAAGCTGAAGAGATAGCTCAGTGGATTTGGATGCGCAAGAGTGAGACCTGAATTTTGATCCCTAGAACCCATGTAAAATCTGGGCCTGGTAGAGCACGCCTACAGTCACAGTATTGGAGGGGTGTGAGACAGGTGAATGCAGGGGGCTTTTAGGCCCAAATCCTTGCCAAAACTGCACGTTCTTGGACCAGTGAGAGACTCTGTCCTCCAAAACTATAGTGCAGAAGCAATTGAGATATTCTGATGTCAACCTGTGGCTTGGCATGTGCTCACATGGGTGGGTGTGCCTGCACATTTATGTGAATACACCACACATACAAATACAGTATTTTTAATGCTAAACTGATTGTTTGGTTTACCCAGCACAACAGATCTGAGTTCAGGGTAAATACTCCTAAAAGGAACAACTCATAGTAAGAAGCTGAGTTTGCAAGTTGTCATTAATTGTAAGTGGAAGCTACCAACTCACATTCTAACCACAAGCAGGTGTGACCGATGGACCGTGCCCAACATCACATAAACACTAGGCCTTCAACCAAAACCTGGACCAACCTCTAATAAAGACTGAACAGTCTGCAAGTGGTCACCCGACATTGTGGCAGCAAGGACTTGGGGCTCCTGTTTCATCAGATCCTTAACTTCTTGGAAGACTTGACTCAGAGGACTTGGATTAACGGTGTCTGAAGAACGTGAGCTAATACCAAAAGAGGGAGGGGTATAAGTCATCTAAGGAATATTCTGATCCCTCCAGAGGAGAGATCACTGCTTAGTTACCCAGGGAAGAATCAGAGAGAGAGCAGAACCTGTGGAGCAGAGGTCATTTCTCTTAAAGGTGTAGACAATGTGCTTCATTCTCCCAGGGATGGAAAGAAAATATCCCGTCTTCATATGACACCGGGTAGCCCACCAGCTCTTAAAGCTTGGAGACTGAGGCAACGCCAGCTTTGAGGTTCATCTTTCCCTGCTCGCTTCTCTGATATTATTCACATGACAAATGCTCCCTAGCCTACACATATCAGGGGTAGGAAATGGTCATCACTCTTGCAAAACTGTTCAGAATTCAGTTGAGCTGCTGTGTGATACAGGGAAGCTGGGACCTGAGGGGAAATCTTGAGATCGAGTCTGAGGCAAAGAACTTCATTGGATTCATCTGCATGGTGGCAGCACGAGGTGAAGGCAATGTGTTGCCAACTTGAACAGTTATCAGGTAGCGTGAGGCACTTGGCTTGGCTTAACCATTGGGAGATCTCTGTGGAGAGCAGAACTTACAGGAGTCTGCAGGACTCTGCTCCCAAGGCCAAGTTCTGGGGCACTTTAATCCTCCTCCCGTGATCTTCTCACTGCTCCCATTTAACTCTCTGTTCTTATTTCCTTCTCTCTGAAGGGCTCTTTGTGGTCTCCTGTGGTCTTGAAGCTCCTGGTCTTCTCAAGGCCTTGGTGCTTCATACTGAGCAATGGGAACATAGTGCTTCAACTGCAACACATGCTCGGGCTCAAAAAGCTGTGGAGTAGGTTAGAGGGCCATGGGGATGCTGGCAATGCAAAGTAGGCTGCTGCTCCAAATAGGATAGGGTAGGATAGGATAGGACAAGATAGGGATAGAATACAGGGCTGGAGAGATGGCTCAGTAGTTAAGAACACTCACTGCTCTTCCAGAGGTCCTGAGTTCAATTCCCGGCACCCACATGGTGGCTCACAACCATCTGTAATGGGATCTGAGGCTGTCTTCTCATGTTTCCGAAGACAGTGACAGTGTACTCACATACATTAAATAAACAAATAAACCTTAAACTTTTAAAAAATATATTTTAAATAAAACAGAATACAATAATAATAGAATAGAATAATAATACAAGAGAAGATAATCATAATAATAAAATAGAATAACTAAATAAAATATCTATTAAAAATAAGATAAAATAAAATAAGAGAATAGAATAATAATAATAGAATAGAATATATTAAGAATAGAATGGGATGGGATAGAATAGGATAGGACAGGATAGGATAGGATAGGATAGGATAGGATAGGAAAGGATAGGATAGGGTAAAATGGAAGAACGTGTCACTCACTGCAAAGATAAATCTGAATAAGGAAGCTGAGGAGGCTTCTTAAGCTCTTAAGTAGCCCAGTGTCCTCATCCACCCAGTGCATCGGGCTCCCTGTAGACTGCAAACATTGAAACCATGGAAACCAGCATCATCATACCCAACTCCAGAAAGGTCCCAGCGAGCACGCTCTCTATCCTCTTCCTCTGCACCGTGGGTCCCTAAGTATGCTTTCGGTTCACAGTTTCTGGATTAAAGCCCCGTTAGCATTTCTTCCTCCCCACCATTTTGTTCTTGTTCCCTGTGTCCTCCATTCCTCCAAGTCAACACTTCCAGAACCTTCCTGTTTGATTGGCTTTAAGCCAGCAATCCTCTCACTGAATTGTGACCAACAACATCCTCAATGATGAGTCTTCATCACCAGATTCAATTAGAATCCAGTGTAGGAAGTAAATATGGAAGATTTGAGAAAGGTCTTAGTGACCAGATAGACAGATGACACTTCTATTGAATTGCTTCCTTACAAATGTCCTAACAGATGTTTAGAAATACAGAGTGGACCCGTGGTAGTCTCAAGAGTATTGATTTCATGAACTGTTGTTTTTAACCAAAGTCTAAGGATACTCAAGCTACTCATACAGAAAGATACAGTCTTCACATAAGCTATACCCACACACTCATGCATACTTTAAATCACCGACATGAGTTCCAATACCCAACACAATATAAATGCAAGACAGATAGTTGATAAGCTGCCTTCTTTAGGGAACAACGTGTTCAGTTACAGGCACAGTTATTGTGTCTGAATTTGGTCGAATCCATAAATATAGAACCTCAGAGATGGAGAGCCAACTGTATACACACATTTACATGTCTTAAAATATGGGCCACGATTCACTGGTCTGTGAAGTGCATCTCTTACCATGATCCTTGAATGTTTCTGAAATACCATCAGTGCCGAGACATGCCTTCATTTTGAGTATCACTAAGAGACAGCAAGTGTTTCATATTAAAGCATGACGAGACACTTCACTTTTAATTTCTTTGCATTTGTGTGTATGCTAGGAAGTAAAGCCAGAATGGAGTTCACGTTCTCAGCGTTCACTCTGCCACTGAGCTAGATCGACAACCCTTAGAATCAACTTTTTTGAAACATGGTCTCTCTCCTTCTGTGTAGCCCTGGCTGTCTTGGAATAGAGTATGTAGTCCAGGCTGTCCTCAGACTCACAGAGGTTCACCTACCTCTGCCTCTCAAGTGCAGGGATTAAAGGTGTGCCTGGCTAGAATCATTTTTTTTTAATTATTGAGAGAGCCCAGTTAGGCGACATTAAGCACTCCGGTTCCCTCTCACTGAGCCCACCCTCCTATCTGGTTGCTCCATGTCAAAGGGTGTTCTGGAATTTTCTGCAGCTTGCTCTTCCATCTCAGCCCCTTGTCGCCCACTCTGCAATCTCTCACACTGGCATTCTGCCACTTGCCCTAGCGTGGGTAACGGTGGTGATGTCTGTCTAGGGAGAATTGAAGTAATGACAAGGTGTCAATCACCAGAAGTTTCCAGTTGCAGAGATGTTAAGGTGGTTTAAGTATGCATCTTAGGAATACAAGAAATATATTATAAATGTTGGTAAGGACCTTCAGCAGTCTCCTGCATGTCTGGCTTAATTACTAATGTATAGTTCCAAGGGATGAATTATGAACACATCAAGATTGGGTTTAGTACGGGTTATACTTTGTTCTATGCAGTCTGCCTTGGTTCAATGTCTCCCAAAGAGCACATGGGTTCCATGTGTAGTCACAAGCTGATGGTGCACCTGAAAGGTTTAGAACCTTGAAGAAGCGTGGTCAGATGGGAGGACATTACATCACTGATGACAAGCCATGACTGGGTCCTTCAAGGTCTTTCTTGGTCCCCAGCCTCCAAGGCATATTCATCTTCCTCTACCGGGATTCCCATATAGGATAAGCTATCTCATCCCAGGCCCAAATGTGACAGAGTTAATTATCCATGGACTAAAGCCTCTAAACCTGTGAGCTGATTCCCTTAAGTATTTTATTATCGTGGCAAAATGCTGACTAGCGCAAGCTCCAGAAGGATCCGGCTACCTCGCTTTTCCAACACCGAGAGCATCTATTATTTTTTGTTCATGAAGAAACTGAGGGGAGGCATAGGAAAGTCAAGATGCATATTCAGGGGATGCAAGCAGTAAATAAACGAGCCAGACACAAAATATTATTTGGATTCTCAAGACTCTACATGCAATCTAAGCTTCTTAGACTGTAGCGAGTGGAAGAAACTCTGGATTAAAGAATGGTTCAGCCATTTCCCCATATAGTCCCAGCTCAAGAGGGAGAGCAAAGCTTGCCTCTGGGGTCCCAGTTCCCCTTCCCCCCACCCCACCGCATGCTGTGCTATACCTAATAAACACGCCGAGTCTCTGGGTTGCCAGCATCGTAGGCACCACCACTGGAGTGCATACCACCACCTGATTCCAGGTGCCTGCATCGGTGCACTGGGCCTTCTTCATTCCTTTGATACCCCAGTCAGGGTCCCAGGTCCCAAGCACTACAGTTATAGTGTCAGCCAGTCTACAGTGGGGTCCCGAGAAGCAGCTCTCATTAGGCTGATCATAATCTGGTGGACATTAATGTTGTTTCTACTTCTCAGAAGGCAGCAAGGACCATTCTTGCATGTAAGCGTTTGCCATCAAATATGACAGCTTCCCTGGGATAATTTCCCAGACAGTTAACTGTTAAAAGTCTAAGGCAGGATAGCCTGCAAATATCTCAATATTTATGCCAATGTGTTCTCCACGCAGAGGCTCTTAACTATACTCCTGTCAACGATGAGTCACAGAGCCCTGCCCCACATATAAACCTTGGGTGTCATTGCTTTCTTTTTCCAAAAATATGTATTATAAACCAATTGGTTGAGAAGCAAATGACGAGTCAGGATAAATAGATTCTTTTAGGAGCGAGGGAAGTGGCTCAGTCAGTACAGAGTCTGTCATGCAAGTGTGAGGAGCCCAGTTCCATTCTCAGACCCTACATAAAGCTATAAAGCTAGACACGTGTGTCTGTGGTACCAGCTCAAAGTGGAAGGCAAGGACTCAGGTGGTTCTCTTAGCTCTGCACACACACACACACACACACACACACACATGCACATACAGAGCTTCCCTGCTCTTTCTCTGTTTCTGTTTCTGTTTCTCTCTCTCTCTCTCTCTCTCTCTCTCTCTCTCTCTCTCACACACACACACACACACACTCACACACACACACAGAGAGAGAGAGAGAGAGAGAGAGAGACTTAAGACATTAAAACATTCTTTTAATATGTCCTTTGACATCCCAGAAAGTCTAAACATATGTTCTGTAACTGTCAGTCATGTCTAACTCTTCTGTGAATGGTGGACGTGATCCTTAAAAATCACATCATCTTCTCCCCAGTTGAGGGATGCTCAGCTTCCAGCCCATGCAGCGGGGCCTATCTCAGCTTTCCCTGTCATCAGTGGTCCTCAACAATGGGTGACATGACCGTGATCTTACCCCAGGAGCTTGACTCCAGCCTCTGGGCCTTCTGAATGTATTTCTGTGCTCATCCTGGGCTCAAAGATGTACGGGAGCCAACCTTCGTCTGATTCATCTATTCTGGCTTCAGAGAGGGTAACCAAGTAAATCCACTGAGCACAGGAACTCTCCCTCCACACATCTGATGTATGCACAGATGCATACTGCATAGAGATGTGCCGTGAAGGAGGATGGGACTGAGAAGGGAAGGGAAACCAATAGAGCCACCTCCAGTGTCATGTCACCCGTTCACAGCACTGACTCCTTCCCTATAAGTAAGAGACAGTTGGGGTGCACACTTGCTGAGCATACAGCTAAGGTCAGGCACTCTTCTGAAACCTTTACTATATATAACAAGTTAGCACAAGATGTTAGCTAGACACTCTTAGACAGCAGAATTAGCAAGAGTAGCCACAAGGAAGGGCCACAAATGATCATCAATGGACACAGGGACAAACGGTGTCTCCGAAACAGTGGCATGTCATGCACGCCTAAGAATAAAGGAGATGTTGGCACACCTCCTCATGGATGAAACTGGAGGCCACTGGGATTTGTGAAATATACCAGCTGTAGGGCTGGTTAGATTGACAAGGGGCCTGCTACACAACCGTGAGGACCTGACCTAGATCTCTGCACCCACATAAATGCCAGACACAGGGTGCAGACTTGTAATCCCAGAGATGGAGAAGCAGAGACAGGCAGATCCCTGGGGCTCGCTGGCCAGCCAGCTTACCCTACTTGGTTAATTTCAGGCCAGTAAGAGAGTCTGTCCCAAAAAACCAAGGTGACTGACTCCTGAGTAATGACACTGTGGTCTATGCAGCATCCCAGGACATCCATCCAGGAGGTGGTGCAAGGACTTGTTCCAGGGACCTCACTTAGCAGGAAACCGGGACTCTTGGCCATTTGAATGGAAAAGGAGGCCTTCATGCCTGTGGGCACCATGCTAATGCATCTCTCTGCATAGGACAAAGACGCAATGGGACAGGACTGTGTCCTCTCTTCTGTTAAGTGCTCTGGATGCCTGATAGCACCTAGCACACGGACGTGGCATCCATAAACACAGCTACCCTTCATCCCTGGCTGAGCCCTAGGAGCCAAACGCTTGTTGGGAGCTGTTTTCTCCTTGGCAGTGGCTTCTGGGGCTAGTCTCCTTTCACAGAAGCTGATGAGCCGCAAGAGGGCTCAGTGGGGAGAGGCGCTTGCTACCAACGCATGCAACCCACATGGAGGAAGGCAAGTGCACTCCTACAAGTCATCGTCCTGCGACTTCCACATGTGGGCTGTGGCGTGTGACACTATTTCACAGGTAAGAGACTATAGTTGACATCCATCACTCAAGGGTACACACAAACACACACACACACAAACACACACAGACACACACATACACACATACATACACAAGCACACACACATACAAACATACACAGATACACACATACACACATATACATACACATACAAACACATTCACAAACACACACAGACACACACACCTACATACATACACAAACACACACACATACACACACATACATATACACACAGATACAAACACACATACATACAAACACAAACACAAACACACACAGACACACACACAGACACATACATGCATACACAAACACACACATATACATACAAACACACAGACACACATACAAGCACACACATACAAATACACAAACACATACACACACATACATACATACACAAACACACACACATACAACCACATACACAAACACAGATGCACACACACACATTTTTGTTTGTTAGTTCGTTCGTTTTTGATAAATCAAGTGACCTGCTGGCTCCTTGTTCTCCCACAGGCCAGGATTTAAGCTGTCCAAGAAGCTTGTGACTTCCTTATTACTCCTTTGTGATCCCCTCGCGCTCACCAACCTCCCTCTCACTGGGGCAAATAAACAAATTCCCTGTGGACCGATGAAGGCCAGAGAGCTGAAAGCGCTTGCCCCAGGTCTCACAGTGAACCCTTAGCCTGCCCTGAAGCTTCAGATCAGCTGCTCCTCTCCTGTACCTCAAAGTCCACGAAATCTTACTCCACAAACAAGGAACTCAGTTCAGTGACCCCTCCTGAGGTGGTAAAAGCAGAAAGACAGAGTAACCTTCAGAAGCCAAGGCAATGGTACAACTAGAGGCTCCAAGAAGACACGTCCGTCTGGGCACCTTGAATTGGGCAAGCTGCCCTGGTGCTTTTCAGCCTTCCTTCCTGCACTTATTTCCCTGATCAAATGAAGGCTGGGATCGCCCCGGTCAGAGAAATGCAGCCTGAGCTGGTACTCGCTGGCTGTAATTTACTAGTTTAACTAATGCCTCTGCACACCCTACTATCTGGGAGTCAGGATCAAGCCTGGTGTCTGTGGTCCCATGGCCTGCTGTTTATCAGCACAGACGGGATCACTTCCAGGAGGACTGACTTCTATCTTTCCTCTGGAGCTTTCCTTGTCTCTGGATAAAGATAACAACTAAATCTACCCCCTGGTATTAGTGTAAAGCCCGGGTAAGTTATTAGGTGAGAAGCGCCTAGCCCAGTGACTGGTGTGTACTGTGTGTATGCCAGGGATCAGACATGCTCCGTTCAGTCAGAAGCATTAGCATGTGGGACAGAGAACAGGGACAGCTGTGTCTACACCCTGATTGGAAATGAGGAAGGAAGAGGGCAGAGGTGAAGGCTTCCTTTACCCTTCAGTTCCTCATCTGGTTGGGTTCTCATTAAGGAGAAGAGATGGACCCCAAAGGGGTCCAAAGGGGTCTTGGGGAGGGTACTTGCTACAGGACCTGGTGGCAAACAGTTTGAAGCTGGAGTACACTTATTTCTTTTCTAAACTCTGCAACTGTAAACTAGCTCCCTTTCTGGGGCAGCCAGAAGTAGATCTGCCCTAAACAACAGCAGTGTTGGCAAAGATGAGAAAACTGCCGATAGGCGAACAGGCGCTGGCCCAAAGAAAGTGGCGCTAGAGCCGAAAGTAGGGTTTGAAGAGACACTTTGCAGCTGGGAAGTCCCCAGGCACAATTTGTGACATGGGAGGGAGCCTTGTGCTCTCTCCTGGTGTCAGGCAGAGGGAAGTCAAGAAGGTGATGAACATTCGAGTCGTGTTGGTGGATACTGAGATGTTGCACATCAAAGGACACTTATGACCATATGTGTAGGTGTCGCCGCCCAGGTGTCCCCAGTGCTCAGAAATCCAGGAAAACATCCTCAAAGAGCAATACAAGTGTGTACTAAGCGTATGTCAGGGATCAGACATGCTCTGTTCACACAGTCGGAAGCATTAGCATGTGAGACAGAGTATTCTGGATGAATCTTAAGACATAAAAATCAGGAGCCCCGAGCAGCATCTCAGGTTTACTCTGTGTGTGAGAGGCATGGGTTTTCATCTACATGGCGGAATGTCAAGGAGCTGAAATGTTTCCTTTCTAAAGCCAGGGCAGACGTACAGAACATTCAGAGGCAGGAGAAACACTGGAATTCAGGGAGGGCATTTTGACAGCCCTGAAATTTATGTCTGGCTGGAGATAGCACGCCTCATTTTTAAACAGTTTTGGTCAGAGGAGAAAAATGTAAAATGGGCCCCTAGCTAATGAGGCCCTGGTCTTCCTTTTACAGTGCTTTAGTATGTAATTAGGTTTGGCTTCATGTAAACTACCAGCACACTCAGACTTTTAACAGCCTTATGGATGTCAGGAGGGAAAATAAATAGTGCCCTGTTTTTACTTCGGACAGGGGGTGGATTATTGAGATAAACAGCTTGGGTGCAGCAGGTGTGACTTCTTTGGACTTTAATGGGATGGACTTCCCAGTGGTAGCTGGCGCTGATAGCACAAAACTGTTGATGGAAGAAAAACACAGTGAAGAATCTGACTGGTTAACTAAGTGCCAGAGCCGGGCGGGGCTGGACTGTGGACTGAGAAGCACACAGACTTTTCAGTGCTTGGGAGCATGGAAGAAAAGAGTGTGTGTCCAGATGGAGGAGAGGCTATGGGCAGAGTAGGTACAGAGGTCTCAGATGGCACAGTGGCTTTAGAAAGGCCACAACACAACACCGCTTGCGGGTTTAGAATGGGATTCCAGATCTTCCAGGCCCAGACATGGTGCCAAGTCCCCTGGTAGCCCTGGGACTGAAAACCCATCCAGGAATATGAGTGGGAGTGGTCAGAGAAGTCAAGTAGAGTGTTTTTCTTCTCTTTGTATCCTCATTAACAACTGAAGGACACCGTGTCCTTGTAGAGTCGGGGTCCCTAAATCACTGGAAGGCCACCCACAGACCAAACACAGTGACAGCTGTGAGACTAAGACATAAAGAGGAAGAAATCACAAAGGTGGGGGAGCCTGGAATTGTGGGAGCTTGGAATTGTGGGAGCTTGGAATTGTGGGAGCTTGCTTGTTGTCTTGCACTATCTTACTAGGCTATACCTAGATGTTAGATCTTAACTTTGATATTCCCTCTCACTGATGGAATATTCCCAATATTCCCAATCTGTGATAGAAGCCCCCGTCACTGCTCCCAGACACCCCCATTCTGACTTACTCAATGACACCCTCCATGCTGTGTTGTCACCACTTCTTCGTCCAACTACTTCTCTACTGCACGAATGTTTCTGGGGTCAAGATGGGTTTCCTCCTGGCTGGGTTCTATCTATGCACTGAAAAATTCTACAGCTTTTTGTTTCCTTCTCTTTCGATTTGAGAGAACTAATGAGTTTATTTACATGATTTTTGTCCAAATCTGGAATTCAGGGGTACACAATTATGAGTGACACAGATACCTATTTTAGTTTTCCCAGAAGCCCTTTACATTGGGAAAGGACCACATCCATGTCACATGGTTCTGACAGACTTAACACCACCAAGATTCATGTCATCCAGCCCCTTGTAATCCCTCCCCCAGACACACACCCTTCATCAGCACAGAACTGGGGTAATAGTCCAGAATGAGCCACAGGGTTCCACCCATCAACATAGTGGTCAGTTAGCGACAGAAACAAGACCCCATTCAAGTCTTTTCCTGGAAAAAATTTAAAAATAAATAAATAATATGTAAAATACATATTTTTAAGTGTGCACTGAAAAATAGAAACTCTTTTTGTCTGCTTTTGTCCATAGGCCATACTGGAATGATGTGTTTATGGGACCCCTAGTAGCAATCTATCCATTACTAGAAAGAGAATGTCTCTAAAATAATCCTAAGCCTAATGCCCAATGGAAGTCAAAGTCAGACAGATGAAGGAGGAGGAGAAGGAGGAGGAGGAAGAAGGAGGAGGAAGAGGAGGAGGAATAGGAGGAGGAAAGAGGAGGAGGAAGAAGAAGGAGGAGGAGGAGGAGGAAGAAGAGGAGGAGGAAGAAGAGGAAGAGGAGGAGGAAGAGGAGGAGGAGAAAGAAAAAGAGGAAGAGGTCTAATAGCATTTCACAAAATGGAGCTGTGACTAAAGTCAACCACCAATGGGCTTCCATGTGATATCAGTTTACAAACCGATTGAAACTTAAACCAAATCTTAGTTTTTGTCATCCAAATAAGGAATAGCCAATCTGCACACTATACACTATTAGTGTGGACACAATTGACTGCTGACTTAATGTCACCAGTAGATAAAGTGTGTGGTGTCTGGGGCTGGGGAGATGGCTCGGTTAGTGCCAGGCAGAATAGCATGTGCTTGTAACCTCAGTGCAGAGAAGATAGGCACAGAAGACTCTCGGGGCCTGTTGTCCAGCAGCCTAGCCTAATAGGCTAGATCCAGGGCCCAGAGAGAGGCCTTACCTCAAAAAAAAAAAAAAAAAAAAAAAAGGAAGCAGGAAGGGTACTCAACATTGACCTCTGGCCCTCATGGGTACCAATGCACATATGACCACACACTTGTGCACACCATACAAATGCCTATCTTAAAACCTGGCATGAAATCCAAGTTGTGTACTTATAAAGTTGCTTATAAAAAACAAATACATGTCCAAACATTTACTCCATTATGGGCTGTAAGAGCGAGCCTGGAGAGCAGTTAATAAAATTCCAAAGGATTGGCAAGCCCATGGTGATGTGAACACTTGTCTACCTGCTATTTCCACAAAGTACAAGAGGAAGGCATTTTTTAACAAAACTTGACTGATTTTCCATAGGAAAGCTGAATCGAGACTGGCCCATACAGTAGTTCTATCCAGTAGTCACAGGTGAGAGAACCTGTCATCTTACTATTTCTCTTTGCCTACACTTAGGCTTTGAATTGGTTCATGTGTTTGAATACCTGGTCCTGAGATAGAGGCACTATTTGGGGAGGCTGTACAACCTTTTAGGGACAGAGTCTCTTTTGCAGACATAGGTGGGCCCGCAGGGTAACAGCCTGTGCCAACCTCTGGCCCAAGATTTCTGCTTCCTGTATGCCACTGCGATATGTCCAGTCACTACCATAATCCTCTACCACCATGAAGCAGGCCAATCCACCATATCACCCCTGCCACAGCAGACTGTATCCCTGGTAATGTCAGTCTGCCCCAGAAATAGAGACATCTGCTTGTGACTCTCAGGGCCCGTGTTCATTTCTGCCTTTCCGATTCTCAAGTGTCTATTATTCCTCCAGTCCTGTGGGCCCTCCCTCCATTTTTTCTGGATGCTTCCCTGAAGTTAGCTGACATTTTTTCTGACAAAGAAACTTCCCTAGATGGCACCGGGTAAAAGCATATCAGACACCATCACATCTGGGTCTGTCAACTGCACACACCCCCACAGTCCCCCGGCCTCAGCTGCTTCGGTGTGGAGGGCCAGCCCACCATTTGCAGCATCCTGAAATCCATCTTCCTTTAGACAAAGAGCCACAACTAGTTTACACTGTTATATAGAGTGGCATCCTGACTCTGTTGAGTGACCGTCTGTCAAACTTAACCATTCTGAAATAGGATTTTAGCTCAACCTTTACATGCTCTCTCCAGCTTGTTGTGTTTTCCCTAAATAAATTACTCCTCAGACAGGTTCCACTTCTACCCAGGCAGAAGAACTATCTATTGGCAGGTTAAAATATTGGTATGTCCTTGCTTCTAGCCATAAAGATTTAGAACCTCTTGGCGATCAGACTCTCGGCATCCTTGGCCTAGAAGAACCCTTACTCACAGCTTTCTTGGAGCACTAACTTGTTCCAAGAGAGACACTGATCTTTCGTTGTCTTCCAAGCATGTGGTCCTCCCTCCATGAAGGATTTGGCAGCTCCTTTGAAGCTTCTGGCCTCTCGTAGGTCACATGACACTGGACATCAGCTTCTCCCAGTGTCTCCCAGAAAGTTAGTGCCAAGGAGAGTAATCCCAAGTAGAAAAGCCTCTCAGTACCTCCAGCCTTCTTCCAGGCATCTGGCCTTCCTCAGGCAGCTGAGGTGGGCAGGGTATGTGGCAACCAGAAAATAGGAAACAGGCCTGTGCCTGTTCCCCGGGTGGTCCACTGTTGGCTAAGCACTGGCCATGGAGCCGTCCAGCAGAGACCAATAAGTCCCCAGAGCAAACAGTGGCCGCATAGACTCCCCACTTGGTGGCCAGCAATCCTGCCTTCTGGCCATAGCAACCCACAGTACTGCCGAAGCAGGGAATACAGGGACTGTCTTCACTGCCAAAGCAAGGAATGCAAGTGTCTGTCTTCATACTTGGGGGATCTTTGAGCCTGAGTATCTGTACCCAACCCATATTCCTACAGGGTTTGTCACCAAGATGCACACAGGCTATATAGGACCCAGCCACGGCTGGTTGACTGCAGAGTATCTAGTCATAGTACAGAACCCCTCTCTTGTTGCACAGCTAAGTAGGCAGAATGCCAATCCACGTATTCAACATGTGCTCCTCGTGCCCCACTAGGTACCAGACAATGTCCTGGGCGCAAGAGATAAAATGGTGACTGACATTAGATCCGGTCTCTTGGCCTGAGAAGGTGGCAGTGCAGTAGGAGACATAAGGATCCAGTGGTGGGATATCATGCAAAGTGAGAGTACTGTGGAGTGGGACTCCATCTCTAGCCAGCCTAACAGAGTCAACATAGCCCTCCAGGAAGGCCTCTGCCTGGCTTCAAAATAGACAGGATGAGGAAAAGTGGCATCTGAGAGGAGAGAGAGAGAGAGAGAGAGAGAGAGAGAGAGAGAGAGAGAGAGAGAGAGAGAGAGAGAGAGAATATGCAAGGCCCTTCAGAAGAGAGTTCAGAGTTCCCAGAAAGTGAAGGCACCAGGAAGTACTGGCTGGAAGACAGAAAAACAGAGAATGGAACAAGAAACCAGAGGCAGAGGCGGCAGAGGCAGCAGAGGCAGCAGAGGCAGAGGCAGCAGAGGCAGCAGAGGCAGCAGAGGCAGAGGCAGCAGAGGCAGAGGCAGCAGAGGCAGAGGCAGCAGAGGCAGCAGAGGCAGCAGAGGCAGCAGAGGCAGCAGAGGCAGCAGAGGCAGCAGAGGCAGCAGAGGCAGCAGAGGCAGCAGAGGCAGCAGAGGCAGCAGAGGCAGAGGCAGCAGAGGCAGAGGCAGCAGAGGCAGAGGCAGAGGCAGCAGAGGCAGCAGAGGCGGCAGAGGCGGCAGAGGCGGCAGAGGCGGCAGAGGCGGCAGAGGCAGAGGCAGCAGAGGCGGCAGAGGCGGCAGAGGCGGCAGAGGCAGCAGAGGCAGAGGCAGCAGAGGCGGCAGAGGCAGCAGAGGCAGAGGCTATCTAGGCAGAGCACTACATGGATTTGTACTTGACAGAATGTGAACAAGACACACAATATCCCCATGCTCTTCAGCCTTCCCTCTGAACTTCAGTAGGCAGGACCACAAACATGGTGGAGTATCACTTCTGGGGCCACGGTGCACTGAATAGGAGAGTTGCAAATACAGTTAGGATCGCCACTCCGCAGCCTTTGACTTAATGGACAGGGAGCTTTTCCAGGGCAGGATTTCCATGATCAGATGGGAGATTCTCCTCTGGTGGCATGGTGGAGGGGTCTGAAGGTGGCCCCTGGCACTAAAAATAGGCCCTGGTGTGAGCATCTAGCTGCCGGGACCGCTACCCTATAGCCATCAACAAACAGATCCTGTCATCCACTTGAAAGGAGGATCTAAAGCTGCAGGTGAGACCAGGAAAATGTAAAAAGGGAGTTTGGCCAGAAAAAAAGAAAATGGATTGTGTTTAAAGTTGCAGCCAAAGAGGTTCTCTCATAAAACCCTAAAATTCCTTCCAGGCACCTTTCTATTGACATGCAAATCACACAGCCTCTCAGTAATGACACACCTCAATTTCTACAGCCTATTACAAGTGTTCACACCTTCCCACTCCTCCTCCTCATTTTACTCTTGAGCCTTACTGCAAACCTTACCAAAAGCAGCCAGCAGTAACCGTGCCACAGCCCAAATACATTGCTGGGTCAGAATTCGCTTTCTCAAATCAATTAGTACATTATTTTGTTTGTTTTCATTCATTCCAGCTTAGTTCTTTAGAACACAGACCAGGTGCACTCAAATTCTTTGCCAGAATGTAACACGGATGCTGTTCGAGGTTTCTCTATTATTGTAACGAAACGCTGCCCCAAACCAACTTGAAGAAAGGGATTATGGCAGTTTACAGATTACAGTCCTTGTCTGAGGGACTCATGGCAGGGATCTGGGCCCCGTGTTTTGGATATTGTCATGGCAGAAGCATGTGGAGAAAGAAAATCATTTACATCACTGTGGACAGGAATCAGAGAGAACACTTTTTGTTTTTGATTACCTGTCCCATGACACATAAGAGTCCTTTAAGTAATATGAAACATAACATTTACTAGTGGTTTGAGTTCTGGTTATTTTCTTACAGTCTATACTCATTTAGCCCCCATGCCCCTATCCTGTGGTAAGAACTCATGTTTCCATACCCACTAAGCAAACTTTCTACCGCTTGGCTACACCCCCGGACCTCAGCTTTTCTAGTGATACCTTTTAACACATACTTTTTAAATTTCATAAACTCATTTAACTGGTGTTTGTTCCTTTATTCTATTTTGCTTTGGAATTTTCTGTGTCCACAAGGCTAGCAAGATGCTCATGCCTGCTTTCTTCTAGACTTGAAACACAATGGTTTTCTATTTTGCTTGTCAGGGCATCCCATGAGATCAGAGTCGTATTCTTACTCTTTCTTTTTCATGAATGTGTGTAAGTACGATAACACAGCCAGGTGTATAGAAACACTTAAAAGGGCCACAGTGTTGGAGACGACCACTTTTGCTTGGCCAAGTCTTATTTCCATGGTAACAACTGAAATGAGAGTGATTCGCACATACTTCAATGGCAGTGAGAAGGCTCCTGCAGAGAAACAGGTTCTGAGATCCCAAGCCACCAAATGCAAGCTACCTAGGATAAAGGAAGACTATGCGTGCAGAGGGTGGAAGACTGGACCGGAGGCAGGAGGTATGCTGTGTCTCCTCCAATGAGTGAGAGGGCTGTGGAAGGTTTGCAGCCATTACTATGATACACAGAAACATGAACCAGAATGTAGGGACTCCTGGGAGACCCACCTGTCATTTCCTCTGAACTCACAGGACTGACATATTGCTTTGCTCTGTACTTTTGGTTCTTCTTGTTGTTGCTGGTGTTGTTGTTGTTGTTGTTGCTGTTGTTTTCCCAACAGTATGCAATAATTGCATTTCACACACACACACACACACACACACACACACTCATGCACTCATGCACTCATTTACCCAGGATACTGGTAAGATAGACAAGATGAAAATCAGACAGGCAGAGGAGTTATGAGAATGCATCCATTAGCATAAGTTCAGTGGTTACTGGTGAGAGAGCCTACATCAAGGAGAAGCTAAATAAGGTTGAAAAAAAATTTCTGTCATAAAAGGATTTGGAGGTAGATGGTAAAAGATTGCTTTGGCAGCAAGGGCCTGGATTTCTTTCATCTTTCCCCCTGTATCTTTTAAATAGTTGCAGCTTCAGAATCGATGC
Source organism: Apodemus sylvaticus (assembly GCF_947179515.1). NCBI lineage: Eukaryota > Metazoa > Chordata > Mammalia > Rodentia > Muridae > Apodemus > Apodemus sylvaticus. Next base: position 49,898,748 of record NC_067491.1, on the reverse strand, counting down.
TGCTGTAACTCCAGCAGAACCTCCAAAGTTCTAGAAACGCTCCATGACCATAGTCTAGGGCTGCAGGGTTCACCAAACAACTTCCTGTTGCACCTCAGGCCAGCCCCTCCAAGCAAGCTGGTAAGTCAGCTTTTAACTAAACCCACTGATTCCCAGAGCAAAACCTGGTGTTTGTAAGCACAAGGAACAAACCAGTGTTGGGCGGACAAATGGCAATATGTACCTCTGAAGAGAAATTTGTGGACTCCAGACACCAACTGGAAGTCCAAGAATACAAAGGTTGGAAAAGGAATTGTACAATGTGGTTATATATGGTTGGATGTATGGTTTCTTCTGTGTCATTTTCCATGTCTTGGTCAATTTTCAATAGGGAGAAATATAACCAAATGGGATTTTTTTTTTTTTAAGAAAAAGTGATTTCCTTCTCAAGCGTGTACACCAGTGAACAAGACAAGAGGACACTCTACACAGGAAGTGCACCTGGAATTCAGCCCTTAGCAAAAACAACCTGATTGAGAGAGATGTGTGGACCCTGGCCTGCATGCTTATGAGAGACCGGCCGGATCTTGAACTTGCCTCTGGTTCACCTTCCCTCACCTCTGCCCTGCCTCAACCCCACACTTCCCATTTGTAAATCCAGGTATTAGCAAGTGGGAGATGCTGGAATTTCAACCCAGCTGAGTCCAGAACCACTTTGTTTCTGTTTCCCCTCAATAACCAAGATTGTGGCCAGCACAGAAGTGGATTAGCCTGCTTTGGGTACCTCGGCCAGCCTCACACAGACTTCAATTGCAGCCCCAAAGACTCCATTATGATCTTGTCTTTACCATCACCAGTTTGTTTTATAATTGTGCTCCACATCAGCCCTACGTAGCTATTTCAATTGAAATTAAACAAAAACATTATCATCAGCTCTCCAGTTGTATGTTTGAGTTGGGGGGCCAAGGGTCCCAACATCCAAATTGGATGACAGGAGCATTAACTGTTCCCATTACTGCAGCAAATACTGAGCATTAGAGGCCCAGGGGTCACACACAGCTCACCCCGGGTACCCTCAGTAGCTGACGGCCCACGCAGCTCGCACTGAAAGCATGGGAAATGAGGGCACCGTCCAGCGCATCAGATCTAACAGGCTGGGTGGGAAAGGCGTCTGGCAGGAGATAACTTTTCAGCCAAGTCCCCAAGGTAATTACACGAATGGGTGGGTCAGGAAGAGCGGAGCACTTCAGAGGAGGAACTGACATTGACCGGTGGGAACTGAGCAGGGAATTGGAACCCGCCTGCTACTGTTCCAGGCCCCTCTCCTCTGCCAGCTAAAAGTCCTGTGAGGCTGGGCTTTCTTATCACGCTTCCTCCAGCGTGCACTCAGCCTGCCTTGGACGGATGGTAAGGGCTGGTTTGGACTAATTGGACTCTTGGCAAGTTGACAGGCAGGCAATTTTTAATTTTTTGATTTTTTTTTTGCTTGTTTGCTTCATTGGTAAGTTTTGATTAGAGGTGAAACTAGAGGGCACCCCAGGGAATCACAAAGAGTTTTCCTAGAGATTTCCAGCCACAATGCCCAGGGGTCCGAGTGTATACAGAATTCCAATGAAAATGGATATGGCCTCCTGGCCCTGGGGCACTGGAAGACATCTGAATTCCTCATATAAACTGTTCAATCCAAAAGATTCCCAGCCAGGCCCTGCTGATTTGCTCCATAACTAGACCCAAGAATCATCCTTCCCCCCCCCCCACTAATCTACTATTCACCCAGACCCACAGGTTAAAACCAAGTCCAACTATCCACTAGCCATGTGAAATCTCTGAGCCTAAGTTTCCTTTTCTAAAATGGAGGCAAAAAGAGAGTCGGAAGCATGAAACAAGCTAATGGAGGCAGAATCAACATGGTAGCCAACTGCATGTGTCAACATGGCTTGGACAGGCGGGAAGAGCTAGGTCAAAGCCCATCACCAGTAACAATTCTTCAGATGTTCACTCTGTCCATTCAAGTGTGTGCTGTCATCATCTCTTCTGCAGAAACTCAGATACACTTCACAGAGAGTAAAGAGCTTGTCACAGGCTGCCCAGCAGGCTGGTGGCCCCGCTGAATACGAGGACATTTATCACATAGGTACTCAGCCCATTTTTAGGCTGGAGGCTTGGGAGGGTCTACACTGTTGTCCCATTAGCTGGTTCCTTAGAGGTACCTTTCAGAAAGGAGAGTTCATGATGTCCTCTGGCGTAGGGTATTCTCTCTACGCCTTAGAATGGCAACAAACTCAGCCCCCAGGGACTTCTCCTGTAAGCTTTTCTGTCACCTCCTTGCCCTGTCCCAGACTGACATGCCCATGGCCTTTGTTCCCCTTTCCCAGAATGCTCTTGGCCTTGACATGAAGGACATGCTACACCATACAGACATCCATCTCTGATATCTAATGTTCTGTGACTAATGATTGAGCAGGAAGGACTCTGATAGAGATGTCCCATGGATTCTGTGTCCCTAGTCCCCCTACAGGCCAACTGGGGAGTTAACCTACTCAAACCTCCAGTATACAGCTCCTGCCACATTGGTGTCTTCTGGCTTTTAATCCTCTAACAACATCTTAAGCTGAGTTCAAGTGGATGGGATTTGTTCACACACTTTAACCTTTTGAGCACCTGCCTTCTGTGGGAGCCCCCCCCCCCCCCCACTATGTGAACTATGAAACCAAAGGGGCTCTCTCTCTCTGCTGTCTGACCTAAGAAGAGTTAGCAGAAGAGTTAGTTAGTGATCCAGCTTTGGCTATGACTCTTAAGCAAGCCATGCAACAACATGGAAAAAAAATCAAAGCTCTATGTCAAATGGCAACAAGGTTTGGGGCTAAGACCTTGATAGAAGCCATAGAGATGGAACACTTTCTGCAGAGGGAATTTAGCTGTGACCTGACTACTGTGGGGATGTGGGTCCTGTTTTAGAAAACTGGGATGCTCTCTAGTTTTCTAAACTCAGCCATTATTCTTTGAGTGCCTTTTCTTGTTAAACCTGATGCTTATATCCAGCAGCCTTGAGTGGTACCCACAGAGAAGCAGGCTCGAGCAACACCAAGATGGCACATGGAATTCCACACAAAATTTCTGGAAAGCTGCAAAGTCTAAAATGACAAAGGTATCTTGAGTTGCTTACAGGGAGGATCCATGACAGAGATCAGAGATCGTAAGAAGCGGGAGCCAGCCAGGTTCTCGAGTCCTGAGAACTTATGTCTGTGCCATATATTCTATGGCCACATAGACACAGCCTGCACACACAAGCAGTTCATACCAGGGCCAGTCTAGTAGGCCATTGTGGGGTGTTAATAGTTCCTTAATACACAGCTAACATCAGGAAGACAGGGAGGCAGGCTGGGGCAAAGGTGGCCCTAGGGGAGGCTATGTCAGTGGTTTCAGTAATTTCAGAGTCTTGGAGAAGCCCCACTGTTTATCAGATCAAAAGGGTACAGAAAATCAGGCTATGGGTAAAGTCTTCCAAAGCTTTCAACCTCTCTGTCTTCATGCTTTGTTGAGTCTTGTAGTTAAGTTGCATGCGAGGACATTAAGTCACTTAGTTTCAAAGCAATTCCCAAGAAGGGCACTGTTTGTCATCCTCCAGTTGTTTATTTCACAAATGAGGAGGCTCAAACTCCAAGAGGCAGGCAGGTATGAAGTGGCAGATCTGGGAGCTGAGCCCAGACCGGCCTGGCCCCAAATGTCACATAGTTTCCACTGAGTGGGGGCTGTTTTCCTTTCCAGGGCAATTGTCAAGAACCCTCACCAAGAAGGGCTGTCAGCTAAGGCCTCCGACAGTAGAATGGACAGGAAGTCTTTTGGGGGCCGAAAGTGATAGATATACATGGGGGTGGCTGCCCATGAGATATGGGTATGTCAGAACTGGGCTGGGCTGATGGTGGTGTAGAGTGATTTCTGACTAAGATGTTTTCTCAGGAAGTCCTGGTGGAGACATTGTTCCAGGAGGAGGGAGGAGGAGAGAGGAGGAGGGAGGGGAGGGGGAGGAGGAGGGAGAAGGAGGGGGGAGGAGGGTGCATGGAAGCAGAGAGAGAAGGCCAGAAAGAGAAAGGCAGAGGGAGAAGGAAGGGATGAAGGAGGGAGAAGGAGCTTTACCTTCATTCCTGTTCTGAGTGGAATTCTCTAGAAGCAACAAGCCTGTGAAGATGTCAGCATCCCTCCAACCTCCAGCTGAGGCTGAGCCCCTTCACCACCCACATATGTCTGCTGGACACCCCTTAGGATTTCTTCAAGATAACACAGCTAGTCCGGCGGTGGTGGTGCACGCCTGTGATCCCAGCACTTGGGAGGCAGAGGCAGGCAGATTTGAGTTCGAAGCCAGCCTGGATTACAGAGTGAGTTCCAGGACAGCCAGGGCTATACAGAGAAACCCTGTCTCGGAAAAACAAACAAACAAAAAATAAGATAACACGGCTGTGCACAAGCAGGGAATGGAACAGCTTTGTAGCCTTGAAGACAACCTCCTTGGAGATGAGTTGGGTCTTGTGCAATTTGTTTCCTTTGGAGCCTTCTGAGGGCACTGATCCCACCTTGCCCACCACAGCCCTAGGAGCATGCCCTAAGGAGCCAATGGTGTATAGAAGGAGGAGCTTCAGGGGGCAGCAGAGCTGTCCTGCCAGTGGCTCATGCCCACTGAGCAGTCATGCCCTACCTGGGCTGTGGTTGATTTGGACAAAAACACAGAAAAATATGTTTGTTTCCCTCAGTGATGTTGATCTATGTGGTGATGGGATTTCTGCATGTCTGGCCTCTTGCCCCACATGTCACCACTCCCTGGACAGCCAGAGCTAGGTAGGCTAGTAGCAAGGATCCATTGAGGCAGAGGGTGGGACCTCAGTCCTCTGTCTTCATCCTTAAAAGTGAGCGGTTTGCCAAGTTTCAAGCTCCCCTTGGACTGGAGAAGCCTGTGGATCAGTCTATGGTCCCGGGGGGCGGGGGGGTCAATAGCATAGCCATCTCAGACTCTTGACTGTAAGATATATGCTCCAGTCACACAGATAACAGGCCATGTGCTCGCTCCTTGGTCTCAGTTCAGAAGCAGGAGTGAAGGAAAAGGATCTGCTTGTGCCCTTGACAAACTCAGGGAGCAAGACACACAGCCAGTGTGTTTTTAATGTCATCTCTGCCCTTGTTCAGAGACAAACCTCTCAATGAGAAAGCAAACAACAGGATGTCCATCTCCTGAGGGTGAGTCACATGTCACACTTACCACTACAAGTGGCCTCAAGAGCTGCACCTGTCTAGCTCACCCTGATGTCTCCTCATACTCAGCATTTAACCCCCACCCACCCACCAATCCCCCTGTCACATACCCACATGACTTCCTGACTTCTTAGCAGATCAGCTCCACCTTCAGAAGCAGCATACAGAGGTCACTCACAATACAAAGAGAGACTGTCATAAATAATGTGGCACTCCCCATTGTCCCCTTGTCTCAGGCCAGGGGCTTGTTAGGTCAGCTTGGCAAAGGCCTACCAAGTATTTGGCACAGGGAAAGGGCTCACCCATGAGCCCGCTCAGTCCCTGGAGTATTTACAAATATTCTCAGGCATGGATGTAAAGGTCTTAAAAGAACAGAAGGCATCCAGGACAGGCAGCACATATATCTGTGTGCACACAACAGAATGGATGGCTGTGGTAACGCAAGCATCCTGTGTTTGCTTGTTCCTGCAGCTCCTCCTATAGTGCAGTGTGACTATTTGCAACTGAGCTTCAACCATTAAGTCTGTGAATTAACAAGGAAGTGAAAGGAAGAGATTGGCTGCCACACAATGTCTATCAATAAAGACGTGTGCAGATGGTTGGTCGGAGATGGGAGGGGAGAGTTGAATGCATGGTTGTATAAGACTTTGCAAGACATCGAGGAAGGCATGACCGAAAAAGGAGCATGGGGTTCTCGTGGAGATGACAGGGTCACCTGGAACATGTCGATGCTGCATTTCCCTTGATGCTGACATGGGGACCCTTTCCAGTGCCGTCGTGTGCCATCCCTCATAAGATCAGCCTGAGTGATTTCTCCAGTCTTTTAACTCTTCATATTTTATTCGTATGATTCTTATAAAACTGAAGGATGGGTGAGGGTTTCTAAGGTAAGAACAGGAGCTGTCACTTTTGCAACTCAGAGTTTGGCTTATGGTGTATATACATATGCATGTGCATGTGCATATACATATACATCATATACTACATATACACACACACATACACATACACATATACATAATCATCTACATCTACATCATCTACATCTACATCATCTAAATCTATATCATCTACATCTACGTCTACGTCTACATCTACATCTACATCTACATCTACATATACATATACATATACATATACATATACATATACATCATATACATATACATCTCCTGTGGAAAACCTGTTGTATGGTTCCTGTTGAGTTGCTGATGCTCCAGAGAGATACAGAAATCTATCAATCAATGATATTCCCATCCCAAAAGAGAGGAGAAACCCTATAAGGGTTTCCAGACACTTCCTAAAGGCAGTTCCTCTTCCCACTGCACACAACACTGTCCCTTAAAGGAGAGCTCACATCTTATTTCATCCCTGACTTTGTCAAGTGACAATAAGGCAATTAGTAATGCATGGAATGTCTCCACAGTCAAAGAAGTTTGTGCAGCATGGACATGAACAACTGTGGTGTGTGGGGTTCTTTCTCTTTTGTTTCAGGCTAATTCATAATGAGATGAAGTGAACCCACGTGGTCTAGAATGGAAGGAAGGGCCCATATACTCAGGCTAGCGGCATACAAGAAGCCAGGGAGAGCAACCTGCACAGTCACAGAAATGTGTAGGAAAGTCACCATTCCAGAGCTAAAAGGGCTCCGTTGAGCAAATGGAAACTGAGACGAGCACATGACAGTAGCAGTGAAGGTAGCTAGTAGCAGTAGCAAGAAGCTGAGAGTGGCTCGGAGCCTATGGTAGAAGAGCAGTCTCGTGAGAACACACAAGAGGAAGCACGGCCCATTTGAGGAATGAGGGAAGGCAGTCATCGTGTCTATACACGGAACACATGGGACAGGGTTAAAAGATGAAAAAATAAATATTTTTAAAGTTTTGATCCAAAGGCAAAAGGATACCACTGAAGAGTTCCAACGGAGAAACATTTAACCAGTTAGACGTCAAAAGACAGTTGTCCACCATGGCTGCTGCTAATGGATGGTAACTGGTGAATTGGGGGTGGGGTGAAGTGTTGAAATACTTGGTGAATGGAGGGATATGGGGCTGGCAGAGAAGAACCAATGCCAGCTGATGAGGCTAAGATCATGACATGGTAGGCTCTGATTTGCTGTGGTCAGAGGGCTTGAGCATGCTCCAGGACAGGCATTATGATGAGTATCCTTGCACTGAGTACATGAACCTCTGTTATAGCATCCACAGAAGAAGCTACAGGTGGATAAATAACATAAAGATTGCTTTAACATACCTACCCTAGCTTTGGCAAAAAGTGGCAGGATGCTTGACAGTGTGTTCAGATTTGTGTTGTACCCCCAAAAGTCCTATCATGGCAGTAGATATCTAGGAGAAAGTAGAGAGAAGGAAAAAGGGATGATGTCTGTCCAACTAGGATGTGAGATCCCAGAACTGAGTTTTTGCTAGGGGACCCAAGAGGCACAGAGCAAGAGAGAACAGCCAAGTGCCAGCCTCTTATTCCAAATGTCCACCTTTATTTACCTTTGGGATCCTAACAGTGGTGTGCAGTCAGCTCTGACACACACGGAAAAAGCAACAGAAAGACAAAGCCACCATGGTGCCCACGTTTTGTTTCCTTCTTTTCCCCTAAGGAGGTTCCTATGCAAGGCTGTGCTTATAGTAGTTGTTGCATTTTATTAAAATCCAAGGATATGATTTATAGAACACAGTATAGTGAGGTGGGAGGGGTGCCTTAATGGGCCCATGCTGAGGCATCCATTCCCTTTGAAGAACCAGCCATACAAACAGATATAATATAGAATAGATTTTGTGTGGGGAATGGGAAGGGGTGAGAGGGAAGTAGAGGCAGAGAAAGAGGGGAGACAGAGAAAGAGGGAAGGAGAGAGAGAGAAAGGAGGAGGAGGAGAAGAGGAGAAGAAGGAGGAGGAAGAAGAAAAATAAGAAGAAAAGAGGCGAGGCCAGCCTTGGAATACATGGATGGAGAAGGGAGGAAGAGGGGAGAAAGGGGTTAGGGAGAGAAGAGAGACAGAGAGAGGAAAGGGTCAGAAACAAAAAGGAGAGGCCAAGCTGCCCCTTTTATAGCAAGTCAGGCCTACCTGATTGTTGCCAGGTAACTGTTGAGCAGAGTCTACAAGGAATGCCAGCACCCTCCATTTTGGTTTAATTAAAAAAGGAGACACCAGAAAGAGGTAACGGTGAAGCAGGAATGGGGTTGTCATGATATTTAGTTGCTTCCTGCTGACTTTGGGGTGATATGTCTCTGGGAAACCTACGAAAATGGGGATTTTCCAGGCCTAGCAGGGTTGGCTGTCTCCTTGCGGTCTAGGATCTGTGGAACCATCTGTAGGTAGAAGGAGCAGATCCAGTAGAAGCATCTGTGTCTGTGAGAGTACATTGGTGCATCTGTGGGTTGCTTCTCTGGAGCTGTCCTGGATGTAGATTTTGAGTAAATGCCTGGACTTGACAAGATGCAGAAACACACATATATGTGTTAGAGGTAGAAAATAAAGTTTAGTGGGTTTGGGAGAAAACCTTTTCCTTAGGTGTACATTTGAAACCCTTAGGTCTTGGTGGTTGTGATGAGGGGAGTCCCAATCCCAGGGAACAGGAGAGGAATCCCACCCTTACATCAGGTAACAGGTAGAAACTTAGGCTACTGATTGGCAGGTGTATTTATTCTGATGCAGTCTGTTTGGTCCATGACAGGTGGATCTGAGTGGGTTTCCTGGAGCTTATAAATTTATAAAATAGATAAGGTTGTTAACAGCATGAACAGTCTTTAAGGTGAGCTTGCGGAAGACAAAGATCCTTTTGTGCAGCAGACAGAGAAAGAAGGGCTTTTTCCTTTGTCTAGGAGACTGGACACGATAAACTTAGCATAGTGAGAAACATTTAAGTTTAAATTTAAATGGCAATTAAAGGAAACTGGAAATTTTGATGACCTTGTGCATATGAGAGTTGATCATATAGTTTAGCATGAGAAACACCTTATACCCATAGTTAAAAGGCAACCAAAAGGAACGTATATTTGTAACTATGATAGCTGATAGTATAGAGCATGAGAAACACTTTATAGTTAGGAGACAATCAAAGGAAGCTTACAATTTGTACTTGTGATTGTAAAAGTTGAATTGTATAGAGGAATGTTTTGTTAGAGATAGGCTAGTTTATAAGAACTCTGTTGGTTAATGTTAAGACAGTGGCATAACAAGGGAGGGAATGCGAAACTTTTAGTCACTGCAAACTGAGTGTAGATAAGGAAACAGCTGAAGGTTGCATCAGTGAATGGTGACATCTGGACGTGCATATCCTTTACCATGAAGCCTGTGAGCAGGCAAACCTGTCTTTCTTTTTGATAAGAGATCTGGCAGCCTTAGCTAGTTAACAAATTGACTAATGAGCTAATACAGGGGTGGATTACCTTGGGGTAAGGAGCTGGGCCTGTTTTCTAGCTGTCAAGCTGTAATAAGCTTAGCTGCCGATGTTATCAGAAAGCTTGGAAGAATAAATTATAATCTAGATGTCATGCATTAATTAAAATGACAGGTTGGTCTAGAGTCCACTTTCTAAACAGTTTCCAGGTCCCTATGGTCTCCATTGCAACTTAGGCAGTCAATCTAGCCTCAGGCCCAGAAGGCAAAAACATTTTTTCCTGTGGAGTAGGGATTTGGGAAAGAAATGACTCACCTCCACAAGCAATATGACTTGGGCAATATGAGACACTTAATTCTCTGGGTATCCTCTGTTTGTTCACAGTGTAGACCAAGCCCTGGCAGCAGGCAATGGAGGGTTGATTCTCAGTGGTTATCATACCACAGTCCAGACACTCTTGTCGCTATGCCCATATCTTCTCGAAGGCCTTGGGGGAGGTACTGTTAGGATCTGGGAGTCTCTTTCATAGTAAGCTTAAACATTTAACAGATTTAACAGTTATATTTAGAAGATTTCTGACAAGATTGAGAGCTAGTATCTATTAAGCATATCTGAGTTAAATAATCTGTGCTCATTTTTAATTTTTTGTTCTGGATGCTTCTAGTAAAAAAAGAAGTTATAGTCTAACTTAATGACCGTACCAAAAGCAAGGCTAAATACACCTCTAAGGCAATGATCTTTAACCTTTCTACTGCTGTAAATCTTTACCATTAAATTCATAATTTTATCAAGGCGGGGTAGAAATCATATGAAAACCTTATCTTAATTTAAAAGTTGTCCTTGAAGACCTTGAGTCTTCAGTATAAGGTAAGGAGGCAGTGAAGTGGGAGCTGCCCATAACAAAGATGGCAGATAGTCCTGAGTCTGCCTTTGACCAAGATGGCACTGAAGCTATAGCCAGCCATGTGACCACCCTTAGCTAAGATGGTGCTGAAATGATAGCTCCACCTGTGGAGGAAAGTCACTATGTTCTGCCTTAGAATGGAACAGCAGAAGCATCGCTATGTATCAGGAGAGACACCTCAAGAGACAAATAGACATGTTTTGTCTGGTGGACAGGAGGTCTCTCCCTGTCACTGCAGGCAGGTCTCTGTCACTGTTGCTGGTCTGAGCAGTGCACAGGGATTGAAGACTGCTGGAGCAGATAGCTGGCAGCAGGCCTGGCTTGGGGCTGCAGGAACCCAAGGATGTGGGCACCTGCAGCTGTGCTCAGGACTGCCTGCTTCCCAGCCACTCTGTTCAAGCACAGCACATCATGTGAGCCATGGGCTTGGGGCAGAGAGCTAGAGAGTGACATGAACTGGAGAGCAGAGTAAAAAGGTGGTTGGGAGTGAAGGTGGGAAAACCTGCATCTTTCCACGGTTTTGGATTGCTGGAGAAAGTTGTGAAAGTTGCTTTGTTTATTTGTTTGTGTTTGTTTGTTTTTGTTTTTTTGCTTGTCTTTGTTGATGTTTGTTTCTTTCTTTTGTAGCTCAGCTAAGAGGCCACTTAGAATTATTATCTAGTGGGTACTGGGGCCAAATTTAGCCTGTGAATTTGGAAGCCTTTAAGACCGAGGGGCATCCCAGTGGGGATCCTGGAATTACAGACAAAGGCAAGATACAGGTTATTAATATTATTGCTTTCAGCATCCCAAGGATAAATTAATAGCTAATAATGAGCAGCCAGGCAAGATTTACCAGGCCATCAGGTGATAACCTAATGACTGAGATTCAGGCCCAAAGCCTGAGCTATGGGCCCAGGGACAGAGTGAGAATGGTTTATCTGGGCCTAGATTTTCCATCAGCACGTGAGAGGAACCATCTCCAAAACCATCTAGAGGAGAGAGAGCAATCTCACTCAAGGGCAGAGGTCCTAAAAATGAGACTATGGCTATGGAAAGCTTACCGATTCACTGGTGTTTGGATGGAGAGTTCTAGCAATCCAACGGCTGGGAAGTCCATGTGACTGGGTGAAATATGAACCTGTGAGTTTCTAAATCTGAATCATGGAAAATGTGAACCTGCGAGTTTCTGACTCTGAGTTATAACACCAAATGTTGTGTTGTATAAAAAGTCAAGGATATGTTTGCTAGAGGATGGTGTGGTGAGGTGGGAAGGGTGCCTCAGGGGAAGCATTCCTCCTCTTGCCCCCAAGGTACCAGTCATATGACAGATGTAGAATAGAATAGAGTTTATTTGGGGGCATGGGAAGAGGAGTTGAGAAGGGAATAGAGGTAGAGAAAGAGAGGGGACAGAGAAGGACAGTGGGGGAGGAGACAGGAGACAGGAGACAGGAGGGAAAGAGAGAGGAGGGAGGAGAGAGGAGGGAGGAGAGAGGAGGGAGGAGAGAGGAGGGAGGAAGGAGGAGGAAAGGGAGGAGAGAGGAAGGAGGAGGGAGGAGGAGAGAGGGAGGAGAGAGGAGGGAGGATGGGAGGGAGGAGAGAGGAAGGAGGAGAGAGGAAGGAGGAGGGAGGAGGAAAGAGGGAGGAGAGAGGAAGGAGGAGGGAGGAAGAAAGAGGGAGGAGAGAGGAAGGAGGAGGGAGGAAGGAGGAGGGAGGAGGAAAGAGGGAGGAGAGAGGAAGGAGGAGGGAGGAGGAAAGAGGGGGGAGAGAGGAAGGAGGAGGGAGGAGGAAAGAGGGAGGAGAGAGGAAGGAGGAGGGAGGAAGAAAGAGGGAGGACAGAGGAAGGAGGAGGGAGGAGGAAAGAGGGAAGAGAGAGGAAGGAGGAGGGAGGAGGAAAGAGGGAGGAGAGAGGAAGGAGGAGGGAGGAGGGAAGAGGGAGGAGAGAGGAAGGAGGAGGGAGGAGGAAAGAGGGAGGAGAGAGGAAGGAGGAGGGAGGAGGAAAGAGGGTGGAGAGAGGAAGGAGGAGGGAGGAGGAAAGAGGGAGGAGAGAGGAAGGAGGAGGGAGGAGGGAAGAGGAAAGAGGGAGGAGAGAAGAGGGAGGAGGGAGAAGAGAAGAGAGAGGAGAGAGGAGGGAAGAGAGAGGAGGGAGGAGAGAGGAGGAGTAGACAAGAGAGAGGAAGGAGGGGGAGAGGGCACTAGAAACACATGGAGAAAGATGGGGAGAGGAAAGAGGAGAGAGAAGAGGGGGAGAATGAGGTCAGGGAGAGAAGAGAGTCAGAGAGAGAAGGGGCAGAGAGAGAAGGGGCAGAGAGAGAGAAGGGGCAGAGAGAGAGAAGGAGCAGAGAGGCTGTTGCCAGGTCACTGTTGGACTCTGGTTGGCCTTCCTTCTAGGCTCCGCCCAACAGTGACCTGGTACTCCCACACACACCCCTCCAGCTCTCCACAGCTCTCCACAGTAGAATGTCTGCCAGGGTTCCCCTCCAGGAGTATACTTCTTGGATCCATTCCAAGCTCTTGGAGAAAGTGGCACTTCACCAAAGCACTTCAAGAAGGTCTGGGAGAAGAGGAGTGTGAACACAGAACACTGGGCTATACGATCCCAGAGGCACTTTCTATACAGGGCGCCTGTGAGTAGAACCCTGTGGGGCTGTGGGTGAAAGAAACCAGCTAGAGACTCAAGGCCTTGCCTTATTGGAGCTTTTCCTGTCGTTCACAAACACACACATCTTTGGATCCGGTACACTAACTAGGTTGGTCTTACCCGTCCCATGGTGTACCACCAGCATTCTAGTCTCTGGCCTACAGTGTTTTCCAGGGACTTAATTTACACCACATATTTGTAATAAGAGGAAAAATCCAAAAGGAAGGAATAAATGTCAAAACTAAGGAGCCCAGGCTTGACAAAGGAGCCAGAGAAAACTAGCTCAATAGCTAAGGTTTCCAGAGACACATACAGCCATAAACTCTGCCAGACCCAAGGTTCGGATGGCTCACCCTCCCACCCCTCCTGGAGTTTAATGAGAATCCTCTGGCAAGCCTGCCCGTGCCTCCCTTTCTTCCTCCCCCTCTCCTCGCCACTTGAGTCCTTAATGACAAGCCCAAACATTCTGGGTCCCTTTCCAGCCAGAGGCTTCTCTGTTGACATGTATCTCTGGGCCACTTGATGACATGATTATAGAAGAAACAAAGGAAGTGTATTTGTAATAAATCTCGAACCAAAAAAGAGACATCATTAAAAAGTCGGGTTTCTTTCCAGTGGCCTTGGCAGAATCTAGCGAAGAGATGTTTGTGCATTGGTTTCAGCATCTTTAATTAGCCCTCGCTGTTTCTCTGTTCTATGGACTGAACTGTATCTCATAAACATCAAGGAACTTCTTAGAGTGAATGGCTGTCCCATAGTATGGTGATGTTTGGGAGTATGGCCTTTAAGAGGCAACTAGATCATGATGGTAGAGCCTCACAAATAGCATTGTAGGAAGAGATACAAGAAGAGGTGAATTTTGTCTCTCTCCATCATGTAAGGTGTTGAAGAGAAAGTAATATCTACAAACCAAAGAAGGTAGCTTTGCCACAGGCTGCATCTGCCACCATCTTGAATTTGGACCTGCCAAGTCTAGAACTGTGAGAAACAAATATTGATTCTTTCAGCCATCTTGTTGCTGCAGTTCTAATCTAGCCTGATATCATCTGCGGGCCTAGCCTCTGTCCCTATTTATCACACTCCTAGGAAATCTCTCATGTAGGGTTTGTTGTTTTATTGGTGGTGGTGGTTTTGTTGTTTTTTTCTAAAAGACCCTAAGACAATGGAATTTTGAAGCAAGTTGTCAAGGAATTGAATCATGATGGCAATTCATGAGTAGGCCTGAAGTGAAGATATTATATGGCTTTTGGGTGCCAGAAACCAAGGCTGGTACCAGAGGACATCAAGACATCATAGCAAGCCACGGTCCAGCACAACATGGTGTTCAATAAACATTGGTTTTATGAATGAATGTTTCTGTTTCTACGGCAACCTAATGAAGGCTTCTCATATAGATTTGACAAATGAGAAAAATGATTTCTCAAGAAGTCAAATGACATATTCCACATAGAAGGTTACAGACCCTGAACATGGGTCTAACTTTGAGGACACAAGAAAGATGCAAACAGTTATTAATATTATCCTTGAGTCTGTTCCAAAAAGAGTTTATTTTCTCCAGCGCACTCAAAATATATTGACCCTACTCTGCTTATACACAGAATATCTATTGTATATATGATTTGTTTGTGGTTAGCATATATGTAGACGTCCGAGGGCAACTTAAAAGAGTTGTTTCTCTCTACTGTGTGGGTTCTGGAGATTAAATTAAGATTGTCAGGCTTTGAGGCAAGTGCCTTAACTCACTGACCTTCTTTGCTGGCCTAAGTATCTTATATTTATAGTAATATTGACTTATTAGTCCATATTCTTTGTCCCACTATTACTATGAGATCTAGCCATTGTGGTATTTATAATCTATTACAATAAGTTGCATTAGGCTCTGGATTTCTTTCAAGCATCTCAACTCCCCGAGTGTCTCCAGCACCTAGATAAATCCTCACAAACTGTCCTTGTGTCAATGGATGGATGGATTTATATGGCATTGTGTACTTCAAAAAAGACTTTTATTGGTATTATATCATATGATCTTTACATGACTTGACAAATTAACACTACCCCCAAAAAATATCCAGTTGTGAGGCTGGTAACTAATCTTATAAAAAACTATCTTTGAAGTATTTGAAGAAGGTGAGAAATATGAAGACCAAATGTTGGTTTATAATACAAAGCAGGAAAGAGGGGCATCAAAACTTAGGCAAGAGATGAGGTCATACATGGGCCGAGACCAGTGACAAAAAGACAATCGGGGGACATAGTGAAGAGTTTCACAGTAGAGCAGTGTCAGAGCCTTAGTTGTCAACTTGACAGACCTGGGAAGAGGGAACCTCAACCGAGGGATTGCCTCCATGATATTGGCCAGAGAACATGTCTGTGGGGGAAATTTTATGCAAATACATTAAAAAATTACACACTCAATTTTTTTCCTATCCAGTACTGTTCTATAAAGAGCTATACCAAGAGGATTACTATGATTTGAAGACTTCTGTTGGAAATGAATTCCCATTGTAGTGATACTGGGAGATGTGGCTTAAACAAGTATACAGCTTCAGGTTGGGTTGAAGGAATTGCAGCAGGGACCAGTAAGTTCAGAGGAAGTTTTTAGAAGCCCATTTGACTTTTTCAGTTCTCTCCGGTCCTTTCCCTGCCTACTCTTTTCCACGGACTCTCTTCCCATATGACTCCTACACCACGTTACAGCATGCAGCCCTTCCCTAAATAAACATCACCTTTCACAACCGTCAGTTAGCACATGCTTTTAGGTACATACAAAGGTCCCTGTTTCTAAGGATACTGGGATAAACAAAATTTGTCTGGGGACGCTACAGACACCTTCATGAAGCTCAGACTTCTACCTATGCTTATGTTCTGATGGCAGAATCCAGGTCTGGCGTTGTGCTAACTGACTGACGCATCATATCACAGAATCCTTCTGATAGTACTACTATATGGGGAATATCCTGCTTGAGACTCTGAGCTCCAGAGAGCTCAAGACCGCATAGCCAAGGCACTGGGAACTGAAGGAGAGAAACTTCTGTCTTGTTCTAGAAGAATCTAGAAGAGACTCAGGAAATGAGAAGAGCCGTTCACTCCTTTTCTGGAAAAACAGTCAAGGAGCAAATGGGACATCTGGGTATTGGGGGTTTGGGGAGGGTATTGTTTGGTTTCTGGGGTGATACTGGTACTGGTGGTGGTGATGGTGGTTTGGTTTGGTTTTGGTTTGGTTTGGTTTTAGTTTTGGTTAGGTTTGTTTCCCTTCATTCCTTCCTCTCTTCTTCCCTCCCTCCCTGCCTGCTTCCTGTGGATTAAGAGATGACTTAGCTGTGTGGACTGAGAGGAGACTCACTCTACTATCAACAGGACTAAGATCACATAATATGGATTCCCTGAGACTGGGGACTGTGGTCTGAAAGTCTCCAAGCATGGAGACCATCAGCACAGGCTGAAAGCAGCCAGGAGCATCAACAGGCAAGCAGAGGTGGGGCTGCCTTTGCTGAGGCCCTGGTGGATCTGGTCAGTGAGAGGTGAGATCTTCTTTTCAAGTCGGTACATGCTGAGCAGGAGTGAGAATTTTCCACTGTCAGTCCAAGCCCTTAGATTTCACTGAACTACCTCAATCCTAAGGATTCCTTACATCCCCAAGACATAGAGAAGTGAACCATAAGAAGACAACACTCACTACGCATGGGTTTCCTGCCAGAAATGGGAGGTGGAGAACAAAGCCAGATTTATTTGTCTTGGGAAAATGAAGAAGATGTGAGGCCACTCAAACTCAAGTATCTCAGGGTAGATCCACACGGGTTCCAGCTGGTGCTGGGAATTCTGTCCCAATCTCCCTCAGAAGACCACAGGGCCTCCAGGTCTCATTTCCCTCTAAAGAACCATCACTTCAGCCTCGGTGTTGATGAAGGCGTGAGGCAGCTGGCAAGCACACAATAATTAACTCAGAGTGTGCCTGCAAGACGATCACAATAATTTATGTTCCTCCAGCTCCCGCCATCCCCCACCCCCGTCGAGTCTCCAGATTGCATGGCTATGACTCACCTCTCTGCTCCGAGCTCGCCTCACACCAAAGTCTAGGCAGAACATTTTTTTAAAAAAAAAATAATAATAAAGTAAAAAAAAAAATCAAAACACTCAGCTAATTACAAATGAAACACTCCCTGTCACGCACGGGCCAGCTGACTTCATGCCTGGGCAGCAGAAATGTGATAAAATTCCCAAGTTGGTCCTTAGAGATTTTAAAGTCAGATGACTCAGCTATGATCCCACAACCCTGTTTCCCAGCCTCCATTTAAAATATGACCTAAGACGGGACTGGTGACAGAGTGGGCGCTTTGGGGGGTGGGGTTCATCAGAAGTCAGTTTTCCTATGAAGTCTTATCCTTCCCGGGGCACCATGACAAGGTCACCTGACCACTCCAGGGCAGTACCATACTTCCTCAGGGATAAGGCACAATCTTCCCGATGCCAAAAGCTCTGCTATCTGTGCTCGACACCTGACCTCTGGCCACACTTGCTACCACATTGTTATTCCATCACCAAATGTCTACTTGGAGACGCAGTACCACAGGAGCTGTGACTGTAATATTTGAATTAGGAAACAATATGGATTTGAATTTCATATCTTCCCCAGGACTAGCGGCATGAACTTGGATGAGTAATTTTATCTAAGTCTCATTCCTGCAAATGCAACATGGGCAGTTTCTTTCGGGAATCTGGATCTGAGTGGGCCTGACGGTCTGAAAGGAGGAGAACCCCCTGCCAGAAACAACAGTGTATATGTTATATCCACCACCAGAACCACAGCTGGGAGGATATGTTACTGCAAACAGGGCAAAGGCCAAGGATGGAAATGATGGGGACTGGAGAAAATTAAACCCAGAACAAGGAAGACCTGATATCTTAGCTTCATCTCTTTTTGCTGTGCTAAAATACTCTGATATAAGAAATTATAGGAGAGGGGCTAATGAGATAACTCAGTGGTTAACTGCTCTTCTGAAGGTCCTGAGTTCAAATCCCAGCAACCACATGGTGGCTCACAACCATCTGTAATGAGATCTGACGCCCTCTTCTGGAGTGTCTGAAGATAGCTAAAGTGTACTTACATATAATAAATAAATAAATCTTTGAAAAAGAAAAAGAAAGAAATTATAGGAGCAAGGGTATATTTGGCTCACAATTTCAAGGAAGTCAAGGCAGCAGGACCTTGAAATAACTGGTCATATCACATCCACAGTCAAGATCAAAGCGCAATGAATCAATACATGCATGCTATTGACTAGTTGGCTTTCTCCACTTGTGAACAGTCCAGTACTCTGAAGCCAAGGGAATAGCCCCACCCACAGTGGGCAGGTCCTCCCACAACCATGAAGATAATTGAGATAACGCCCCACAGATACTCTCAGAGACTCTTTTCCCCGGTGACTCTAGATCATGTCAAGTTGATAACTCAAACTAAGCATCAGTTTGGCTTCTGAGTAAAGAATTAGGGTAAGAAGAAGGGAAGTAAAGTTCTCAAACCCAAGTAGAGCAAGGGGTAGGGATACATGGAGGATATCAGTCTGGGAAGGGAAATGATGACTGTAAGGCATGGGTGGTAAGAAGGTTGCTATTCACCTTTGCTGGGGCCAGAGGATTTGCACACAGGACTCCAATCAAGCCCAGAAGTGATGGCCAAAGAGGACCCCACTGAACATGCAAAATTAGATGGAGAAAAGTCCATGAGGCTTCAGCCCTGCACCAGGAACTACAGGCAACTGAGGAAAGCTGGGGGCAGGGCAGGAGAGATGGCCCTCCCTCCCTAGGAAGGAGCATGCCAATTGGTTGTCCAGTGTCAAATGGTCAGACCTGAAAGCGCATGTACAAGGAACATTATATGGACTCAACAGGCTACATATATGCATATACAAGCACATACAGGCACTTAATAATAGTGGATGAAAAAAACAAGCCATGAATTCGAAGAATATGGAGAGCTATATGGGACATTTTGGAGAGAGGAAAGGGAACAGGGTAATGTTGAAATTAAAATATAATCTCAAAAATTAAAAAATATATATTTCAAAAGTCAAGGATATGTAGAAGAGACAAATTGCCCAAACTTTGGGTCTTGTGCTTTTTGGGTCCCTTCAAATCCATCATCCCTTCACACTAAATGAATCCTCTACCCACCTCTCTTCTGCTGTGGAAGACAGAGTGTATCATTTCAGCCTCACATCTCCATTTATGTAGAATTCATACCTATTCCTATATATACAGAAAGGAAACAAGGCTATAAGGTCAAGATGCAATGGCAACACATCTGGTGCACTGCATGTGGAATTCTGCACCTGGCAAAGCCCAAAGGCAAAAGACTTGAAATCTGTGTTTGGTGCCAAGCCAAAAATCTCAAGAGCAATCACTCTGTCCAGGAATCAAAAAGTGTGTGTTGACATCTGTGATGGGTAGGCGAACTACTGGACCAGGATCCATGGAGCTAGCAGAGTGTAGTGTAGGATCTCTGCCTTCTGAGCCATTGTCAGGCTGGGTAGGATCTCCAGCAGAACAAACAAATAACACGTGCTTAATGGGTACGTGCTGAATCTGTCCCACTTAATGTGTTCACGTTTTATTGTGTGTCTCGCCCTAATAACCAACGATGGAAGTTATTCTGAAATGTCTAGACAGGCTCTTGGCTCTTAAATATTTGTTAAAGGAATACCAAGAAGTTGGGCTATGTAGGAAGGTAGGAGAGAAATTGAAGTAAACGAAAGTTAATACTTCCTAATGAGAAAGGGACTAAAGGATTTGCTATCCAAAAAGTGAGATCAGATAGCAAGGTTGTTAGGGAAGGCATACATCTCTGGGAAGACTATTCATTCTCTTCCTTTTTAACTCCCCTCCTTCTAGTACATCTACTTTGAATCCTTTCTCAACTACTGGGCTCTACCCTGGGCAGAAGAGATACAAATAATGGGTGGTAAAGGGAGAAAGGTCTTTGATTGGTTCACAGCTCGGAAGACTCAGTCCATCCTAGCAAGGAAGGCAAGGTGGTTAGCAGCACTCCACAGTAGCTGGAGTTTGTAGTTGCTTAGAAGGATCAGGGAGCAGAGAAGACCAGACCCGTAGCAGAGCTAGGCTATTGTCTTCATGTCACAATGGTTTACTGGGGACGACACATATGGAGGGGGGGCAACATTTTACAGCCAAATCATAACAGATCAGCAACTGTCTCCTCTGCCTGCCTCTTGCTTCTTTACTTACAAGGTCCATAATATATTCCACTCCACCTCTAGCTCCTGTGTCTTTCCAGAACCTTGAGCCCAACTCAATTCAGACAAAGTTGTCTGTCTCTTTTCTCTACCCACCCATCCCATTTTGGTGTTCTTTCCATTTTGATGCTGTCAATAGACACAAACCCATGCCTCTCAATTGCCCCAGCTATAGTAAACCTCATCAGGTCATCCATCCATCCCAGCCCTGTATCCAGGTGGTGGCGCAGCCTATTTCTCCTGTGTTTCTCAGTGTGTATGATCTTTCCTCATCCTGAAGGAATAAGAGCGGAGATTTGAGCTGGGGGAACGCTGGGGCAAATCCTTCGACTAGTACGACAAGGACGTCTACTTTAGATCTGCTTTCCTGAGGACAGAGCTTGAGACACGGATTTGAGTGAGTGTGAATTACAACAGAATCAAGGACGGCAACCAAGAGAAGGAAAGAAGACAAACCTAGACCAAGATATGGGTTCAGCTGGCATCACACTAAACATGACTACCCTGGGGAGCCACATACCAGGCCCTGTATATGGATCCCGCTTTGAAATAGGAATGTCTCTTGGTGCCCTTGATCAATTCATCAATGGACTCCGATTGCAGGGGTCAGCTGAGGATGTGGTACATAGTCTTCAAAACCAAAGGACAGCAATGAGAGAAAACAGCCGGAAAAGCAGTTGATGTTGAGTTCTAAGCAGGCAGTCTGAGCACAGCTTGAGTGTGGGGGGTCTGTGTGGGGCTCCAACAGCAGCCACTCCAGACTGCCTTAGAGAAGCTTAAAAACCGAATTTTGGTGTGGAGACCTGGGGAGATGACTCAAACTGTTAAGTATTTGCCTTACAAGTGTGAAGAGCTGATTTGCATCCCCAGAACCCACTCAAAAAATAAAAAAATAGAGATACAAGCCAGACACTGATAGCATACATTTGTAAGCACTAGGAAAGTGGAGATTGGGAGTCCCAGGAGCTTGCTGGATTGCCAGACCAGTCTACTTGACAATCCTAGGCCCTCATCTCAAAATCCAGCAAGGTGATGGTAACTGAGGAACCACTAAAGTTGCACTATGTATAGAGGGAATACGCGCGCGTGCACGTGCGCGCACACACACACAGAGAGAGAGAGAGAGAGAGAGAGAGAGAGAGAGAGAGAACACATGCACATGTATATAAACAGATAAAGAAAGAAAGGAAAGGGGGACTATTCCTGTGGTAGTGCCAAGATCTACTGAGATTCCTAGCCTAGTTTAAATCTTGGGTCTCAGCTAATAGTTCAAGGTCGCTCTGCCTCTCTTTGTTCTATGGTGTTCCCTCCATCCAGACCTCACCTAGAGAAGATCCAGTCTACGCAGTCCATGAGAAGCATCCTGACTTCACTCCTCCAAAAGAGAGCCCAACAAAAAGACAACACACATGCTCTTCGTTCTCCATGAAGACGCCTGGGAAGGCAGTGCTCCCAGGCCTGGCGTCTGTCTGGAAGCCTCCTGCGGGATGTTGTACATGAGCAGGGGGGTGGGGGGATGTGGACCCAGCAAGGGGTGGGGCATGACGGGAAATGTTCATTCATGGGGATTGATTTGTGTTTTAAAGTGGAAAATGTGTAAACTTTCAACTAAACTCCATGAACTGGTTGAAACAGTCTCAGCCAAAAGAAGAAGAAGAAGAAGAAGAAGAAGAAGAAGAAGAAGAAGAAGAAGAAGAAGAAGAAGAAGAAGAAGAAGAAGAAGAAGAAAATCTGTGGAGAAGCAATACGTATTCCCCTCCCCCAAACACTGCTTCCAGCATCCTACCAGGTCCCGTAGGGTCAAATAAAGAGAAAAAAATAAATGCAGCTTTGTAAGGAAAGCTGGGGTGGAGGAGGCCCAAGGAAGAGAAAGGAACCAGTGGAAGAGAAAGAAAAGCACAGTGACCCTGAGGTAAGGGAAATCAGGAGAGGTAGATCGGAATGGGTGTGTTCGGGTGGGGCCGGATGAGGGAGGCACTGAGTTCCAGGGACCGCTGTGAAGCAGGTGGTCAGAGAAGGGAAAGAAAGGACTTTCTCCTGGAGAGTCCACTTGCGATCACGATATTCAGGTTGCTTCAAACAACGGACATGACATAGAGACCAAGGAAGGTCTCAGGGATGTGTCTCACGGCACGTTAGTGGTATGAAGGGTTGGCGAGGCACGTGGTGGTCAGATGCCCAGGAGGCCGGGACTCTGCCTGCACATTCTGCCACTGGAGAGCAGAGAGCACTTCAGCAAATGGTCATAGTCTTCTTCAACAGTGAGTCCAGTTCTGCCTGGGTGGGGGAAGGGAGGTGTCAATACCGTCTAGTCACTTGAGTTAGGCGAAGCCGAACCTCCAGGCCTATGAGAAACCTAGAAGGCAGGCTCAGGCCATGCCAGGAGCAGCTATGGCTCAGTGGACAAGCAGGTGCCTGAGACTCTTTCTTGTCCTGGCACATCCTGGGATGGTGAGATCAGCCCGGGGTCATGACCTAGCCCAGCAAGGCAGAGCATTGTAGTGATGAGGCCTCAGGACTAGGAAACGGGTCAACTGGTAAAGTGTATATCATGCAAACTGAGGCTGATTCCCAGAACCACCAGCCAGATTACCCTGTCTAACCAAATAAGAACCCTGGGCTTTTGATAAACAATACCCCAGATTGACCTCTGGCCTCCATACCCATATGTATACACACACACACACACACACACACACACACACACATACACACACACAGCAAGAGAGAGAGACAGAGACAGAGAGAGTTTTCAGAGTCAGCCCTCAAAGGGAAAGTCAGATGAGGTGACCAAAGATGTGTTTCTCCATGCTAGCCACTAACCTTTCAATAACCCTTACCTCATTCATTCATTCATGCATGCATGCATTTACTGCATACATTCAGCAGTCTGCTGTGGAATTCAGGCCTTAGGACGGATCAAGGCTCAGTCTGCACAGTTGCTCTACCGCGTCCTGGTTGTCTGTCCTTGGACAAGCAACACAACCTCTCTGCCCCAGTTTCCTCATGTGCTACAAAGAGATAATAACAAAAATGATCCTCCTGAGTGGTGAACAAAAGGTATGGCGTTCTGCTCGGAATCAAGGCAGGGTAATACTGAGGAGACTGTGACCTCTGACTTCATTATTAGTATCTGCTAGGTCAGGGACAAATGGCCGAAGGTGGTGCCTAGTTAACATGCCTAAAGCACCAGGTTCTCCCAGCATCCCTCACTCCCTACCCTACCCATTACAGGACATACCCCACCCTCTACCCTGAACCCCAGCCCAGAGGCTGGACTGCTCTTACCCTGTGGCTTTCCCCTGTGCTATCCAGCCATTTGGCTGTGACTGTCTGATTTCTCCCATCCCCCATCCCTCTCCCTCCTCACTCGTCCCAGCTCACTCTGGACTCTCCTAGACGTCTCTGTCTCTGTTTCTGTCTCTGTCTCTGCCTCTGCTCTCCCTCACATCTTCAGTAAGCCTTCTCCTCCCTCATACCTGAGAGCAGTCACATCCTTATTTTTTAAATGTTTTTCTCATTCTGTATCATTCTTACTAACTTTTGGCTGTCCCTAATTTCAAACGCAGTCCTTCTTCCTAACTCGTGATTCTTTCTGTGTGGGAGAGGTCCCCGCTCATTTCTGCTTTCACTGCGCCCGTCACTCAGTCCAGTGGGCCCCAGGACAGGAAGTGGCCACTTTATTGGGATAACTGTGGAGAGGAAATCGCACCGGCATCCCAGTGTCTTTTTCTTTCTCACGGGTGCAGCCAGTTTGCCTGCAAGGACTTTGTCTCTGCCCCTCCCCACAGCACATCTCCCTGGACCTTTCCTGGTCTGCTGAGAGTGGGGTCAGTCATCTTGGTAGGTTGGGAGCTGTGGACCAAGAAATGCAGCAGCCACAAATAGCAGCTGTGATTCCCAGCATCACTGGATCTCAGTAGCAAAGGCCAAGGTCTCTGACAGGAAGAGAAGCGAGTATTTATTAGGCGCCTCCCTCAAACGCCAATGGTTAGAAACAATTCCATTTGTGTGCAGGCCTGAGACTCGCTCTTCGGTTTGACTGTTTGATGAAACAGTTCGAAGGGAGAACTAATTTCAAATCCAGGGACTTCTTTCTCCCCTGGAATCCAACCAGCTCCCCACCCCCAACCCCAACCCCATCAACATTCCAAAGCCTTGATTTCCAACAGAAATTTACAGTTTCATCATATAGAAGACAGAAGGAGGGCTCTCTGCCCACAACTTCTTCTTAACCCCTTCACCTCCCACCCCCACTCCTCTAAGCCAGAGTTAGCAGTTTTCATTACCGCTGCTTTCTGGGTTTAGATGTCCTTCCCTGCTGAATTCCAGATCCTTATCCAGGCCCTCGTGGGGAACAGGACTTCTTTTATGTGGTTTTTGCTTTATAGGCTCCTGGGGCGAAAGCTACCTTTCGTAAAGGAGGAGTGCCTTTGGCTGCCTGGTGATTGTGTAGGCTGACTCTTGTTTGGAATCGGTGATTGCACGAAGCAGAGAGATGCTGAGATTAGGAGAGGCGGGGGTGGTCGGAGCATTCCAGCTCAATAAATCAATCCCCTTTTAATTGTGTCCCTGTCAGCTCACATTCTTCCCCGAGACAGGAGGGCAGGGGGCTTGCAAGCAGAGTGATTCCTCTGTCTGCTTTGTGTGCTGAGCTGATTGTCAGCGAGATTAAGCAACTACCGAGACAGCTGGAGAGGGGGCTCCCAGGTCTGTCTCTGTCCTGAGAGAGCTGCCAAAGGGGTCATAAATATGCTGATGTCCAATTTGGAGCTTCTGTGGTTCCACCTGGGAATGCACGTCTGTAAACAGACAGGTTCTGGATGCTTTGGGCGAGACCGATGGGCTCACTCACTTTGCATATTTTAATGCCTTTAAGTTGAAGAGCAAGTTCATTTCTGACATTTTTCTTTTTGACTCCCGGAGCTGTTAGATCATAAAGGTTTCACTTCCCTTCCTCGTTGGCATCCCTACCTGTCAGGTTCAGCAGCAGCAGGCTGGTGGCAGCAGGCTGACACCTACTGAATGGGGGCGGGTGCTGTTCACAAACACCAACTGCTTCCGGGTAATGAATAGTGTTTAACTTGAAGGGAATGTTTCAGAGCTTCTGTTTGCTTTTTAGCCATGCCTTAGTTCGCAGGGTTCACCGGAACCCTGCGGAATTGTAGATTCTAGTTCAAGGTTTCTGAAGAGAAGCCATTTCTAACATTCTGAAAGGTGCCACTGTGGGTCTCTGGCGCCATTCCCCACAGTTGAGCTTGCTGCTTCAGCAGGCTGGCTAGTAAGTGCCAGGGAGCCACCTGCCTGCCTCCCTCTCCAGGGCTGGAATTCCCAGCACCACCACCACCAACCAAACCAGCTGCTTTCCATGGATCTGAGGATCAAACTCAGGTTCTCAAGCTATCTCCTTCACCAATCAAGCCATCCCGAAAACTGCATCCCTAACAAACTCCCCCTAGTGTCGCTCATCCATAGGCCAGACGTTGAATTAAAATTAACTAAACTTATCTAAAATTAACTTTTATTTCACCTGGGTGATCCTTAACATTATCCTTTTACACAGGACAGCCCTGTTTCAGACAGGGCTCTGCACTTTTACAGACCTGACATTATTATTTCATTGTACCTACCTACCTGTCTCCAGTATTTCATGAGATACGCATGCTCCCTGCTGATGGCGGTTCCTAGCATAGCTCATCTCTAACCTTGGGTCTATATCATCAATCTGACAATAAAACTGGGTCACATATCTATAGCACGCTGGCCTCTAGCAATAATTTCTTCACCCCTAGGACTTTAGCATGGAATACACAGTGAGCTCCCGTGGCAGCCCCAACGTATACTTGATACCAGTTTCCTCCTCTTTAAAATGATTGCATATCCAAGACACAATGCACATATCAAATGATGCCCAAGAAGAAGGAAGGAGTGGCCCCTGGTCCTGGAAAATCTCAGTGCAGCAGTGTTGGGGAATACCAAGACAGGGAAGTGGGAAGGGGTGGATTGGGGAACAGGGGGAGGGAAGAGGGCTTATGGGACTTCTGGAGAGGGGGATCCAGGAAAAGGAAACTCACTTGAAATGTAAATAAAAATTATATCGAATAAAAAAAAAATGATTGTGACATCTTCCCACTTCTGAGAGCTGCTGTATAGACCTGAGCTACTGCAAGTCAGATTTTCAGATGTTGCTATTCTGGTTTTCATCCTGTTGCTGTAACAAAACACTGTAAACAAAAGCAACTTAGAGATGTCTGAGTTAGGGATTCTATAGGTTCTGTGAAACACCATAACCAAAGAGCAAGTTGGGGAGGAAAGGGTTTATTTGGCTTACTCTTCCGTATCGTATCCATGTATCGCTGTTCATTATCTAAAGAAGTCAGGGCAGGAACCCAAACAGGGCAGGGATCTGGAGGCCAGAGCTGATGCAGAGGCCATGGATAGGAGCTCTCTACTGGATTTCTCGGCCTGCTTTCTTACAGAACTCAGGACCACCAGCCCAGGGATGGCATCACCCACCATGGGGGAGGGCCCAGCCCACTGTGGGTGCCAAGGTGATACAAGACTAGCCAGCAGAGAGGAAAGGGTTTGTTTCCGTTCCTGGGTCAGAGGGTATATCACTGAGGGTATCAGGACAGGGACTGAAGCAGGAACCTGAGGTAGAAACCATGGAGGAACCTGCTCATGATCTCAGTTCCAGTCTCATGCTTAGCTAGCTACCTTACACAACCCAGGGACTGGTGCTGCCCACGGAGGACTCGACCCTCCCACGTGAATTAAAAGTTGACACAATCCCCTACAGACATGCCCACAGCCAATATGATCTGAGTAAGTCCTGAGACCCCCCCCCCCCTTCCCGGGTATTGTAGGCTGCAATTAATAGTTACAGATAACTAGGAAGGGTGCCCAGGATATAGTAAATAATTCAGTAATTAGCCATTGGTGTTTTCTATCATTAGCACAGATGTCTTGCTTCAAATTTTGCATCCTTAGGAGAATTAATACTCTATTTTACTAATGATTCTGAGAAGCCCATAGAGCCTCTTTTCCAATCTCAAGCCTCGTGTGGCCTTCCAGAGAGGGCCTTTTCATGGGGCCCCACTGAAGGGGCTTAAAAAGAGAGGATTGGGGGTTTTGAAAAATGTGGCACAGCGGTGTGGGGGAAGGGGGTGCCCAGGCAGGCCCTTGTCCAGGCACCTCTTCCCCCTGAGGGACCACACACACACAGACATGGTATAGAATAGAGTTTATTCAGGGTAGAGGATGGGAGTTAGTGGTATAGTGGAAGTAGAGAAAGGCAGAGAGAGAGAGAGAGAGTAGTGGAGGCCGGCCATGACCACATGGAGAGAAGGGGGAGGGGAGGAGAGCCCAAGGGGTAGAGAGTGAGAGTGGGATGGAAGAGAGTGAAGAGAGAGAGAGAGAGAGAGAGAGAGAGAGAGAGAGAGAGAGAGAGAGAGAGAGAGGAGGGGCAAGTAGCTCCTTTTATAGTGGGCCAGGTCTATGAGGCGGGGCATACCTGGCTATTGCCACGTAGGTGTGGGGTGGAGCTTAGACAGAATACCAACACCCACAATTTACAAAGTTCCTGTAATCTCTCTGCAGGACATTCACCTTGTCCATCCCCTTCTAGCCCTGGAGTCCCAGAAATGCTAATAAGATAAAGGTTCCAGCAGAGTCCCTCTACTTCTCTTTCCCAAACAGGTTTTACACAGATCCTAAAGAGGCTCTACAGAGATACTCACACCAGTCCATTTACTTTTCTGTTGCTGTGATATGACACTTCAGATAAGCATTTAATGGAAGAGAGACTTATTTGGGCTCTGTTGGGGTGACCTTCCTTACGTTGTACTAAGGTGTGTCTCTGTATTTTCAATAGTTAATCCTGTGCCGTCAGAGAGCCGACAGGGTTTTGGTACTGTCATTTCTGTGGTCCATCACTGGGTTTTCTACTTTGTAAATGCTTGCCCTTCCTCACCTGCCTGTAGGGAATCTAAGAGAGGTATCAGGTGTTATCTCACTGCTGATTGGTTGTAATAAAGATCTGACAGGAGGCTGGAGAGATGGCTCAGCAGTTAAGAGCACTGACTGCTCTTCCGAAGGTCCTGAGTTCAAATCCCAGTAACCACATGGTGACTCACAGCCATCTGTAATGAGATCTGACACTCTCTTCTGATGTGTCTGAACACAGCTACAGTGTACTTACATACAATAATAAATAAAATCTTTAAAAAAAAAAAAAAAAGATCTGACAGCCAAGATCTCAGACAGGAAGTATGAGAGCCGAACTTGAGTCAGGGAGCCCAGTGCAGGAGAGGCAAGAGACGCAGGAGATTCAGAAGCAGACACAGGGAACGGACACAGACTGGAGCAGAGCAGGGAGGTATAGAGCTAGCCCCATAGTGGGTTGCAGGCTAGCCGGGTTAAGCTTAAACGGTAGCTAGAAGACTACCCCAGCAAACAGTCTAAGTTTTAAACTATTCTGGAAGTCTCCATGTCATTCTTTAAACCGCTGGTGGGTCCATGTGAGTCCAGCAATAGGGCTCACTGTCTGAGGATGGTCTGTGGTGGTTTGAATGAGGATGCCCTATTAGACTCAGACATCTAAATAGTTGGTCCTAGTTAGTGATGCTGTTTGAATAGGCTGTGACCTTGTTGGAGGAAGTATGTCAAGAACCGTTTAAAGATAGCGTTTTGAGATCACTCTCTCTGCTTTCTGCTAGCTGTTTAAGATGTGAACCCTCAGCGTCTGTTCCAGTCACCATGTCTGCTCCTTGCAGCAGGCTTTCCCTGATACTGTGAACGTTAACCCTCTGGAACCATAACCCCTCCCCAAAGCAAACATTTTTTTTTCTATAAATTGCCTTGGCCAAAGTGTTTCTTCCCAGCAGAGGAAGCCATCTCTCTGTTGCAGCCCGGGAGTCTGAGGTTGTTTGCTCGTGCCTGGGAAGATCAGGAAGCAGAAATAAGAACTGAAGCAGAGTCAGTTTATAAACTCACCCTCAAGACATGGTCCCTGCCATCTGTTTCCTCCAGGTAGCTTCCACCTCCTAAAGGTTCCATGACTTCTCCAAACATCCTCCCACCAGCCTGGGACCAACTTTGCGAACACTTGAGCCTTTGTATGACATTTCATACCCAACCCAGAGGACCCAAGGACCACAGGCATTAGATGCAATCTCCACTATGACATGAAGATAACCTGATACACCCCTCCGCCACACCCTTCCATCTAGAAGACTCTGATAGGATAGAGTCCCGTACCCCTGAGCATGGCCCCAGCTGTGAGTGACTACCATATACACAGGGATGGCCCAGTGCATCTTGGGACTGTCATTGTCTCCATTCCTGCTCTCCTCCCAAGCATCCATTGCTGTGGCCACATCCAGACCTTGACTCCAGGAGACGCAACCCCCACCTCAGAAATCTTAAACAATTCACCTTCTTCCAAAATTCTTCCCATTTCAAGAATTACCTTAAGTGAGAATTTCCTGGGGTGTCAGTCAAATGTATAGATCCTGGACTCCACCCGAGGCTATTGATTTAGGAACTCTAAGAGAGATACATTTTTAACTGCCTGTGTGATACTTTATGCCTGGCTGAATTTCTACCTAGGAGTCCAACCTTGACCATTTTCACCACGCCTGTTCTTCCCACCCACAGCATCCTGAGTTTGAAGTCTATGAAGCCTCCGTTTCCTCTCTTCCAGTCCCTCAGGCCTTCATTTCCTTCTGGTCTGGGATAGATCCCATGCTCCACCATTTCAGCCCTCTTAGGAGTTCAGTTTCCTTCCACCACTGGGCAATCTTCCCCCAGCAGGAACCCAGCCATGGGTGGAACCCACTGGCTGCCTTTCCATTAGGGCTCGCTGATTCCTTTGCCCTGACAGTAAAACTTTGCCAGAAGCCCAGGTACTCCAATCATATATAGCAATATAGCTGGGGTGTGATTGTGCTTGTATATACCCGTGTGTGTGTGTGTGTGTGTGTGTGTGTGTGTGTGTGTGTGAGAGAGAGAGAGAGAGAGAGAGAGAGAGAGTATGTGTTTGTGTGTGTGTGTGAGAGAGAGAGAGAGGGAGAGAGAGAGAGAGAGAGAGAGAGAGAGAGAGAGAGAGAGAGAGAGAGAGAGAGAGAGAGAGAATATGATTATCTTCTCCTGATTAAGTTCATAGCCAAGTAGAAAAAAAGTATAAAAGTATTGTCATAATATATATTCTAAATTCAGAAATAGAAGGAATCACAGGACTCTACACATATGTGGGAGAGTACCCCACTCCTTGTAGGACAGAACAAGATGAGGACAACTGGACGTCCTGGCACATCCTATAATTCCAGCACTTGGAGACAGAAACAGGAGGATCAGAAGTTCAAGGTCATCCTCAACTGTTCCAGGCCAGTCTGGGCTATACTGAGCCTAAAGAAAAAATAACAAGCAAGTAAACACAGGAAAAAGGAGATGTACCACAGGCCAGTGGTCAGCACAAGAAAGGGTGAGGCGTGGAGGCAAAGAGAGCCGGTATAGACGGAGAAGCAAGTCGGAGCTGCTGAGGCAGGAAGTTTGCGGCACAGACTGTGAGAGAATTTCCCAGACAAAGGCTTGGGATAGATGGCCCCAGAATGTGAAGTATTCCAAACCTAGAGTGTCTCAGGAAATGCCAGAGGTGGTGCCACAACGCACTGGGGGATTAGGACTGTCGATCTTTCTCCCGTGCCCTTCAACTCCCTGCTGAAACACATCAGAAAGTACAACCCAGCAAGCAAGACGCAGCAAGACCTTCCTCACATCAACCCATATTACTTATAATGGAAGAAAAAACCCACCCTAAATATGCATCATTAAGAGATCGATTAAATCAAAGGAGGCACATTTAAACACTGTCTGCTGTCGGTATCTATGGGGGATGGGAGGCAGGCTGCTTTCTAGACCCTATGGATAGAAGACTCTGAGGATGTTTGAGTTCCTTGTACAAAATGACCTAATACCTACATGTAACCTAGGCACACCATCCCATGCACTTTAAATCACCTATTGAAAACAATGTTATTCTTAGACCAAATATTACAATGTGATTGCTAGGCAAACACTCATGATCCTCCATTGTTTCGGGATTATGACCAAAGGACGTGTGTATGTGTTCACACAGATGCAATGTATTCAAATTTATGGACTCACCCAGCCCAGGACCCTCAGACACAAGGCGATGACCCTGCAATCAGCCATCAGGCTGATCACCACAACTTAAAATTATTCTCAGTAAGTCAAGTTTATCATATATTCAGGGTGATTTCTGTTTTTAAAAAAATATTTAAAAATAAATATTTTTAAAAAAATATTTGATAGTGTAATAATATAGTCTTATCATAGAACAGCACATAAATGCTTAGGGTCTCACTTTACTGGCCCTCCTTTATCTATCCTCTTTGTGATCATCAGGCTGATAACTTTAAACGTCTGCCTAAACCTCTTTAAAGTCCAAACTCCTTTACCAGACCAAAGCCCAGTATCTATTGGTCTCTTTCCCATCCCCAAGATCTCTCACCCCACCCAGGCCTTTGCATATACTTGTTCCCTATAAAATATCTTCCCCATCCCCACTTGCTTTTGTATAGCTTCAATGTTCCTTGACTGCAGGAAGTGTCCTCTGACCAGAGTCATAATGGGCACGTGCACACACACACACACACACACACACCACTTGTAAATTCTCATAGCATACTGTCTTCACGTATCTCCCTTGCACACACACAGAAGTGGCCAGCTGATTCATACCCCTCCCCCCCCCACCCTGCTAGGATTTCTGCTCCATGCTACAAGAAGCCAAGACACATTTGCAAGCAGTCTCTACAAGTCAAGCGATCAGAAGTGACCGCGTGATTCTAACTCTGGGTCTCTCAAGGATCACGGGCCTGAGGCAAGCTAGGCCTGTGTCCCCCAGCAAGTTGGGGTCTGATCGGAGAGTGCATGCTCACAGGGCCGAGGCTTCTGCTTCCTGCCCCTGGAATGTTTCGTGTCACAGCAGCCAGCTTCTCCAAAGGGAAAGCAAACCAAGAAAGGAAGCAGAAACTTGAGAAAATTCACTATCTCTTCTAATCCTTATTTTATACATAAGAAAACAGAGAAGTCAGGCCTTGTATACAGGTTTACATGTGGTCTGACAGGTATTCGAGGCTTTGGGGGTCACAGTCTGGCTCTAGAGAACGGCATTGACATCATGTTGTATTGCCTATGTATTTAAGAGAAGGTGGGCAGTTTGTAGACAAACGAAACCTAAGAGCAGTACAGCAGCGTAAGTTTTCCTCAGTCAGCTCATTGCTGGAGCACACCGAGCACTAGTAGACATGCCAGGTATCATCCAGTCCCTCATGAATCTAGAGTTCACACAGACCTCAGAGAAAATCTCAGCATTCCAGAACATCCATGCTGTGAACCAGAGGAGAGCAGCTGAAGATACTTTGGCCTCAGAATGATCATCTCATGACCAGGAGAGGAGCCTCAGGTACCCAAGGTCTACCATCTTTGCTAACGAAGACCACCTACTGGCCATGCAGGCACAGTGATCAACCACCCCATGAGACTTAAAGGGACCAGAGCAGTCCAAATGATGCTGATTGACAGCTGTGGTAGGGTAGCATGATGTCACCAAAGAACCATTGTATAGCTGCCTTTTCTGGACTACAAGAGCGCTTGGAGGGAGACAGCCCAGCAGTGACATCACCACAGAGGCGCCAGGCACAATAGCACCCTTGTGAAACACAGCCTGTGATCTCATGAGTGCAGAGACACTGAGCCAAGGTCCCTGCCCAGTGCAACCCTACCCAGGCTGTGCAATGTGCAATGACCATGAGATCACACGGGTCCTCTCCTATGAATGATCTCAGAACCAACAAGAAGAAGCCAGCAGTGTTCCCCAAGGTTGAACTTTTCAATATCTCCCTCAGGTTGAAAATCACGAGAGAATTTGAAGACTTTTCTACTGAGTTATTATTTGTTCTGATTAGAATATAAGGGTTATTCACATTCCATTACCTCACCTATACCAAAAGACAGTACTTTAATATTGTTCAAAACATTTTTCTGGGGCTAGGAGATGGATCAGTATTAGGAGTAATGTCTGCTCTTGCAGGGGTCTTGGGTTCAATTCCTAGCACTCACATAGCAACTAACACCTGTCTATAACTCCAGGCCCAGGAAACCCAATACTCTTTTCTGTCCTTCATGGGTACTAAGCATGCATGTAGTACACAGATATGCATGCAGGCAAAATAGCCACACACATAATGATACACCCATCATGTGGCAAGAGCCCATAAACTGAGTTGTGGGTAAATAAGAGAAATCAAGACTGAAAAAATTAAATCATATGGAGGAAATCAAATTACATCGCATACAGAAAATGAAGATCCTACGGAGTCTTTAACGTTGGAAGGCTCTCCATCAGTGACCCTGAGCTTCCTGTTGGCCGAGGTGAAGAAGAAAACTCAAACAAATTGAAAAATATACACTCAACATGGTTACTGCCAGGATGCTTTACCTCAATAACTTTTAAATACTGTGTGCACACATGCATAAATGCCACAGTGCATGTGTGAATGTCCGAGGATGGCTTAAGGGAGTCCATCCTCTCCCTCCATTGTGTGGGTCCCAGGGATCGAATGTGAGTCGTCAGAATTGGCAGCAGGGGCCTTTACCCACTGAACCATCTCATCAGTGTTCATGAGCTAAAACTGGTCAGTTGCTCAAGTAAAATACAGCTTTTGGGAGAAAACTATTAGTAAGATTTATTATGAAGTAGATATTATAAAGTCGTCACCAATTCCTTTCAAAAATCTCCTGGCTCTGGTCTACAGTTTGCTGTGCTGTAAAAACTAGGATTGGCAAACTGAGGTCCATTAGCCAAAGCTGGCCCTCAGCCTACTATTGTAAGCACAGTTTCAGACTTAGCTGTGTTCTTTTGTTTCTTCTCATGTATTGTCTATAGCTGCCTTTGTACTGTAAGGGCAGAGTTGAATTGTTGCAACAGATCTTATATGGCAGACACACCCTAAGGTGACCTCCCTGGTCAATACCTGATGCATGATAGACCCTGTGGAATGCTTCTGAGCCGTACGCTATGGCAAAGGTGCCTTGATTCCCTTCCAAGGCACTTGGTGAAGTGGCTGCTGTAATTTGGATACAGAATGTTCCCCCCGTGGCCCATATGGGAAAGATGTGACCACCTGCCTGTACTGGGTGATAGACCCTTAGGCAGGTCCTAGCGGAAGAAAGTTAGGGCATCAGAAGAGATGCCTTTGAGGGTTATATTGGAACCTCTTCCTCCCTCTCTCCCTCTTTCCCTCCCTTCTTCCCTCCCTCTCTCCCTCTCTCCCTCTCTCCCTCCCTCCCTCTCTCCCTCCCAGTGGTCATAATGGACTGAGCTGTCCCAGGCCCAAATTAACAGGGCCAAGGGCCAAGTGACCGTGGACTGAAACTTCTGAAACCACAACTTGATTTTCTTCTCTGTGACCGGCTGTCTCAGGTGTTTGGCCTCAGTGGGGAAAACTGATTGACACACTTTTCTTAAGTCTCTGTTTTAGCAGATTGGAGGGAGAGGGAATGAGAGGAGAGAGAGAAAGGAGGAAAGGAGGAGGAGGAGGAGGAGGAGGAGGAGGAGGAAGAGTAGGAAGGAGGATTCATAAGACCCTTCCTCAAAAAGACTGTTAAAATTTAAAATAGCTTTAAATTAAAATAAAGGTCCTTTGCTCAGTAAAGGAAACAATCAACAGTTTTAAAATGAGCCTAACAGTCAGGAGAAAATATTTGCAAACTATGTGTCTGATCAGGGGTTAATATCTCAAATAAACAAGAAACTCAACAATTCGGTGAAAATAAAATCTAATTAATGAATGATCAAAGGTAGCAAAGAGACAATATTTTCCCCAAGACACAGAAACAGCCAACAGGTATAAGGAAAAATGCTCAAAATCATTCATCAGGAAAATACAAATAAACCACTCTGAGACATCACGTAAGGCTGTTAGGATCTCTTCTCAAAACAATGAAATGAAGTGTCAGGGACTACTTGGAAGAAAGGGAACAGTTGCTTACTGTTGGTGAGGATGTAAATTCACACAGCCATGGAGGAGAAAGGAGTTAATGTTTTCTTGAAAAATTAAAAACAGAAATACTCTATGACCCAGAAATCCTACTTTGGGAGGGGGCTATATTCAAAAGGAAAAAAATTAGCATATTCTATGATATCTGTTCTTCCTTATATATAACGGAGTTTTTCATGGTAGCCAGGGCGTGAGCTGTGGATACAAAGGAAGGAACAGTTCAAGTTCTAGGCTAGCCTTGTCTATCCAATGAAAATACCGAAAACAACCTAGATAACCATCAACAAATCAACTGATCTTTCAGCTGTGTATAAATGAGAAAATATTACTCAACCTTAAAAGAAAGGGCTGTTGCTGAACCCGGAGACATTATGCTAAGTGAATAAGCTAGACCCAAAGAGACAAATACTCCATGATGCCAGCCGCATGTGAATCTAACAAAAGTGGATCCTGTAAGAGGTCCCCAGGGGCTGACGTGCAGGAGGGGCCTCAATCAAACTGCGCAACGTTACAGCTATGTGGGATGAGTCCGTGAACAGCTTTGATCCACTACGTGAGCTCAATAACCTACGACACTGGAAGTCTCCTGAAAGAGTGGACTCCAGGTGTCCTCACACAAGACACGTAACTGTATACATAGTGAGCTGGATGGACTCATTTCCTTGACCAGTACAAGTCTCACTATGCATGTTTATGATGCATATGTGCATGAGTATATGGCTCCATGGGTGAAGTCAATGGCTGCCAGGCCTGATGACCTGAAGCTTCAATCCCCAGACCACACATATACACATAATAGATATAATAATAATAATAATAATAATAATAATAATAATAATAATAAATAATGTGATGGCTTGTATAGGAGATGTGGCCCTGTTGGAGTAGGTGTGCCACTGTGGGTGTGGGCTCTAAGACCCTCACCCTAGCTACCTGGAAGTCAGTCTTCTGCTAGCAGCCTTCAGATGAAGATGTAGAACTCTCAGCTCCTCCTGCACCATGCCTGCCTGGACACTGTCATGTTTCTGCCTGATGATAATGGACTGAACCTCTGAACCTGTAAGCCAGCCCCAAGTAAATGTTGCCCTTATAAGAGTTGCCTTGGTCATGGTGTCTGCTCACAGCAGTAAAACCCTAAGACAAATAGTAGTAATAATAATAATAATAATAACAATGATAATAATAACAATAATAATAACAACAATAATGATCAACACAATAAATTTTGTTTTGAAGGCATCATGTTGTGTCCCTCAAACATACACAAATTTAATTTTATGCAGCATGATCTGGATTTAGTAGACAAATGGAAGAAGGACAAAAGTAATTCTAAAGGTGTCCACCAAGAGTCTCTCCATCTGAATGGGCCTCTTCTCACCACTCCCTCCCTCCCCTCTGCACAGGTAAGAGCACCTTGCTTATCCCTCCCTGGTCCTCTGGTCAAGCTCACCCCCCTCCTCCCCCTCTGCAAAGGAGCTCAGCTCAGTGGGCCTTTCTATAGCTAACCCCAGAAGACGGTAAGAAATAAGTAGCCGCAGTGAAGGTTTTTCTGTGTCCCCATCCCCACCCCAACACATGCAGCCTGCACGATGGTTTATGAAATGCCATAGACATCATTTCAATAGTTCTTGAAGAAATGATTTAAAACTGGGGAAGTGGGATGGAGAGAGACGGGGAGACTCTATTATATAAATTATGTATATTATAACATATGTCTGATATATAATATAAATAATCTATTATGTATATAACCTATTGTGTACATAATCTATTATGTATATATTATTACCTATATTACATATGTGCATTATATATTATAGTATATAGTATGTTATATATATGTTACATTATATGAATAATTATGTTATATAGTATTATATTATTATATTATGTTATATTACATATTATATATTATATAGTCTAGGGGGAGACTATTACCAAGAATTCTTTGTTGGCTCTTGAACCTCCAGAAAGTCCAAGTCTTGCACCCACAGGGCACCTGTGAACACAGCAGGCCTACTCAGAGAGAAACTCCAATTCAGACCAGGCAGTCTTCAGCTCTTAACTGGGCAGAGGCACTTGTATGTATTCAAGCTGGACTATCTCACATATTTGAAAGCAATCTGGCAATCAGCTTGTCTAGCATGGCCTCAGCTAGAAGCAATAAGCTCTTTTGCACATGGACCTGCCCCTTCTTCAGTCAGGTGTCATTTCTGACATAAATAGTGAGGGCCTTAGTCCAAAGCAGCCCCCACCCCAGATTCCATGCTGGATGCTGAGTTCCAGCATCTTGCTTTCTGATGTTGCCCCTCTATCCAGCCTCTCACCCATTCCCAGTTTCATCTCCTCCAACCCCTGGACTAGAGGCTCTGTCGGCTTCCCCTCCAGAGCCAGGTTTAGTCCTTGACACTCCAACTGGAAGCTCATCAACGGGCCTAAGTTTTACTCAAGACCATCCATGAGTCTTGAACTCACTTTCCCCTGAGGCTCCCATCTAAAAAAAGATCTCTCCCCACTGCCATATATTCAGGGCAGATTAGTGTTGTCCTCTGAGGAAGGGCAGGTCCACTCCAAACAACAGACCCTCTTGTTATAGAAAGGACTGAGAGAGACAAACTGCAGGGTTCATGGTACTTTTTTAAATTAAATAGACACATTAATTAAGCCTTGCCCTGTAGGTCCCCAAAAGAATGAGTTTCACTATGTATAAAGTAGGCTTCAATAAATCAATCCAACTTGAGCAAATATTTTAAAAACTAAGTCTCAGGGGTTAGTTCTTTGCCTCTTCCGTGCATTCCAGCCTAACCTCACTGTGCTGCTGCTGCTGCTGCTGCTGCTGCTGCTGCTGCTGCTTCTGTTGTTGCTGCTGCTGCTGCTTCTGTTGCTGCTGCTGCTTCCTGTTGTTGCTGCTGCTGCTTCTGTTGCAGCTGCTGCTTCTGTTGTTACTGCTGCTGCTTCTGTTGCTGCTGTTGCTTCTGTTGCTGCTGTTGCTTCTGTTGCTGCTACTGCTTCTGTTGTTGCTGCTGCTTCTGTTGCTGCTGCTGCTTCTGTTGTTGCTGCTGCTGCTTCTGTTGTTGCTGCTGCTGCTTCTGTTGTTGCTGCTGCTTCTGTTGCTGCTGCTGCTGCTGCTTCTGTTGTTGCTGCTGCTGCTTCTGTTGCTCATGCTGCTTCTGTTGCTGTTGCTGCTGCTGCTTCTGTTGCCGCTGCTGCTGCTTCTGTTGTTACTGCTGCTTCTGTTGCTGTTGCTGCTGCTGCTTCTGTTGCCGCTGCTGCTGCTTCTGTTGTTACTGCTGCTTCTGTTGCTGCTGCTGCTGCTTCTGTTGCTGCTGCTGCTGCTGCTTCTGTTGCTGCTGCTGCTTCTGTTGCTGCTGCTGCTTCTGTTGCTGCTACTATTGTTCCTCTTCTTTTTCTTCTTCTTCTTGTTTGGCTGGTTTGGTTTTGTGAGACAGGGTTTTTATGTGTATCCCTAGCTGTTCTGGAATTCGCTCTGTAGATCAGTCTGGTCTCAAACTCACAAGAGATTCACTGGTCCCTACCTCCCAAATGCTGGCATTAAAGGCATGGGCAGCCCCGACACTTTCTAACCCTTACCCTTAATTAGGAAGGAGTGGATAAAAGTGATGTGCATTAACGTGATGCTTTAGAAGCCAAGAGTGTCCTAACATGGGTTCCTTACAGAGATCCATGGCTGCTTTTCTGAGACATGAGAAAGGACTCTCGAGAACTGTGGGGATGGAGAGACAGAGGCAGAAGAAACTGAAGAACCCTTTGAGTAGGGAATTAACTAGAGCTCCTGCTGGCTTGTATGTGTCCCACCCAAAGGTCCCCCAAGCTCAGGCTCCAGGAGCTTTTGCAAGATGGGTTGGGTATGAAGTAGTTCTGTGTTTAAGAAAGAACCTTGGAAACCAAAAGGAAAAAATGTCTCAACAGAGTCTATCATTCTTGAACGAGGGCCTCCACCTCTCCCGGAATCCAAATTCTAAGTCAGCACAATCTCTCGCAGAGTTAGGAGAAGAAAAGGATACTCTTTTGCTTCCCAAGACAGCCAGGTACAGAGGAACCACAATCCCAAAGAGAAGAGACCCAACAACCTCATCCTTAGAATAAGCCGCTCAAACCAGAAGGCTGAGAACCAAACAGCCACCCAGGAAGATGCAGTTTTCCCTTGGACTTCCTGTTGATGTACTGTTTAGGGTGTCAGCATGGGTGATGGAAAACCATCTGTTGTGTGATAAGACACTGACCAAAGCCAACTTGGGGAGAAAAAGGTTTACTTGGTTTATAGATTAGAGTCCATCAGCAAGCAAAGTTAAGACTGAAATATAGGGTCAGGAAATGAAGCAGAGACCACTGAGTAACACTGCTTAATAGCTCATTCTCCATGGCTTCCAAGCCCCGACCCCCGTAGGTATATAAACTATTTATTAACAGCAAAGACCCAGAGACTCATTTCTTCTTGGATACACCCACAGTACGGCCCCTGCAGCCAGTGGTTCTTAGCGTGTTGACCTCGGACACAAAGCTCCAAAGTGGCGCAGCCCACCATGGGCTCTAATTTTCTTCAGCCACTCCAGGTCCTCACGTTGGTTGCTGTTTAGACCGCTGGCCAGAACCTGCCTATACTTCCTGTCCTTCTGTCTGTTCAAGAACCAGTCTGTGATCTTGTGCTGTCATGGATTCTGCAGGACGGTGATCACACATGCTCCACCGCATCCTCTGCATTGTCCCGCCCTCTTGGTGAGGTCACCGCCTGCCTTCCTCAACACTCCATGAGCATGTCTTTGTCCCACTCCCTCTGCCACATTTTTCTGGGGATATCAGAGAATTCTGGAGTTTACATTGAAAACAGGACAAATGGAGAGATCCTAAAAGGGTTTTTTAAAAGTCTCAGAGAAGGGAAACAAACCTTAAGAAAAAAATTGTCTAGATTTATTTTATACTGCCAGCAGCAACTATAAAACTAAAACTGAGTAAGAACAGGGTGTGGCAGTCAGGCCTTTCATAAACATACTTGAAAACTGTTGAAAATCACCTAGTCATACATAAAAAGAATGACATGTGAAGAGCGGTGGGGAGGGAGGTTATGATAGCAACAAACTTTATTTCACATTTAAAATTAATCAATGCAACTCAATATAATTCACCTCAGTAATGCCATAGAGGAGGAAAAAGTATAAAGACAGCAAGTGGTGATGGGGATTTCTTTCTATTTTATTTTCTTTGTGTATGTGGACATAGAGGTCGGAGGGCAATTTTCAGGAGTGAGATCTCTCCCTCCACCAGTAGGTTCCAGGGATTGAACTCAAATCGGCAGGCTTGGCAACAAGTTTCCTTACCCACTGAGCCAGCTCGCCAGCCGAGAAAAGGCATGTAAGCCGGGCGGTGGTGGCGCACGCCTGTAATCCCAGCACTCTGGGAGGCAGAGGCAGGCAGATTTCTGAGTTCAAGGCCAGCCTGGTCTACAGAGTGAGTTCCAGGACAGCCAGGGCAACACAGGGAAACCCTGTCTTGAAAAAAACAAATCCAAAAAAACCAAAAAAAAAAAAAAAAAGAAAAAAAGAAAGAAAGAAAAGGTATATATTACTATGAAGGTGGCATTCATTCACCACTTCTAAAAATCTTTAAAAGTCAGCTTACAATGGGATATTGTAAGTTTGTATATACACAAACACACACACACACACACACACACACACACATACACACACACACACACACATACACACGGTGAGGGGGAGTGGAATGAAAATCCAAAGCTAACTTATACAATAATAGTTGCAGGAAATATTTAAAAGGACAGGCACATTCCCTTGCTATGTCTTGCTACTGTCTGCCCCATTGGCTATGCAATAGCCTACCTATTCTTATCTCATGGAGACCCTGTGACTCCAAAATCTCTCCATCCCCTACACTAGGTTCCCACTGGAGGGTCGATACCACACCAGCCCCATGCTTCAAAACTCCCCTGGCCTTCTCTGGTGCACATCTGGCAAACCCACACTTTGCCACCATACCTTTCTCTCTAGAACCCCATCCAGCCACTGCATGGAGGAAAACACCACACAAACTTAGTTCAGAAACAGCGCTAACTCAATCTCTGGGAGCAACAGCACAATCCTAATCTTGTAAGCATAATTAAATCTAAATCCTCCAGTGACCTATCCTGGTGGATTCACTATAAAAACTGAGAGACACTAGCAGCTACATCTTGTCCTTTCGCTAACCCTATCCCCAAACCTCTAACTCTCCTGCTTCCTCTCTTCCTCTGTCCAATCAGGAAGTCCCTTGACTGGCCCAGTGATTGGTCCCTTTATTCATTAGGGAAAAGGTTCACAAGAAGTTACCTGAGTATGTCATTCCAGATCCCCTCCTGGGAAAGCGGAATTAACATCAAAATACAGGCAGCACCAGGGCCATTCATAACAAATAACACCAAAACAATCATTAAACTCCAGTTTGCACTATATCAGAAATCAATTCTGGGTGCATTGCACCTTAGATACGAAAGGTGAAAGTGTGCACCTTTTCACAAGTAACATAAAATCCTAAAAATATCCAGAATGGGGAAATGACCAAATGGAAGAGGCCCTGCTTGTCAAAGACTCTAGCAGTAGCAGGGCTGGGGTGTGAGCTACAGAGTGGGGAAGACATTTGCTCTACATTTTCCCAGGGAAGGACTCAAATCCAGAATATATAGCTAGGGGGAGCCCACAGTGGGAAAAGTAGATATTCCAGTAGGAAAACAGACGAACAGGCAGGGAGATGGCTCGGCTGGTAGTGCTTGCTCTCAAGCCTTATGAAGTCCAGTCCTAACACCTGAGGATGCAGGTGCTGTAAGAATCCACTCATGCAACTTGTCCTCTCACCTCCATGGGTGCCCAGTGATTCACAGGCAAACACGGTCATCACCCATAGATAGACAGATAGATGATAGATAGATAGATAGATTGATAGACAGACAGATAGACAGATAGATAGATAGATAGATAGATAGATAGATAGATAGATAGATAGATAGATACTAGATGGATAGATACTAGATAGATAGATAGATACTAGATGGATAGATAGATATAAATATAGATACATAGATAGATAGATAGATACTAGATAGATAGACATGACAGATAGAGAAAT
Source organism: Apodemus sylvaticus (assembly GCF_947179515.1). NCBI lineage: Eukaryota > Metazoa > Chordata > Mammalia > Rodentia > Muridae > Apodemus > Apodemus sylvaticus. The sequence goes on along the minus strand of NC_067491.1, from coordinate 49,856,179 downwards.
AGATAGTAGATGGATAGATAAATGGTAGATAGATAGATACTAGATGAATAAATAGATACTAGATAGGTAGGTAGGTAGATAGATAGATAGATAGATAGATAGATAGATAGATAGAGAAATGAATGGTTAGATAGGTGATGGCTAGATAGATAGACAGATAATATGCAAATGACTCTAATAATGATTTCATTAAAAAGAGCATCCAAATGGCTAGTAAACATGTAGAAAGGCAATCATCTTCATAGGCAATTCAGATTGAAGACACAAAGAGACACCCAGGACTGAGGTCCTGGGTTTGAAACATTGTTCTCCAACAAATGAAATCAGAGCCCTTTAGAAAAAAAAAAGGCCGATTCTAAGACTGGGCAGAAGCAACACAGCACTAACCTAGATCATTATTTAATTCCATAAAGAGGGAAGTGCTTTAAAAATAAGAGGATGGGTCATAGCGCCTTAAGAAGGCCACCCTGGAAGCACACCAGTGGTCAATGCTGGTAAAAATAACTAATAATGTGTGTTGGGTTATCATCCAAAGTATAAAATATTGAGATAAGTGAATGAGTGAATGAATGAGATTAACTCATTTTCCTTCAGAATAATTATAAATAATAAATATAGATTCTTCAGCTCCAAAAGGTGGGATCAAAACATCCCCTTCCCTTCCATTTAAGAATGAGCTAGACTTTGAGTTCCTTCTATTACAGAATAGCACAAGAGAATTCATGACTTTACAGTGAAGAAACAGGGAAATGTGCGTGTAAGCAATGAAGAAAATCCACTCAGGAGAGCCACATGAGTGCTTTGTAATCCAATGATGTCATCGTGGCTTCCTTGATTGCAGTGTAGTAAGATAAATACCTCACCTCTGAGATACTGTCCCCAAGACCTCCAACTCCCTTCTACTCATGAGAAAACCATGAGGCAGATGCAGACTACAGGAGATGCTACAGGATAACCTCACTGATGTTTCTCAAGAACATTAAACAATGGAAGGCTAGACATTTCTATAGGCCTGAGGAGAAGGGGCACATGACAACTAAATGAAAGGTGGCTCTTGAACTAGAAAGAGGACCACGATGGAAGAACAAGTAAGGTCTATTTAAAGGCCTCTCCTTCAGTTAATAAAGAAACAGCTCTCCATTCCTTACCTCCCAAAGTATAATAGGATAACATGGATTGAAAACAAGAAGGAGAAATTAAGTGTAAAGTCTGTAATGCCATTTCCGTATAAATCAAATTATTCCTTCACAAGAGTTTTATTTCAAAACCTAAATGCCACCTTACCTGTATGACAAAGGCTAAAACTAGAAACATTACAGACGATACCATGTGCTGAGAAGGATGTCAAAGACCCTGGAACCTTGTCCTCTACGAATGGAAGCATAAGTTGGCACAGCACTAGAGAAAATTCTTTGTCTATGTCCAGTAAACATGAATACATACATATCATAGCACAAGTTACACATGCTCTTGGATATCTTGATTGGCTCTGGCTCTGGCTCCACCTAAGAGACAGGCCTCTGGATGAGTCTATGAGGAATATTTCCAGGAAGAATTAATGGGCAGAGAACCCTTTACCAAAGCATGCAGTGCCTTCTGGCTGCAGACTCTTGCAATGGCCACATAGATAGATGCTGGTCTAAAGAGGCAGGAAAGCCAAGTGCTTCCCTTCAGTTGCTTGTTGCTGGTGGGAGTGTCTACCAAAGGTTGTCATTACCACCATCCTCCTTCACTGTCGACAGACTTCCCGGGTCTCATTCTCTTCAGCAGGAAGACAGCCATTGTAGACTACCCAGCTGTGTCTCTTAAGTCAGTGTAACACATGCCCTTTGGTAGGACACATTCATGCCTTAGTTCCATTCCTCTAGAGAGCGGTCCTAACACAACTACCCCCTTCTTTTTTCTTTCTGCCATTTGTTGGGTGTATATTGTGTGGTACTACACAGCTCACAGAATTCTGAACCACAGTGAGTGAGATTACTGCTACTCAGAACAGGGAAGATGGATTCTACAAACATGATGACAAGTAAAAAGGTAAGTTAAAAAATTAGTCAAATCCAAAGCGTGCATAGGTATGTGTATGCATGTGTGTATGCATATATGTGTGTATGTATATATGTGTGTACATGTGTGCATGTGTGTATTTGTGTCTATGTGTGTATGTGTATGTATATGTGTGTATGTATGTGTCTCTCTGAGTGTGTATATATATATATATATACATCTTACTGTTTTCAACTCATATAAAAGACAAAAGCAACCAATACCACAGAAGCCAAAACAGGAGTTGCATGTGAAGGGAAAGTGTAGTGGTTAGAGCAAGTCATGGGGAAAGATTTGGGGCTGGCAAAGTCCTCCTCCCTGATCTGGTTCGTGGTGACACTAGGTGTTCATGTCGTAAAAAACATAAGCCATTCTACACTCAACCACAGTCCTTGAAGTATGTACTACTTCATCAAAAAAAAAAAAAATTCTGGAAGCTGAGAAATCACACACACACACACACACACACACACACACACTTCAAACCTGTTTAATTTTGACCTAAAGCACATAAATGCACATTCATCGCGCACTTGTTTGATGTGGAGCCAAGGCCTTCCTCTGGGAGGGGGGTCAGCTGACTGCAGCCCCTCGTCATCCTTTTATATAAACCGCACCTAGAACACCTCATCTACAGTTTCCAGCAGGACTTTCTTGGAAGTGGAGCAAGACCTTCAAAAGACCCATAAAGCTACCGAGTGCAGAAGGGTGCTAGGATTTTATGATTCTCCACTCTTTCATTGTCATTTCCACACCTAATTCCAAAGCAAGTTCTGTCTCAATTCTCTTTGATCTCTTCCACCTGGCCTTCCCAGAAACTGTTCCCCACCCCACCCCTCACCCTTGCCCCCGCACCCCACCCTGCTGTTCACTCTCTCTCCCTCCTATCCCCCTTTGAAAGACACCATGTTCTATTTCAAAAAATATTTTACCAGATAATCAATAAGTGAAATCTACATAAATAACTGAAAACGGGCCTCACTAAGCTCGCACTCTACTGACGGGAGCAAAGACGGTAAGAGTCTTTTTTTTTTAAAGATTTATTTATGTATGAGTACACTGTTGGTATCTTCAGACACACCAGAAGAGGGCATCAGTCCCAATTACAGATGGTTGTGAGCCACCATGTGGTTGCTGGGAATTGAACTCAGAACCTGTGGAGGAGCAGTCAGTGCTCTTAACTGCTGAGTCATCATCGTTCCAGCTCCACTTTTCTTGATGATGTGAAGTCATCCATGTGCTTCGCCGAGGAAATAACTGTTAGTTCTTCTTCACGTTTGCCAAGTGGAGACGTCCCTCTTGAGATGATCTATGCCCCTGAACTCCTAGCAGTTGACCCTTGGTCATCCTGGGGTCATCTTTCAACTCATCCGCTATGTGACTCCTTTAATGATTTCTTTCTTCACATGGAAACCTCTGTCCCACTATCGCACAAATAAGTATCTACTTTGTTTTGTTTTGTTGAGGGCAGTGCTGTTTGGTTTTAGTGTTATTGTGTGCGTGTGTGTGTGTATGTGTGTGTGTGTGTGTAGGGAGGGGGGTGTTGCTGTTTTTGCTCCTTAACTACCAGGAAGAGTAGATGTTCAATAAATCCATGGTCGGTAAGCAAATGACAGTGGATGCACAGAGGGTTCTGGTCCCATAGCAAAGCTCACAGCCCACATTTTGTCCTATATGGCTCGTCCTGCCCAGAGCCTCCTTGACTTTCAGTGACTTCATCTTCCATATCCTCAGTGCATCCTGAGCCCCACACTGAGTTGCTGAGTGCATCACTGGACATGGTGGTCCCTTTGCCCGAGTACTCTTTTTCCGTGGCCTTCCACATAAGTGCTCATGCAAGACTCAAGTATTTCCTCAAAATGAAAGCTGTGCTTGTCTTATCATGACAGAGGTCACATCCAGTCTTATCTCCTGCCTGACAGATCCCGATACTGCCCTTTCTCATTACCCACTTGGCCCCACAGCCCAACAGCAAGACTCGGGGGCTGGGATCCAGTCATTTTATTTAGCATCATCGTCTTAATGTCTAGCTCAACCTTGGCATACGGTTGGTATTCAACACGGATAAGAAGGTAGGACTTAGCTGGCCCGAGTTCAGACTTTGCCTGTGCCATTTGATAATCATGAAGCCCTATCGGATTATCTTTCCAAGACTTACTGTAACACCCACCACGTGGTGTCCTGTGCACATTGAATGAAGTCTCCAAGAGAAAGCAGTCCAGCACACAAAAGAAACACGTGGAACTGCCCACACCAAGGTCAACATGCGGTCACCTGGGTCCTTCCAGGTCCCACACAAGTCTGCTGTGATGAAACCCCACCCCACCCCCAGGGAGGAGAAATTCCAAACACGGGAGTAGAATGAAAATCTGAATAGCCACTGTTTCTCTGCCCCCTCTCCTTACTTCATCCTGATTTCTCTGCCCTTCCCACCCTTCCCCATATCCAGGCTCCATCTCTGTGGGTAATTTGAAATTAAAATCCCAAACTTATTTTTTTTTAGAAGTAAGAACGATCACTCCCCCCAGTCTGCTGGCACGGCATCCTGACAGGGGGCTGGCAATAGCCAGTTCACAGTGAGCCCTGCCAGGGAACTGTACACATGCTTCTAAGAATAACTCAGAGTCCAAGAATCCTGCCTGCTCTATCGCAAGTCGGGGCCAGCCAGCAGCTGGTTTGCATTAGCGTGGAGGGTGATGGTATCCCATTTTACTACGGCGAGGCTGGTGCCCCTCCCTCCCTTCCTCTGCTCCCATTTGAGATGCCATTGAGCTCACGGTCTGCATTTACGGTCTTGAAAGTACCAGGGAGGAGTGTGGTTGAGGTAAACTGCAGAGCAAACTGAGTTTGGCCCTTTCATCTCAGGTCTGAGCCATCCATCACAGTTCCATCTGAATATCATCTGGAGTGGCCCAGGAGTATAAGTACGGAAAAGCCACAGGAATAGTCTACGCAGATGGACTCTCCTGCCATTGTCTTAACTTCGGGTTTGGTTTTGTTTTTTTCTCATTCTTTTTCTCACTCGTTCATGTCTACCTGGAATTACTGAATCCAACCCTGGAGCTTGAAGGTCTAAAGAAGGCATTTTGATCTATGGTGAGTCTTGGGAAAGACAGATGGTACCACTCACCTGAGACATTGGGGTACATTTGACAGCACTGACTGAGTCACAAACAGAAGGCGAGCATTCCTGGGTTTCGGTGCGTAAGGAAAATGCAAGGTGTTCTTCCATGCACAAAACACTCTCACAGGAAAAAGAATGGCCCTGGCCAAAGCTGTCAGTATGTCTTTCTTGAGAAACACTCCCAGACCAGACGGAGTGTGTGGTCATCCTCTCCAGTCCTCCTCTGACTCCTATTCTGTGGCGCATTGCTTACAAAAGCAGACATTCCCATTCTTGGCCTCTACATATCTCATCTCCAAATATTTAAAGTAGGAAGTGAGGGTGGTGGTAGTGAAGGACCAGGGGAAATGTTCCATCTCTCCCCATGTTAGCTATGAAAACGTGAGTGGTGGACGCTTCTCCGATCTCCAGTGTCCGTCCGCAGAGAGATGCCCCTGATAGCTGGCTGTTAGGTACATGGCTGCCGTACCCCCAATGCCAGTCCAAGACCTTACACAGAGTGTCATGTGCACAGTCACCCTGACCCTCTGCTTGTCATCCAGCAGTCTTGTGATACCGATCTCTTCTGCCTCCTTCTTCTCACATCTCTTACTTGTCTCTGCTGTGACAAAATACCTCACAAAAGCCATTCAGGGAAGGAGGGGCTTAGCTTGGCCCACAGTTGAAAGTTACAGCGCATATTTTCTTGAATGAAAATGGCTTCCACTGGCTCAGGGGTTTGGATGTTTGATTCCCAGTTGCTGGACCGTTTAGGAAGGATTAGGAGGTATGGCTTCATTGGAGAAGGTATGTAACTTGGGCTTTGAGTTTTCAGAAGCTCACAACAGGCCTGATTTTGCTCAATCTCCTCTCTCTCTCTCTCTCTCTCTCTCTCTCTCTCTCTCTCTCTCTCTCTCTCTCTCTCTCCCAATGCAGTACTCACCTTGCCATCTGTCTTAGTCAGGGTTTCTATTCCTGCACAAACATCATGACCAAGAATCAAGTTGGGGAGCAAAGGGTTTATTCAGCTTACAGTTCCACATTGCTGTTCATCACTAAAGGAAGTCAGGACTGGAACTCAAGCAGGTCAGGAAGCAGGAGCTGATGCAGAGGACATGGAGGGATGTTTCTTACTGGCTTGCTTCCCCTGGCTTGCTCAGCCTGCTCTCTTATAGAACCCAAGAATACCAGCCCAGAGATGGTACCACCCACAAGGGGCCCTCCCCAACCCTTGATCACTAATTGAGAAAATGCCCCACAGCTAGATCTCATGGAGGCACTTCCCCACCTGAAGCTCCTTTCTCTGTGATGACTCCAGCCTGTGACACACAAAACCACCCAGTACACCACCCCACTCCCCACCATGATGGTCACACACTCATCCTCTGACCCTGTAAGCAGGCCCTTAATTCCCTAATTAAATGCTTTCTCTTATAAGGTGTCTTGGTCATAGCATCTCTTGACCACAGAAAGGTCACTAAGCCATAGTGTATCAGGGCAGGAGAGATGTAATGACAGGAACACCAATCAGCTGACTGCATTGTGCTAGGAAGTAGAGTGGTAGATCTCAGCTTGTTCTCTTGTTTGTATTCATTCTGGGACCTGAACTATGGGTTCCTGGCACCCACATTTAGAGTAGGTCTTCCCACCTCAAGTAACCTATCCCAGAAACTCCCTCATAGATACACACAGGGATTTGTCCCCATGTTGATTCCAAATCCCATCAAGTTGACAATCACGATTAACCATCATGCTTCCCAAAGGCAATCTGTGGTCTACTGAGGAATGACTGCATGCCTGGGCCAGTGTTCCATGCTTATTTAGTGAGGCAGAATAAAGGATATTAAAAAAAAGAGTGGTATTTTCTTCTCTCTCAGAATTAAAAAATAGAGTCTAGACCCTAAGTACATACACATATTTACGCAAATAAATATGTGATTTGTATGAGAACTATGTTAAACTATAAAGGTGTACCATCTACCATCTCTTCATCCTGTCTGTCAATGTCCAAAAATGAATGATCATCCTAGATGTGTAGTCTATTACTGGAGTAGACAGGAATGAGAAGCCAGACTGTTTTAAATACAGGAGACTAGGGCACAGTGGGGAACAAGGAAGGAGCTGTCATAGGAAGAGAGGAAGATGGGGAAGATGGGGACGAGGAAGCTCAGGACAAGTGGTCCAGGAGAAGTTGCTCATGTTTCGTTATAGGGAGATCCAGGAGTATCCAGGTTAGCCACACTGGAAGGTCTGGAGATGTGGCCACAAAATCCTCCCCAGAGATCCCTACAAGGTTGCAGCGTACTTACAACTTTGGTTTTCAATGGTCGGTACCTTAAGCCAGCTACACAACCCCATTCTCTATTCACTCTTTCCCTAACCTGCTCTCTCAAGTTCTGAAAGAGAGCCAGACTTTCTTTAAGCGCATGATCAGACAAAGGCGATGACAAGAGCAAAGCCCACACCACTTCAGAGTATGCATCAGAGCCTCCTCCTCTCAAAGGTCCCCTAGCAGCAAAAGGAATCGTGACTCTTGCTTCCCAGGCTGAATGCCTGCCTTGTCTTTCTCTGATCCTGTGAGCCTCTCAGAGCCCATGTCTCCTAAACTTCCCTGTCCCTTCAATGGAGAAATCAATATAGTTGTCATCAAAGTTGTTCCCTCTGTAAAAGACTGAAATAAAAAACAAACATTAGCAAAACAAAAAACAAAAAGAAAACCAGGGCACAGGATTAGTGTTAGGAAGAAGGCTGAGTTGATCAAGCACAAGGACCTGAGTTTGATCCTGAGCAGAACAGTCGGTGGCATGTATTTATAATTCCAGCACTTAGGGTGGGGCCAGGGCAGGGAAGAAGGTGGGAAGATCCAACCTAGACTGCTTAGTAAGTTCCAGGCCAGTGGAAGAACTTTTCTTGAAGGTGAATGGCGTCTGAGGAACAACATCTGAGGTGGAACTATGGTTCCCATGTACTCACGAGCACTCCCGTATGCAACACACCCACAACACACCCACAACACTCCCACAACACACAGAGAGAGAGAGAGAGACAGAGAGACAGAGAGACAGAGAGAGACAGACACAGAGAGAGAGACAGAGAGAGAGAGAGAGAGAGAGAGACAGAGAGAGAGAGAGAGAGAGAGAGAGATGGGATTGTAGCACACACCTATAAAACCCAGAACATACGGAGGCTGAGATGGGAGAATTGATACAGGAGGCCAGCTTGAGCTTCACAAAGACCTTGACAAAGAACAATAAAGAAAAAGTACAAGGAGGAAGACAAGAGAGGAGGAGACAGAGGAAGTGGAAAAGAAAGGACAGGAAGAAGGAGGAGGAGGAGGAAGGAGGAGGAAGAAGAGGAGGAGGAGAGGAGGAAGAAGAAGGGAGAAGGGAGAAAAGGAAAAGGAAAAAGAGGAGGAGGAGGAAGAAGAAAAGGAAGAGGAAGAAGAAGGGGACGAGGAGGAAGAGGCTAAGGTGATAGACTTTCTTCCTCATTTTTCCTCTCCACAACTAAAGTTCTAATTGTGACTCACAATTAGAATTTAACAGGTCTTCATGGAATACAGTGGGCTAATGTTTGGAAGACTACCTGAACATGGTTGACTAGACAATGCAGCACACCACAATATAAATACAAGATGTGGAGGCCGAGGGGGAGTGAAGAGTGTATTCTAGCTGAACCAAGGACACAGAGGCTAAATGGGAGGGCAGAGGTGTGAGTGTTGAGATGGGACCAATCCCATGAGATTCCAAAGGCAGTAGGTTAGGAATCTGCCACAACATGATCACAATCACAAGGTTGAAACAGGGCAACCTTTTCTGTAGGAAAAGAAACTTTTCCTGTAGTTCTGTAAAGGTTTTATTGTTCTTGTTCTTCTTTATTTTTTTTATTATTATTATTATTTTTAGAAAACCACAAAACCCTATCAATGAACATTTTGGATATGTTTCACTAAATGTTATGACAACTTAACTGGGCTTGTGGTGCCTGTATATTGAATTAAATGCCATTTCTGGTTGTGTCACGTACCTGGGGCCTTTAACTATCGGTTTCCATTGATACTCCCTTTCCTCCAAGCCACACCACCAGTTCTCAGGCCTTCCAGCTCAAGGGTAGTGCGACCACTGGCCTTCCTGGTTCTCCAGCTTACAGAACACAGATGCTGAATTCAAAGTGGTTTCTCCCTGAAATTGATGCTTCCAAGTTTCCTTTCACTGTGGATTTTCTCTGCTATGTAGCCAAATTGCCTTTTAAGGTATGTTTTTTTGTAAAAGGATCAGAAATCAAATCAGCAATCAGCGCTTGGGAGGAAGTGGCTGAAGTGTTCAAGCCTCACCTGGCAGGAAGATTTGCAGGTTCCGAGGTCAGTGAAGTAGGGACCTCCCACCTGGATCACTCAGAGACAAGATGGCTGCCTTCACCCTTGAGGATCATCTATTCCAAGGGTTCTCTCGTTCTCACAGCCTGACTTCACACTACCCACCTCAGTAATGCTGAATTTCCAAAGTACGTATGTCCTGTGAAGAATGCTATTTGTGTTGATTTTAATATTTGAAGGTCCCTCATTTTTTAAAAAAAAATGCATGTAAGGAATCAAACTTTGGGTCTTGGCACAAGCTAAGCAATTTTTCCCAAACTTCAAATAAATAGCATCCTTTATTGTCTTTTAATTATGCCAGATAAAAGCCTTCCTGAATTCTACAACTTTGAGTTCTCCCTACCTGATATCCAGCCCCTCTGGTTTTAGAAATGTCTAGTTTTCCCTGGGAGCAAGCCACATTGAGGAACTTTGCATTCATCCTACTGAAAACAAGAACACATTAAACCAGACAGTACTAATTCATTAACAACACCTCTCAGGCTCAGGGTATACAAGGCCTGCTACTAAAGAAACAATAAAGATCACACCGCTTTTGACATCAAGAGAATTGCCATCCAAAATGGCAGCACAAAATAAAGTTAATGGTATATCAGCCAATTATAAACAATGGAAATATAATGTTAGCCACAAATGTAACTTTCAAGTTTTTCCATATTCATGCCACAAAAATTTAAAAATTATAGATGATTTAAATCTTAATACTATTTTAATGTAACTAAATACATTCAAATTATTATTAAGCATGCAGTCACTATAAAGAAATTTCCAATGAAATATTCTGCATTTTTCTTAACAGGTCTTCAAAACCCAAGGTGTAATCTACATCTCCATTTAGATTTCAATTGTTCCACATGTTGTCTAGCCACATGCTGTGAGGAGTAACCATGGTATTGGACAGTAAAGACGGGAAGCCCGTGTTTTTTCTTATCTGATTTTGGTCTTCACTAAAGAACTGACTTGTTAAACTGGGCTTTTAGTCTGGACATCTGGTAGACCATGACAGGCCACCCAACTCTATTGGTGGGTTCTGTGGTGTCCCTCAGTTAAAACAGACCAACTAATTCCAGAACATATTGACTAAACCATTTTTTCTGAGGTCATGGATATATTCAGGTCATAATAAAGGGGCTTATTTCTTTTTTCATAAAATAATTTCATTCTTGCATAGCTACAACCTTTGTGTTCCCAGGAGAAATGCCATGCCTTAAGATTTTGATGCATTTCAGCTGTGAGTCAAAGGACCCTAGTCTAAGTTCATTTTAGTACACTAACCAGTAACCAAAATAAACATCCAGGAGCCAACATCCTGGGGTTGTCACACACTTGGGAGGTCATGAGCTATTCGTGTCAGCGTGTGTTTTCCCTTCCAAGACAAGGCAAGCTATGTATGTGCAAAGTGGGTCTGTTACATGATCCACCCCCACTGGTGGTAAAATACAGGAGGGAAAAAATAGTTTTGGTAAGAGAGAAGAACCAGAGACTGGGGAGATAGTTCAGTCAGTCAAGTGCTTGCCACATAAGCTAAAAGGTCTGAGGGTGGATCACCAGAGCCCTGTAAAAAAAAAAAAATGGAAAAAAGAAAGGTACATTTGCATATGCCTATGACCCACACTGAGAGAAGCAGAGATAGGACTCTATCAAAAACACATGGCCGTTGGAGGTCACTAGGCTTCTGGACCAAAGCAACGACTGGAGCTAGTTGACTAGTGTGTCTAGCTGAAACAGTCAACTTCAGGTTAGTGGGGAGCAATAGAGGGAGAGACATCCACATTAAACTTTGGTTTCCACATACATGAACACACACACATGTGCACACACAAACACATGCATATAACACACAAATCATAAATACCTCAATTCATAATCAAAAATAAGTGTTTGAAAAATGAAAGAAAAGCCAAACTAATTTCAGCACTTCACCTTGCATTCCTCTCTGTCCAAAGCTGCCTGTCTGCAGCCCAGCCCACATCAGATGTTTGAGGTATGACAGCCCCCACCCCAGCTTGGAGCCAAATCCCATCCAAAAGGGTGGGATCAATGCCATACAGCTGTGTTGATCCCCTCTTGCCAGGATGAAAGACTTCTTTCAAGTGTGGTGTGCGTGTGTCTTCCAGGATGCATCTTGGTTCACTCAGGAATGCCACTTGGCAGATGGGCCAGGGCTGGTCCTTAGTTGTCCTTCTCCTGTCAAACTCGTGCTTTTGTTCTCCCTACTAAGGCTGACAGGTGCATTCTTAGGTAGATATGTCAAAAACACATGGCCGTTGAAGGTCACTAGGCTTCTGGACCAAAGCACACTGATGGCATCAGTATGACAACTCTTTTGTTTCCCTGAAGACCTCAAGAATCCAAAGAGATGGAGATAGGATAGGGAGAGGTTGGTGTAGGTTATACCCTTTCACAGGATTAAAGGATGAGGTGGAGTCTCACTAGCTTTCATGTCCCCATACCTCCTCTGTTCAGTGGGGCCTGCTATGAGATTAAGCTGTACCAGAGCTTTCCATACCTTGTACTTTCAAGTCTGTGGCGCATGTCCACCTGCTAGTAACACAACTCCTCTCTCTCTCTCTCTCTCTCTCTCTCTCTCTCTCTCTCTCTCTCTCTCTCTCCCCTCCCTCCCTCCCTCCTCTTTCCTTCTCTCTCCATCTATCTCTTCCCCTTCCCTTTACTTTTCTATTAAACACTTCTCATGTGTCTTTACCAACCCTCAGAGACAAACAGGCCCACATCCTACCCTGATTAATGCTGGCCTCTGTTCCTCTCTTCCTGGTGCTTTCTCTGGGCTCCCAGATGTCATTTTAAGTGCACTTAGGCTGCCAGCTATAGTCTGGGTCACTCACTTAACAGCAGGGAAATCTGTGCTCTGGCTTTTCTGTCCCCTTAAAAGGAATCCAAACCCAAACTCATGCCAGGCAAAGGTAAGTAAAACGTGGTGCTCCCTCCAGGAGGACACACCATGGTGTACTTGAGCACCTCAGCTAAGGGACTTGTGGGTGCACTGAATGGAAGATCTTATCATCATCATCTCATGGACCAGGAATAAGGCTCAGAGACACAGAACAATTTGAAGAAAACAAATGATGGGCCAAGGATCAGAGCCCTGCACCCAGGCTCCAGAACTCTTACAACTCCATGTTCAACCTTAGCCTCCAAAGAGTGTAGTGTCCTAGCCTCAAAGTCAATGACACCTTCTAAGGCATGAGCCCATAAAGAAAAAAAAAATAACAGTATCTCCCAGCTCTGATCATAGGCACCATCCTAGAGTCACTACCACTTGTCCCTAGATGGTACCTTGGAGAGTCGCTAGCATTCCTGGGCCAACACTGCCCCCTGACAGTTCAAGACTCCAAGTCCCAAGGAGATGACAAGGTCCCACTGCTGTATATAGCAGAGCTGCCATTAGAGTCAAGGCTCTGTCTCCTGGGACTGTCTGAGAGGCAACTGCATAAATCTCTGTTCATGGTCTTTTAGTCCTAGAGTCTCTTTCTTTGCTTTCACCCTCACCCACACTACAAATATGCCCTGTGACACCACCAGTTTCTTTAGGCTCCTCTGCCACACTTTCCCTTGCGCATGCGTGGATGTAATCACAGTACCTGTTAGGAAGTGTGGAGGAGGTGATAGATGAAGCATCCAAGATAGTGCACTCAGTGGCTGGTAATCAGCCTGCGGCTATCAACCCAGTACAGCAGCTCACCTCTCCACCAATGCATCCTCAACAAGCAAAACCAGCAGAGGAGCCATACAATTAACTCAGCCGAGAAAAGCATTGCTCCCTATCTCAGGATGACAGAGACGAATAGAACCCGGAGATCATATCATATCTTGGAGAAAGAATTCTAAACAGGGAGACACGGTGCTGAGCCCTGGCATCTCTCAATGCCCTGCCCCCACTCCTGTCTACCAACACAGAAACCCTTCAGCATGTGCACACATAAACCAGGAGACTAAGACTGAGATTTTCCTTCTCTTCTAGGTGAGAAATTGACCATTCTGTGGATATCAGGATGGCAACCATTCATGGAGAATTGTTAGTGGGTTAATAAAGTACCAGAATTCCCAGACTTGGGGAGATATGAAGGGCCCTTCAGTTCCCAGCTAGACCTCTTTTTTTTTCCCTCTCACGGGGCCTGGCCCTTGTAGTCTTATATTGCCTTGAACCTCAAGTAGCCAGTCCATAGGAAAGGAATTCTGAGGGAAAGGAGAGTCAGTACTTGGCATTAGGGTCCTAAGGCAACAAGAATAGATAGGCATGTGTCTCTCATAGGACCTCGAGACAACCCTTTAGGCACTGGTCACCACTTCCACATCTCACAACTTGTGAAATCTATGTGATTGGGCCAGGAGAAAGGATGCTATAAATCAATTCTACTTGACTTCTACCTATAAATGCAAAAGACCAGAATGAGGTAGTAAGAGAAGGCTAAGCATTAAATGGCTTTTTAAAAATGGCTGCTAGTGGCTGGGGATGTGGCTCAGTTAGCAGAGTGCTTCCCTAGCATGTACAGAGCCCTGGGTTCAATCCCCAGCACTGCATAAACCCACTCTTGTGGCATCCACCTGTAACTCCAGCATGAGGGATGTGGAGAAAGGAAGAGCAGAAGCCAATTCCAAGACTACTTTGAACTACATGCAACCTCGTCTGAAAGGAACAACAAAAACCAGATGATAGGAAGCCAAGTGCCCAAGTCACTGCCCTGAAAATACGAGAAGGTCACTGTACTGTGACAGGTTTCGGCCTGTTTTCTGGCTCCCCTTCAGTCTACAGCTGTGTTTCATTTCTCATTCAATGCAACTTTATAGGGTTGATATACACTCATAATCTTGTGAAACCTTTTCAAATTACGATAAAAAATTAAATCATGCAAAATAATACCGACAAGACTGTTTTAAACTTAGCAATAATGTATATGAATAGTCCAACATTCTGCCAGAGTAGAGAATCAGCAAACAGAAGCTCTTTTTCCCATGACTTTTCCTGCACAGAATATGGTGTTTCCGTGTATCCATATGGATGTGTCTGAGGCTAGATTGCACATGAGGAAACACAGACTCTGAGATAATAAACCAGAAAACTGATATCTAAATGTATCATCTCGAAGGAATCATGTTCCAGTGGTTTTTCAAGTAATTGTTGAAACAATTGTGACCATCACAACTAGTCACAATTAACACTTGTTGGTATGATTACTGTAAAGTGATGGACCCACATCACCAGGACTACTGCTGTCATTGTCACTCCCACATCTACCACCATTGCTACCACCACAATGGCTATCATTGCCATCATTGTCAGCACCATTACCATCACTACACCCATGGTTTCCACCACCACTATAAGAACCATCAATCACCACATGGTCATCTCCTCCACCCTTATTACTACCACCATTGCCACCATTATCACCAACAGCAACACCATTACTAGGACAATTACTATTAACTATCACTGATAACATCATTACTGTCACCACTAATCACAACTTCAACCTTGACAATTATTACCACCACCGTCACTATCATTCCAATCAGCACCATCAAACACCAACACCACCATTGCTACCATCATCTTTATTACCACCATCACCACCACCACCACCATCACTATCACATCCACCACCACCACCAACATCATCACCACCACCATCACCACTAGCATCACTTCCACTATCACCGTTACCACCGCCACCACTACCTTCATTATCACCATCACCATCACCATCACCATCACCATTACCACCACTACCACCACCATTACCATTACCATCACCACTACCATCACCATCACCATCACCACCACTGTCACCACCACTATCACCAATACCACCACCACTGACTTCATAATCACCACCACCACCACCAATATCACCACCACCACCACCAATATCACCACCACCACCACCACCATCACCAACACCATCACTATCACTACCACCACCACCACCATCATCATGACCATCATCACCACTACTAACCACCACTGCCATTACCATTACTGACACCATTTACCACTACTATGACATTGACAGTCACCACCACCACCAGTATCATGACCATCACTGCCAAGATTAGAACCCCCACCAACCCTCAGTTATATGGCTCCCCAACTCCCAGTTATAGACATGACAGTGAAGGCCAGCTATGGCTTTGAGTGCAAACAAAATGAAAGGAGGAATTTGGGAAGAGCAGGAGAGTCAGGAACGGCGTGTTGCATGATGTCAGTACAGATTATATCAATGTCCTGCAAATGTTCTTTATGAACATCTAAAGCAAGGGAAAGAGAAAAAGGGAGCTAGAGAAGAGAGTGTCACAGAAAAAGACATTATCATTGTCAGCAAAGACATCCACCTGGGCAGGTGATAGAAGGAATCTGTGGCCATGGGAAGCTGGAGAATGGGTTAAATAACTGTAGAGCCGGTGTTGAGGCATAGGACTTGCAATTCAAATAGAGGGCTCTGTGTATGCTATCCTGGGTTCTCTGAGTGTGTTGTCTGGCTGGCATGGAGTTTAGTAATAAACTCAGCCTGGTCTATAGAGTTGAGGAGCTTGGGTTACAGATTTTTTTTCCCATCTCGCCAAGGTGAGATTTGTCTAGTCTGGGACTCGGTCTCACCACCAAAGAGGCCCCTTTTATATCCGAGTTTCTAAGGGAGCAATAGAGATCACCCCCTGCCCCCAGCTCACCACCTTTCAATGACCTACAGCTCCCAGAAGCACTTTCAGGCACTATTTACAAAGGGATGACCTCATCCCTGAGGACTCCACACTCAAGGTCCATTCACTAAAGACCCTCCTTCCAATTACGGGCATCAAGGCTCCAACATGCGAACCTGGTGTTGGAACTTCTCGTGGAGATCTGCTTTGTAAGCAACTTGTCACCTGGTGAATTCATTTCCTTGAGGGATAAGACCCTGAGCCCTAATCTAAGCTTATCTATGTACAAGCTTTAGAGTCTCAGGCAAACAAGTTGACTTCCCTGCACCTTGGCTTCCTCATCTATAAACAGAGGAGATAAAAGTTCCACAGAATCAGCGTAAAGATTTAGTGAGCTCATAGTAGGTAAAGGCTCAGGGCTCAGACTCAAGCCTATTGCTTTCCAAATTATTTAATGTTCTGGTGTTGTTGTTGTTGTTGTTGTTGTTGTTACTCAAAAACACGTTCATTGCAGAATGAGATAACTCATACTCCAAACCCTGGAAGTTCAAGGCTAACCTGAACTACTCAATGAGCCGCTGTTTGATAATGAATTGTTTATTCAACTCTTTTCCCCCACTAACCTTCTGGGCATTGGTTCAGAGCTGGGTTATCCTGGTCCACATTTGTCAGCAAAGTCCCTAGCACACACGGTACCTGCAGTCAGCCCAGAGCTCTCTACACAGCAAGCTGCTTAGACTGATATGAGAAGTTCAACTCTTCTACCTGAATCAAGCTCACAGAGAACCCTTACTCAGTTCCAAGCACCCACATCAGACAGCTCACAATCACTTGTAACTCCAGGACCAGGGGATCCCAGATGAAGTTTGACAGTCAGCTTCTTATGCAGAGGAAATGTCTTTCTAGAGAAATCCACAGATTTTTCCCACAGCATCACTTGGGCCTGCAAGCTCGCCACCGGTGCCTCACAGATGTCAACGGCCTTTTTTTTAGAGCCAGAAAACAGAACTCCCAAGGAATTCAGCCACTTTCCAAGTCTCTCCCGCTAGTACATGGCAAAGTCAGGGTGCCAAGCTCCACGCACCCCCTCCACCATCCCTTGCTGACAAGATACCCTTGCCAACGGCGTCAGGGAATGCATCTGTAAGATGATGTCTGCCCCAGCCTTCTCAAAGAATTTGTAGGATTCCAACAGTCGTTTCTCTAAGGAAGGCAGGACAGGCAGAGAGCAAATAGCAGAATGGTTGGGGTTCTAAAAGTCAAATTTCTGCCATTCCTGCTTTGGGGGTTTGTGAAATCCCTGGTGACCTGTAGCAGAGCCCATACATTCCAGGAGTGTGTAATGAAAACAGCCTGGTCTCCCCAAGTGACTGGAAAAGAACAGAGCGGCTGGCTCTCTGGAAAGCAAAGAGTTGTGTTATTTCTCAGCTCTCACAGAGAGTCGAGTCAGGCTGCCTCCCCCAGACGAAATGGGGGGCCACCATAGCGGGCGTCCTTCCTCTGCGCCAGATTCCCATCCTACGAACCTCCATGTGAGAGGCCCTTGGGAACTGCTCATTGTTTGGAATTTAAACATCCAGACTTCACCTAGACACAGAGAACTATTTTTTAGGTATGCCAAAAATTAACCAGCAGAGGCGTCCGTTTAATTGTATGCGAAACAGAAGCTAATAGTGTCAGCCGGCTGGCCCGCCTTCACCGATAGCGTGAGGCTAGAAGGGCTGTCGGAAAGTGATCAGTGGACCAGCTTTGAGCGGACCTACCTGGGGTAAAAGCACTGTGTAGCCGTTGTTCATTCATTCCTCATAGGCAAGAAACCTAACTTTCTGTCTGCGTTCACTGTGTGAGTAGAACATCTTTGATCTCTCAGATCAGCAAGAATCCCAAAGGGAAGCACGCGGTGGTTTTGATTATTATCTTTAAAGTCTAAAATTCCTAAGGTGAAATTTGGTATGAAATGCATCCACGCAGTGGGGGAAGGTGGGTGACTGTGTCAACGTCTGGGCCTCATTAAGGCGAAGCTATTTTCACTAGGCAGTGAACTGGAGCAACCAAATTCCTTGATAAAGCTCAAGATTTCCAGGAACTGCTTGTAAAAAAAAAAAAAAAAAAAAAAAAAAAAAAAACCAGATCTTCTGTCTGGTTCTTCTTCCATACAGCACACAGCATCGTGAGTTCCAGTGAGTTCCCGCTCAGCCAGGCCTGGGGATAAGAGGCATTATCTGTTTGTCAAATTGTCTCTAAAGTTTTAATGTTCTGTTCACTGTTTGGTGTTGACCTTCGGAGTACACTATTCAATTTATAATTCCTTCCCACAGGTGGTCTGCTTTTGGTCTCTACAGTAGGCCAGGAAAGAAGGGGAAGATAATGCTATCTTAACTATGGGGGAAACTGAGGCTGAGAGAGAGCCTAAGATTTAGGTAAAGTGGTGTTGTTTCTCTCCTTCAAGAAGCAGGCAATTCACCAGCAGATTCAAGGGATGGGGTGGGAGTCTACAAACCGCCCTAGTGTCTCTAAGGTCTCCCAGGGGGTGCTAACAGTTTACACATCGAGGTGATCAGAGGTAGTTAGGACCCCAAGGGAAAGAATGCAGCTCTCAGTTCAAGGTCCTTGTGCTAAGTCATGCTGCATAGGTATTGGTTGTAATAAATGCTGGGCTGAGAAGACGGCTCAGTCAGGAAAAGAGCCTGCCAGGCAGGAATGAGGGTCTGATTTCAGATGCACAAGACCTGGATGAGAAGCCATGCACGGCACCTGCATGTGATCTCAGTGCTGGGAGGCAAAGACAGGCAGACCCCTGAGCTAGCTGGCTGGTCTGGACCCTCAATCAGTGAGCCCCAGGTTCAGTGAGAGACCTGTCTCCAAAAGTAAGGCAGAAGGAGACACCAACAAAATCTCTGCCCTCCACATGTACGCACACACATATATGCATGGGCACGTGCACATGCACACACATGCACATTCACACATATACATACATGCACACACACACACAAACCACATACATACCACACACACACACAAAACCACATATACACTACACATACAACCATTCAAACACACAAACCACATACATACCACGCACACACACAACTACATACATACCACACACACAACTACATACATACCACACACACAAAACCACATACACGCCACATACATACAACCACATATACACCATATATACATCACACACACATTCGCATCACATATACACAACTACATACGTACCATATACATATACCACACACACACACACAACTCCATACACACCACACACAACCACATATACACCACATATACACCGCACACAAACACATACACACCACACACAACCACATATACACCGCACACAAACACATACATGCCACACATACACAATTACATACACACCACACACAACCACATATACACACGCAATAATGCATACAACACACACAATGCTATAAATATGACTCTTAGGGTGCAAACTCCATCCAGTCGCTGTTGTCTTTGTCTTTGTCTCTCCAGGTTTCCTTTTCCCATCTGTCCAGAGAAGATCCCTGAAAAGGCCACTCTTAGGACTGCTTCTCACAGTAGAACACACAGTAGAAAACCTGGGGTTTTACAGGAGGAGGAAATCCTATCACTGCAGCAACATGTGTGAACCCAGAGGACACTGCGCTAAATGAAACAAGCCTGCACCGAGAGTCAAAGACACCCAACGTCACTCATTTGTGGCATCAAAGGAGTAGAAAGCCACTTTTAATCCCAGCACTCAGAAGACCATTCAGCAAAGGGAGCTTTGTGGGTTCAAGGCAAACCTGATCTACAGAGTGAGTTTCAGATCAGCCAGGATTAATTATAATGCTGTCTCAAAAAAAAAAAAAAGTTGAGCTCCTAGAAGTGGTTATCAGAGACTGAGAAAGTATGATGAATGAGGAACCATTCAGCCAGACAGGAGAAGTACACGGTAGTGATCTGCACGGACCACATGACCCATGGATATTTTACTGTAGAAAAAATAATAATCAGTATAAAAGCAGATAAGTTTGCTAATGAGCTTGACTCGCTCATTCAGCTGTGTAAACATCTATCAGACATCATGTGTACCTTATAAATTGGCAATTATCAACCAAAGCTAACTGTTTAAAATTAACCCCCAGTGTTTTGAAGATTGCAATGTGGCATTGTCATCTAGAAAGTTCAAGTTCAAGATTTGAGATTAAAAACAGAACAAAACCAACTAATACAAACAAACAAAACTCTCGATGTTTTCAACAGATTTACGATTCTCTTTTGGGCCCCATTCACAGCAACCTTCAGGAGCAGGTAGTTGGTGAGCCAGGGGTTGAGCGTACTTACACCCTGGGCTCCACATAAAACAGATAATGAATGCCCAGATGTTTTTAACAAGTTATGTCACAGACACACAAGAATGACCTGTTGTACCTATTCGGGCCCTAGCAGCTCGGAGATCCATAGGTGCTAGTCACAAGAAAGGCTGATGGTGGTCTCTGAACAATTACTCAGGCCTCTGAGGTCTGCCCCAAGACTCCTCCAAAAGAGTCCCGGATCTCTCAGCAAGCATCATGCTTGCTACAGTTCCTGAAATAAGCTCAGCAACAGGAGGTTTGGTTAAGAAATTCTTTAAGTCTTTTGAGACAGAGCCTTCCCATTTAGCTCAGGCTGGCTTTCAACTCAAAAGACTCAGTGAAGCAAAATCAGAACGGGGAAGTGGGAAGGGGTGGGTGGTAGGACAGGGGAAGAGAAAGGGGCTTATGGGACTTTCAGGGAGTGGGGGGCTAGAAAAGGGGAAATCATTTGAAATGTAAATAAAAAAATATATCGAATAAAAAAAAAATCCTCCTACCTTAGCTTCACAAGTGGCAGGATTACCACTATTCCTAGATAACCCAAAATCAATGAATTTGGAATTAACTGTCTCCTCCCTCCAAATACAACTAAGCATAAGAAAGGAAGGAGCTGTATTTATTTCATTCTTTTGGTAACCAAATTGACCTGTGGCTTCACTCTTTTAGAACTAAATAAAGTCCCTTGGTTAATTTGTGAGCAGAGCTATGGGAGCACCTGTGTTTGACACTTTGCGGTTGCTATGATAAAGCATACGGACAAAAGCAGTGTAGGAAAAAAGGATCTGCCATGGCTAACCGTCCCAACGTACAGTTCATCATGTTCTAGTGTCTGTCCATTGTGACAGGGAAGCCATTGTGCAAGAGTTTGAAGTGTCCAGTCACACTACATCTAAGTCGGGGACAAATAGCGATGAATGCTTGTGCTCAGCTCACGTTTTCTTTTTAATACAATCTAGGATCCCAGCCTAGAGAACAGTGCCACCCATGGTGGTCAGATCTTCCTACCTCAATTGACCAAAACAAGATAATCCCTCACAGGAGGTTATGCCTGGAGGTTTGGCTCCCAGGTAACTCTGGATTTTGTCAAGCTGACAACTGAGATTAGCCATAATAACTCAACCTAGAGTCTAGGATGATGGCTCAGTTAGTAAGTGCTTGCTATCCAATCATGAGGACCTGAATTCAAATCCTCAGGATCTAGTTTCTTTTTAAAAAAAAAAATCCACAGGCACAGTGGCATGTGCCTGTAATCTAAGAACCAGAAAAACAGAAATGGACAGGAGGATACCTGAGGCTTGCTTGACAGATAATCTAGCAGTGTCAATGAGCTCCACATTTGATAAAAGATGTTGCCTCAAAAAAGAAGATGAAGAGACACTGAGGAAGATACCTGATATCAACCACCAATCTCTACTGGCATACATAGCTCTCTCTCTCTCTCTCTCTCTCTCTCTCTCTCTCTCTCTCTCTCACACACACACACACACACACACACAAATACACACACACTTGTGTGCACATGCACACATACATCTGTACACACATATAACGTGCACACACACACAAATAGGTAAATACATAAAATTTTTAAAGGATTCAAATGCAAAGGAGAAGGCTGAAATTTTTTAAAGGAAATGGGGAAGGTTATAGCCAAGATTAAATGAAACACAAATTATAAAGCCAGATTCAACTTTTAAAGTAAGAACTTAGGTATAAATGGCTCAACAGTAGGAGCCCTTGTCTATGACCAAAGCTGGGTTTCCGGTACATACCTGGAAGCTCACAAATGCCTGTACTTCAGCTCCAGGGGTTCCAACTCCCTCTGCTGGCCCTTTAGAGCACTGCATGCACATGCTGCACATACAGATGAGTAGGTACACACCTACACATACATGAAAATAACCACACACAAAAAAAGACTTCAGTATCAAAAGTTCAGTGAACAAACTTCTATGTCAACTAACTTAGGAGTCAAAGATCCCCTGAAGAAAATAAAGTGACAATTTATAGCTAAAAATGTCTGACATGGAAAAGGCGAGATGTGGGAGTCACAGTAGAAAATACTTATGAAACAAGCATTCCACTGAGAAGAAAGCTGCAGACATAAGAAAGATAACACAGTAAAAGAGCACAGTAGTCACCAGAGAATGAAAATCAAACAAAGACTTGTTCTCTTGTAGAGAAAAGGCTTATATACAAGTATCTAAAACACAGACAATAAGGCATATACCACTTAACAGCAGAAGAAAAGTCAGGAAACCATCCAAACACAACCATATTAGTCAGGGTTCCCTAGAGAAATGGGATCGATGGAATGCATGTAAAAATAGAAGGCTTTATTTTAAGGAATTGGCTTACATGACTGTAGAATCTAGCAAGTCCAGAATGCAGGGTGAACCAGCAGGCTAGAGAACACGGGAGAGGAGAGGCTAGGGTTCGAGTCCAAAGACCATCTGCCAACAAATTCCCCCTGTCTTCCATTTGAATTTTCAGGGGAACAGATTTAAAAAAAAAAAAAAAGAAGCAGACCCAGATCCAGGGCTTTGAATTGGCCCATGCCAACATCGACCCCATGAACTGCTGGAATGCATGAAGCGGCCTGCAGATCCAAAACTATAGGTTCTCCACAACACAGGGCCACAATAGTATATCCAAGAGGAGTCCTCTTGAGGTTCCAGTACTGATAGAGCAGCAGGAGCCAGAGGCCTCATATCAGACCAGTGATTCATTGCAATGAACGTTTGCAAGCAAAGAAGTGTGGACAAAAGGGTGTGCTGTGGGACACACTGTGGCACACTACACCTCGCACAGCAAAATTTGTCTTTCTCTGTTGTAGAGGGAGGTTGCAAAGTGGAGGTCAGGGTGTGGGTGGAGGGGGAGATGAGCAGGATGTGGGTGCATGATGGGAACCTCACAAAGAACCAATAAAAGATTTTTTTAAAAATAGACACATCATGAACAGCGACGTTTTGTACTTCACTCAAAGCTGACGGATTGAAATGAGCTTCATTTCAAACAAACAAACTCAAAGAAAGACTCAGGATAAAAGTCTACCACATACCTGGACACTGTGGCCCAGAACATATGATGCATGAAATTAACCGTCTTTAAAAAAAAAAATCCATCACATCTTCACAGCACAGGTGATCTGTAAACCAAACTGGAGCTTTCTCCATCACCCTGTATACTCTTAGACACAACCCTGAGGAAAATCAAGATCAAATGGAAGAAGACCCTCTGGGATGCCACTGTATATAGTTCAAAAATAAATAAAACTAAACGATATGTCTCTTACAGTGTGTATAGTAAAATATAGCTATAAGCAGGATTATAACAAAGTCAGTAATTTCAGGCTTCTGTTTTTGGTGTGGGGTAAGCAGGTTTAATATTGTGGATTTTACCCAGGATTTCACACATGCCAAACAGACTGTACTACTCACTCACAACTCCAATTGACTGCACTTATCTTCAGTAAGAAATTTGGACTGGGGTCAGGGACAAGCACCCATGTAGCTTTTCTGGACTCAGTTCTAAGGGTAAATAGTGGGTTTGAGTGGGCCCAGTTTATCTCTCAAGGTCATAACTTAACCGTGGCAGAGACAAAATTAAAACTCACCCATCTGTTCCATTGTTCCTCCAGGATACATACCTGATCGACAGTTCCCAGCCCTTAGAGGTGACAGCCAATCCTCCGTGTTCTTCCTCCCCTCTTGTAGCCATTTTAAAGAGAACACATTAAAGTAACCGATACTGAAGATGGAAGGAGGCTGGACCACTGGTCACAACATGACGTAGAGTTCCCTCCCAAGACTGCCCTTGACCAATGTTGTTGGTTCTGGATCTAAGACATCTGTGTAGCTAGCCTAATGAAGTTCTACATTTCAGGATTTATAAATGACTGTAGCATCCCCATCTTGGTTTGTTTTCTTTGTTTCAATAAAACACTCTGGCCAAAGCAACTTAAAGGGGGTGTGTGTGTGTGTGTGTGTGTGTGTGTGTGTGTGTATTTAAAGATCTACTTCCCTGAAAGGAATCAGCAAAACCAGATGAAGGTCAGTAGAGCCCAACAGCTAAGGTGTTACAATGGGTAGGCTGGGTTCACAGCCCTCTGGCTCACAGTCCAAGGGTACAATCTATCATGGCAGGAGAAATCAAGGCAGCAGAAGCCTAAAGTGGTTGATCACATCATACACACAATAAGGAACCAGAGAGAAAAATGTATGCTGGTGTTCTCCAACTGGCTTTTCTGGGGAATAGTTCTGCCCACCATTAAGATGAATCATCCCATATTGATTAAAGTAAACAAGAAAATCACCCGTAGGCATGTTCAGGGACCCAGCTTCTGGAGGATTCTAGATTCTGTCACGTAGACAATTAATATTCACTGTCACACCTGATGCAACTAATAAAAACTAAGAAACGACTTACTCAGTCATGGTTAATTTTATGTACTATATACAGGCATGGTACACATGCAAATATTCCAGGAATGAATGAGAGGTAAAGAAATAAAGCTAGTAAGTCATGTGTGTGTGTGTGTGTGTGTGTGTGTGTGTGTGTGTGTGTGTGTGTGTGTGTATAAAGATCTACTTCCCTGAAAGGGATCAGCAAAACCAGATGAAGACAGAAGAGCCCAACAGCTAAGGTGTTACAATGGGTAGGCTGGGAACCAAACTCTGACCCTCTGTAAGAGCAGTACTCTTAACCCTGAGACATCTCTCCAGCCCTGGAGTGGGTCTTTAACTGCAGACTTAGTAACTCTAGCACACACCAGGCCCTGCACTAGGAAACACAATCAGTCTTCCAGGCTCCAGAGTGTGCTGTCCGGGAGAGAGAGTTGGAAGTAAAGAGAAGACTTCTACTCTCTGACGGAATCAACCATGAGTCTGTCCAAAAGCGAGGGGCTTCTGCTCTGAGCCTTGTGGATTCTAGTTCCAGAGTCAAAGCTCTCATAATGTGTTAGTTAGTTAGTTAGTTAGTTAGTTAGTTAGTTAGTAGTTAGTTTCATGGTCTCATGAAGCCCAGGATAGAATGTAGCCAAGGCTAGGCTCAGACTCCCAACTTTCCTCCCTCTGTCTTCAAAGACCTGTGGTTACAGCTTGACCTTTCGTGTCTAGCATTACAAAGGACTCATCACTGGCCCAGCCCAGGCTGGCGGTAGCTGGTTAAGGCAGTTGGCCTACCCTGCTCTCCATAGCTAGGAAACTGGCTCCCTCCTAGGCTGCATTCACGGCACTAGTACTGTTAACCCTACAGACGCTTGCTGACTAGGGTGCCAGATGAGAAGTACTACTGTTCCCAAATAAAAGGGAGGGTTTTCACAGGCAGGGGGACGGGAGTGGGAGACAACCCTGAGCTGGACAGAGCAAGCATTGCAGCTGGCATCCTGGGCTCTCACCTCTCATTCTGACTCCCACCACTCCCTTGTGAGTTATGATAAATAAACCCTTTATCTGGCAAGTCATTGTAATGAGTTGAAAAAACTACCACATTGAATACCCTGTTAAATAAATAACATTGAATAAACCAAAACAGAAATGGATGTTGGAATGCAGTGAGCAGGACAGTTGAAAATTGCTGTCTGCTCACATTGTGCTAAAATAGTAGGGATGCTTCCAGGATCAAAGGCACCAGTCGCCATGCCCTTATGCCATAAAAACTTCAAGAGAGTTCCCTTCGCTAACAGAATGTTGAAAGTGTCCCTCATCTTCTCATTCCTCGTGGGGAAAACCCCACCAGTAACAAGATAAAGTAATACCCAAAAGTTCCCAGAATAAACTAGTCATTGATCTGTATCTAACTTGGGAAAATCCCCTTAACCCACCAGATTTCTTTTAAGAAAGAAAGAAAAGAAAGGAAGGGAGAGGGAGGAGAGGGAGAGAAAGAGAAGGGAAGGAGGGGATGGAGGAGAGGGGAAAGAAGGAAGGGAGGAGACAAGAAGAGAGGAGAGGAAAGGAGAAGAGAGGAGAGGAGAGGAGAGGAAAAGGAAAAGGAAAAAAAAGGAAAAGGAAAAGGAAAAGGAAAGGGAAAGGGAAAGGAAAGGAAAGGAAAGGACCTGCCATTCTTATAACACTTCAGGCTCCTCTAAAATCCTAGTAAAATACCAGCTGTGTTTTCTGCAAAGGGCTGATTGGTTTTTCCAAAAGATGTTTCAGCTCCTGTTTCCTTAATACCCTTTCTTTCTGATTGAAACGTGTGTCTGGGACATCCCCAAAGCAAAACATGGTGGTTGTCTTACTCAGGGTTTCTATTCCTGCACAAACATTATGACCAAAAAGCAAGTTGGCGAGGAAAGGGTTTATTGAGCTTACACTTCCATGTTGCAGTTCATCACTAAAGGAAGTCAGGACTGGAACTCAAGCAGGTCAGGAAGCAGGAGCTGATGCAGAGGCCATGGAGGGGTGTTCCTTACTGGCTTACTTCCCCTGGCTTGCTCAGCCTGCTCTCTTATAGAAGCCGAGAGCACCAGCCCAAAGATGGTACCACCCACAAGGGACCCCACTTGATCACTAACTGAGAAAATGCCCCACAGCTGGATCTCATGGAGGCACTTCCTCAACTGAAGCTCCTTTCTTTGTGATAACTCCAGCCTGTGTCAAGTTTACACACAAAACCAGCCAGTACAATTGACCCCTTGTCAACTTGACACACAAACACATCACTATTAAGCCTTGACCCTTACTTTCTTATTCATCCCCAAGATCTAAATTACTTTAAAAGTCCCACAGTCTTTACACATTAAAAGTTCAATCACCTTAAAATGTCCAATATCTTTAAAATTCAAAGTCTTTTAAAATTCAAAGTCTTTTGACTGTGGGCTCCACTAAAATACATTCTTCCTTCAAGAGGGAAACATATCAGGGCACAGTCACAACCAAAAGCAAAACTCAAACTCCAATGGTTCAATGTCTGGGATCCAACTCACAATCTTCCGGGCTCCTCCAAGGGTGTGGGTCACTTCTCCAGCTCTGCCCTTTGTAGCACACAGCTTGTCTTCTAGGCTCCAGCTGCCTGTACTCCACTGCTGCTGCTGTTCTTGGTGGTCATCACATGGTACTGGCATCTCCAAAACACTGCTATCTTCCACTGTAATTAGGCTTCACCAATAGCCTCTCATAGGCTCTCTTCATGGTGACAAGCCTCTGCTCCTATGCATGACTCCTTCAAGTCCTGGGCCATCAATTGCAACTGAGGCTGCACCTTCACCAATGGCCTTCCGTGGCCTCTCGCTGTGCCAAGAGCCTCAGCTGCTCTTCATGACCCCTTCATGCCTTCAAAACCAGTACCATCTAGGTGACTCTTACACAGTACCAAGTCCAGCCACAGCACAAAATACAACTGTGGCTATCTCTAGAACACACTCCCTGTGCTCTCAGAAAACACTTCCAAGATTTCATCTCAGTGATGCTGGTCTCTTCTTAATCACCGCTAATTTCTTAGCTCCAGCTAACCAGCATCAATAGTCCCAGTAACACAAAGGTTTGCTTTAGTGGTTCTGGTATCTTGTTACTCACAGCTGATTCTTCAGCCCCAGCTAACCAAAACCACAGAATCTTCACAATCAAAACATGGCCACTGTAAGAGTCTTTAATCTTCCCTCTGAAATTTCACAAGCCAGGCCTCCATCTTTTGCACTGTGCTTAACATTGTCTTCCAAGCTCCTACAGAACTTTCCATCGAGATCTTAATATTCTAATGGCTTTTCTAGCTCAAAGTCCCAAAGTCCTTCCACAGTCCTCCCCAAAACATGGTCAGGTTGTCACAGGAATACCCCACTACACTGGTACCAATTTATCTTATTCAGGGTTTCTATTCCTGCACAAACATCATGACCAAGAAGCAAGTTGGGGAGGAAAGGGCTGGATATCATGGAGGCACTTCCCCAACTGAAGCTCCTTTCCTTGTGATAACTCCAGCCTGTGTCAAGTTGACACACAAAACTAGCCAGTACAGTGGTGTAGGCTTATAATCTCAGCATTAAAGAGGTAGAGGCAGAAGCATCAAGAGTTCGAGGTCACTGTGAACTACATGAGATGTTTAAAGCCAGCCTAAGCTTTGTGAGACCTGGTAAAAACAAACAAACAAAATAGCTCAGGAATACAGATCTTGTGTGATATGCAAAAGGCCCCAAGTTAAAGTACCAGCACTGAAATAATAAGTCACAGACAAGCTTGCACCTGAGACTTTAGGCTTAGGTAGATAGATGGCAGATAGACAAATGATAGGTAGGTGGATAGGTAGGTAGGTAGATAGATAGATAGATAGATAGATAGATAATTAGATAGATGGTGGGTGGATGGATAGATAGATAGATAGATAGATAGATAGATAGATGATGGATGGATACATACATAGATGATGGATGGATAGATAGATAAATAGATAGAAATGGAAGTGAGAAACAAAAAAAAAGAAAAGAAGAAAAATGGCCTAGAGGACAAGTTCCCTCACATCCTGTATTAGCATTGAGAAAGTCTGTCTTTTCTGCTTCTGCATATACAGCAGAGATAAAAATGTATTCCTAGGGATTGTTAATGGGCCAAGACCACTACTGCAATTTTTGAGCCAAATTTGAAGTAAGCTTTATTAAATGCTGGCCAGGTCCATACCTGGGATACCCAGAGAATTGTGTCAAATTACATTAGACAGGGCTTATAAAGATAAAACCCACCAGGTTCCATACGCCCCCACTTTCATCCAATCAGGGGTTAGCATAGATCCTGGCACACTTCCTGACTACATATCTCCCACCTACGTGTGATCAAGTGCATCCCCTGCAGTTGGTACAACAAACCTTATTTACTGAAGTGTAAACATACGGCTTGATATCTTATGCAAACTACAGCCCCCAGCATTCCTGCAATTTATGTATCTGTGGGCGAGTGGGGCTTACAGGTTACAGCCACTTTGGTTTTATAGATCTCTTAGACACCACAATTAAGACTTAAAACATAACTTTCACCTTCGCAGGGTCTCTTGACGCTCTGCTTCAAAACGTTGGAAAACTCATGTCTCTGCTTCCCTAGTGCCAGCTGTGGTTGGAGGACTATTGTCCTGGACCCAACATGAGTAGGACATACTGGGTAGGTGCTGTATGCACCCCACATATTGTATGGGTGCTGTACACACCCCATTTAGAGAAAGGAAACTGGGAGATTGGGCATGTGGCTTGTCAGTTATTTTTCTCATTGCTGTGAACAAATATCTGATGGGAAGCAACTTGAGGGAGGAAGAATTGATTCAGGCTCATGATCTGAGAATCCAGTCCGTCATGGCAGGGGATATGGAAGCAGGGTGGCTACGCCCAGGTAGAAGGAGCGAGAACTGCTTGCTCACATCTCTGAGGAGATGAAAACAGACAGGAGAATGCTAACACCAGCTCTCCACCCCTCTCTCTCTGTCTCTCTCTCTGTCTCTCTCTCTCACACACACACACTTGCTCTCTCTCTCTCACACACACACACACACACACTTGCTCTCTCTCTCTCTCTCTCACACACACACACACACACACTTGCTCTCTCTCTCTCTCTCACACACACACACACACACACACTTGCTCTCTCTGTCTCTCTCTCTCTCACACACACACACACTTGCCTCTCTCTCTCTCTCTCTCTGTCTCTCTCTCTCTCACACACACACACACACTTGCTCTCTCTCTCTCTCTCTCTCTCTCTCTCTCTCTCTCTCTCTCTCTCGTCCTTTTTTTAGTCTACCCTCATTCTAGATTTGTCTTTCCCCCTCAATTAATTCTCTCTGAAACACTCTTACAGATATACCCAGGGATGTATCCCAATCTCCCAGGTCATTCTAAACCCAGTCATAGTGACTGTGTGGTGGGGGATATACAGCAGTGTGGACAGGGACATGAGGACACGAGGCAGTTGTTCACAGTATCTGCGATCAGGAAACAGTGAGAGATGAATACTGCACTTGAGGTCAGTTTTTACTTTGTAGTTTTTTAGATTTAACTTAGCCCAGGGCCACTGGCCATGGGAATGGTGCTTTTCACATTCAGGGTGTTTCTCTCCATGTAGGTCAAACTCCTCTGGAAACTCCGTCAAGAATCACACTAAAAGGTGTGTCTCCTAGGTGATTCCGAGTCCATTCAAGTTGATGCTGGGCAGTAACCATCATGGTGCTCCTGCACCAGCACTGCCACAACTGCATGGTCACCTTCAGCAGCAGCATTATCACCAACTGACTTAGTCAGGGTTTCTCTTCCTGCACAAACATCATGACCAAAAAGCAAGTTGGGGAAGAAAGGGTTTATTGAGCTTACACTTCCACACTGCTGTTCATCACTAAAGGAAGTCAGGACTGGAACTCAAGCAGGTCAGGAAGCAGGAGCTGATGCAGAGACCATGGAGGGATGTTTCTTACTGGCTTGCTTCCCCTGGCTTGCTCAGCCTGCTCTCTTATAGAACCCAAGAGCACCAGCCCAGAGATGGTATCACCCACAAGGGGCCCTCCCCCTTGATCACTAATTGAGAAAATGCCCCACAGCTGGATCTCATGGAGGCACTTCCCCAGCTGAAGCTCCTTTCTCTGTGATGACTCCAGCCTGTGTCACGCTGACACACAAAACCAGCCAGTACACCACCATTCTCATGGAAAGTCATCACCACCTCTACTCACCGTGACCAAGATCTACCCGTCTTCCTCATTACAAGTCACTGATGTCACTCCACTCTCTGCTATCACAGAGTAGAGAGTAGACATCTCTACTGCTCAAAACGTGAACACCATCATGACCACCATTCTAATGACTGACACTTAGATTAAAACCCTAACTAGGACCAGCAACAACACCACTGTTATTTCCATCTTTAAACAAACCATCACCATCATTGTCAACACCATATAGGCAACAGTGTCTGCTGCTACTGCAACCATGACCAACAACACATGACCACCATCAGCAGTACCATCATCACTACCAACCTATGACCACCATTACCACCGTAACCACTTAAGTGATGGAATCCTTAATACACTTGTACTGTCACTACCATGACTACTACTAGTACTCCTCAGTGTGCTCCCAAAGCCTGGCATGTGTATTTTATAAATCTTAAAATGATGAGTACATTTTTTGTCTATCCCACTGAGTAGTTACCTCCTCGACAGCAAGGACACAGACGTGTTTGTTAATGCATCTCTTCACACAGCAATGGCATAAGTCAAGGCATCAACGAACTCTTTAAGAAGTACTATAAGGAGAGATCATATATGCCCCCCATCATGTCATGAAGAATATTTTACTATGTATCCCTGTTTTAAAGATGAAGACTCTGGGTTAAATAACTTACCCAAGGCCACAGTCAGCAGGTGACTGGACTAAGGCTTGGAGCGAGTCATTGGCCTCCAGAGATTTTGTCTCTAATCACCACAGTATACTTTGTCCCAGCTTTTCCTGATAATTCCAGCTGCCAAAGAGATCACAGAGGAAAAGCAGATACCTCTGGGCAACCTCAGAATCTCAGGAATGTGGCTTGCCTAGATCCTGATTGGGGCAGGTTAGCAACTGAATTGGCTATGTCCTGACCTCCTTAAAAAAAAAAAAAACAACAACAACAACACTTCTCAGGGGACATCTTAAAGCCTAGGTTAAAGGTTCATTGTTCTAGCTTGTTACTAACGAGCTTCCTGTCTTCAACGAAGCAAACAAAGACTCCAATAAACACAGCTAAACAGCCAATTCCCAAGGTCTGATATGCCTAGAACTCCTGAGAGAGT
Organism: Apodemus sylvaticus; assembly: GCF_947179515.1. NCBI lineage: Eukaryota > Metazoa > Chordata > Mammalia > Rodentia > Muridae > Apodemus > Apodemus sylvaticus. Next base: position 49,823,904 of record NC_067491.1, on the reverse strand, counting down.
TGGGTTCAAGTGTGTGCTCCTCACAAGGGCCAGAATAATGGAAGGAAGCTGTCAGGGAGCCTGAGGTGGGGGAGGACTGCATCCATACCATGAGGTTCGGCCTCCAGTGCTGCCAGAAAAACACTACCCCTGGATTCCATGTGACCAGCAGTGGACTCCAAGAATGCCTTCAAAACATCCTCTCCCAGTTCCAGGCACTTCTAGGGCTAGGAGGAGGCGGTATCTGCAAAAAAGATCTTGCTCAAGAATTCTGTGTGTGTGTGTGTGTGTGTGTGTGTGTGTGTGTGTGTGTGTGTGTACCACCTAGTTTTTGTTCTGAGACAGGGGGTCCACTGACCTGGAACTTGTCAGAATAAGCTGACAATCAAGTCAGCTCCAGGCACACATGTGTCTCTGCCTCCGAGTACTGGGGTTACAAGGAGGCCACGACTCTCAACTTCTCTTTCCTCTCCGCTCTCCTGCCCACTTTCTTCTCCTCCTCCTCCTCCTCCTCCTCTTCCTCCCCTTCCTCCTCTTCTTCCTCCTCCTCTTCTTCCTCCTCTTCTTCCTCCTCCTCTTTTTCTTCCTCCTCCTCCTCTTCCACCTCTTCTTCCTCTTCCTCCTCTTCCTCCTCCTCCTCTTCCTCCTCCTCCTCCTGCTTCTGTGGGTTCTAAGGATCAAACTCAGGACCTTATATTTACCAGGCAAAGTACTCTACTGACTGGACCATCTTCCCAGTCCTCCTCCTACATATATAAGTTAAACTGTATTATAAAGACCTTTCCAATTAAAAACAAAAACAAACAACACGCATACAAAACTAAAACAAAACAGCATGCACCGAGATTGGGAGATTGGCCAGACCCAAAGTTTGTACATTGTCACTTCTTTTAAATCAAGAAATGTAGCCAAGGCTCCACGCTGACCTTGCATTCTGAGGGAGACAGCAGGGAAGCTATGACCCTGCTGCTCTCTCCCTGCCCTTCTGTGACCCTGTAACATTTTCATTTACCAGTGTTAATTGTATGCTATCCACTACACTCAGTATTTCTCTGCATTGTATCAGCTGATCATCTCCTAACAGCCCAACCAACCAGGTATGGGAACCATAATGAAACTGGTGAAGGGAAGAGGAGGAGAGGAAGGGAGAGAGGGAGGGAAGAAGGGGGAGGGAAGGAAGAGGGAAGGAAAAGGTAGGGAGGAAGGGGAGAGGGAAAGTGGGTTGAAATCAAGAGTTTGGGGCTCTGCTCTAGACTCTGCCACTGAGACATGAATCAAGTCTCTTCACTCCCGTCTCTGGGCCTCAGTTTCTGTGGTTGTAAAAGACTGAAAAAACTTTTCCTTAAGATCTCAACCAGCTCTGGTCTTCAGGGAACACACTGTCAGCCCTAAGGGACAGGGCCTGTATATGTTCTATTCCCTGTGATCTGAGACCTACTTAGCAGAACATGATGGCTCTCAGGTCCTCCTCTAGCTAAGACTTTGTCAGCCAAATAGGAGGGACACTTTCTCTAATTGGAATACCAGTGCCCCATGCATGCATTAAGAGTATACCCCAGCCTTAATCCCAGAGACACAGAACAATGAACACCCCCTTAAGTGGGCAAACACTTAGGAAAGACTTCTGACTAAAGGACCACTCCAACTGCCATTCTGAAAGATTTACCAAACAGGGAAATAGGGAAAGCTGTCTCTCCAAAGAGAAGAGACATTGAGAAAACGTAAATATGTGAACACAGCAGGCCAATCCAAAACAGGACCAGTGGATTCTTCTGGTTGAAACTCAGGAAAGTGGAACAGTGCTGGATGCTGGAAATTAAGTACCTGCTTAGTCAATCACTTAGCTCTAAGCACCCAGTGACTTCTGGGAAGGGGTGAGATACCTTGAAGAGTTTAAAAATAATGGCTGAGAGATGACTCCGGAGAAAAGTGAGATTCCTTCTGCCTAGGAGGTTTAGGAGTGCAGATCAAAGTATTGTACAATGGGAGGCTCTCCTAGACAGTATGAACCCCTGTCTTTCCTCTGAAACTTCAACCAGTGGAACCGGTGTGCACAATAAGTATGGAGCTGATAACCATATATGAGATTAATCTAGGAGGAAGCTGTCACATATGCAGGTTAGACCTAACCACAAGGAGGCAGAATGGAACAGCTAAACATGTGGAAACTTACTTGGTTGTGATGCACAACATCTGGAGGAAGATGAGGAAATGCAGGGGATGATCATATTTAAATCAATCCCAACACAACAAGAAGCTCACAATGGGTCTGGGGGTGTAGGCCACTGGCTAAGGGGCCTCCCCAGCTTGCACAAAACCCTGGGTTTGACCCCCAGTGCTACACAAAGCAGTTGTGGGGGTACATGTCTGTTATCCCAGAACTCAAGGGGTAGAGTAAAAGGATCCAAACTCCAATGTCATCCTCAACTACACAGTGAGTTCTGGGCTTTCCTGGGCTAAATCATTCCCTATCTCAAAAGAAAAGGAGGAGGAGGATCAGAAGATGTTTGAA